>NC_049169.1:111218288-111550215 GCF_009769625.2 Cygnus olor | reverse complement strand
CATAATGGTTTTTATAAAAGAAAAGGACAAGGGGAAGAGTATAACAAAGACCCTCAACTAGTGACTGAAAAATTCCTTATTAATTTGCCATTAATGACAACTGTGAATTACCATCAGTGGTGCTCTCTTAACATACCTGACAAATACAGGTACGTTACTGACCAAGTATCACCAGCTAAGGCTCACGTCCTACAGCCATCCCCATTATATAAGAAAAGTAATGAAAACAGACTTATACCACTCATTGGAGTTCTGTAACACTCCGGGATTCTCTGCAGTCCAGGGATCCGGTCATATAAATGCATTTTCAATTCTATTTCAATTGTAAAACAATAAAGTGTCATTTGCTTTAGATTTTCAATTTTGAATAGTGCATTATTCACCAACATCTCCTGTTTAAAAGACAAAAGAAAAATAGGTGTTACTATAAAAATCGGCCTTCAATGCAATTCTCCTCCCCATATTTAAGTTTATCATTCAAAAAACATTTTTTTTCATAATTCATCTTTCCTTAACATTTCAAGAGAACGAGTGAAATATATTTCAACTTTCCTACTTTCCTGTGTTTGAAATTTTATTATTTTTAAATGAAATGAAGCCTGACCATGTAAAACCATCTACAAGGGTATGAACAGCAAAGGCACAGAAACTGATGCGAAGTCTCACTTTATCCACAAAACACCGCTGGATGCTTTCACGCAGCTTCTGTGACACCTCCAGCAGTGAATGTAACATAGGAAGGGGAAGGAGAAGCAAGCCATGAGAAATGTCTCCAGCACTGGAGGAAGCTAGCAGAAGTGCACTTCAGTGCAGAGCTTCAGCCATCTCAGCTCCTTCTAGTGCCGAGAAAAACAGCTGATGGACAGCGCAAAACCTCCTGAGCCTAACAAGGCCGCTCTTTTGTGAATTTTTAACCTACAAGGGGCTGGAATAAGGACCTCAGTGAAGCCTAAATTATCATACAAGAGTGACATCTTATCTGAATATCAAACACGAAAGTATTTTATACGTGTCAGAAAAAATTCATGCTTGTGCAAGGGAGGAAGGAAGTGGAGGCGTTTCACATTTAGCAAGGCCTTTGATGCACAAGGTTTTAAAAAAATATTTTCTGCTTCTGCTTTTCAAGCATTAGACTTAAGAATGTCTTTTTTTTTATTCTTCTTCCTTTTTTATTTTTATTTAAAAGAAAAAAAAAGGCAGCAGCACAGGCACACAATGAAATACATCAAACCCTCTTAAGTCTCAGTATGAACAGGGACAGCTCACCCCAGCTGTGTCCAACACGTTTCTAATAAATCTGTCTTTCTCTGCCCTAGGAAGACAGGCAATGCCAGGCCAAGGCAGCCTGATACTGAAGCCACCAGCACAAGCAAGCCCAGCACAGGAAAGGAGGAAGTATACTCTAGATTTTTCCAAAATGCCGAAGTAAACTTTGGAATCTAAATGCCATTTTTAAGCCACCTTTGACACTTTGTGGATCTCTTATTTGAACAGCAGTGCAATTTAACCTTTATTTCATATGGAGGAAAAAAAAAAACACAGATGTTTCCTGAAAGTTTTGTTAACACATGCAATGCTTGTGCCAAGACCAGACCAACTCATTTTCAAGCCACCAAATGGTGGCCTTTGCTATTAGAGGAAAAAAAAACAAACCACATTTGGTTTCTTCCTCCATTTCTGCTGTTTTGCCAAGAGATGCTGACTTATCTCGTATCCACAAAGGCATTAAGAACAAAATAAATTAGACGGAATTCTTACTTCTTTAGTAGTAGTCGTTGCATTCTCCCAGTAGGACACATGATACTGGAGAGTACCTTCTTCGGATTCAAAAGGGGGTGAGACACTAATGAGCAGTGAGTCAGAGCTTACAGTCACGCTGTTCACTTCAGGGGGCCCTATGGTAGCTGAAAACAAACAGAGAGAGAGCAGTGAACCTCTGGGATGCTGAACAGTTCATCATAGCATGTCCAGCTTGACCTAGATACTCTTATACTCAGCAAATACACCGGATTTCAGCAGCTTTTTCCTCAAGAAGGGTAACATTTTCTCATCTACTTAATGTGTTTAAGAAATCTTGTATTACGAATGCAATGTAGAAAATACCTGAAAGCATAAGTGAAATTAGATGATAAATTTTCTAGGTCACTTTCCCTGGAAATTAAGTAAATATTCACTAGTATGAATCTGAATCTACCTGTAGTTAATGATGATACAGGTGTTTGTTTGTTTGTTTTTCTTCAAATAGCCAGTTAAACCACATATTCCATGTTCTTTAAAAACACATTGTTTGGAGGGGTCAACAGATTGGAAGTTTTGAGGTACTCTGAGATCTAAATCATGAAAACACTTTACAAAGCATTATCATTCCTAAGACAAGAGACTTGTGCAATCACAGACTATATATGGTCACTAGTCATTATCCTTTGTATCTTGATGCCTTTCATTGGTTAAGTTTATCAGCGTTTGTAAAGCACTCCATGATCTCAAAATAAAACACTTGTGCATATATTAAAATAATTGGCTGCTTGCACACTAGAGAGGGGAAACTATTAATGAAAATGAATCCTTGCGTGAAATTATTGCTTGTTTTACCTCGAAAAACATCAGAACCTGCTCTGTTCACTGTTACTTTGGAGAAGATTGGCCTCCATGATCTTTATATTGGTACAGACATTTCAGTTTCCTTCTACTTCCTGTTTCTGTAGAACTGCAAACGCCTTGGTGCGTGTTCGCACAAATTCCCTTTACTGCTGTCTCAAGCGGGACTAATCCAAACAGTAAAGGTACAGAACGGCCCCCAGTCTTGGTGTCTGGGAACTGATCCCAAGGCTGGTCACACACGAATGATCAGATAACATCCCTCCTACTCCCCCAAGGACCCGACACACAAACATCTCCCCACACTAAGCCACCCCTTTGTCCTGTATTCCCATTAGCCTTCCTAACTCCCCAAAGATACCACCCTCCCCTTACGCAAACGATCAGCTGTACTCTTCGGTCAGGACTCAGGCAGTTCCCCACCCCCGTTGCTTCTCATTACCAGGGAAAGCATCAGACTCTTCCCAGTATGGAGCACCATTACCTATCACAGCGTACGGGAAAATGCAACCTAAAGACTGTTCCACAGCTTCGTTAATGTTTTGGAGGCTTTTTTAAACTCAACATTTATCTTCTCCGAATCCTGAAACCAATCACAGCAAGGCAAGGACTTTGTTCTTACAAAGAACAACGATATGCTTGTTCACACATTTAATAGGATTTCAAGCGTGCCCTTGACCCTTCTGAACTGTAGCCATGGCAGTTTAGGTTTGTTAGAAAAGAGATCTGTTCAACAGAAACAGGTAGTTTGCACCGAGACTGCCACAAATCAAGGGGGTGCGTGTGTGCATGTGCCAGTGCTGAGTGAGAAAATAAGAAGATGGAAAACTCTATAACATAATATAGGTCGTAACTCTTGTAAGGCCATGCAAGGAAACTCATCTGTAACAGGTTTCTCTTTCAATATCTGCTGAAGGAATGCGCTGCTAACACCACTGCAGAGGAACTGATGTGCATCAAATTCCTTGTAATATACTGAGATTCTCTGAAGTCTTTGCTAACTGAGCACCTACAGTTCTCTCACTTAGCTCTCGTACATAATAGAGTAAAAAAATCCCAGAACAGATGACACAAGTCTCCTTTGAGAGACCTATTGAAATCATAAATGACACTTACTGTCTCTCTCTGCCACAAATGGATCCGATTCCACCCAGTCAGAAGTCATTTGCCCCAGCTCAGACCTCACACGCAAAACAAAAGTCCAGAGACGCTCATTAAGTGACAGGGGGAAACTGCACTCAGTCCGGGCGATACGAGTGCAGTTTATCTCATCCCACTGGTTAAAGGCCGCTCTGCAACACAAACCAAAGGATAAATAAAGAACAGTGCAACTAGCAGAGCTCTAAAATACAATCCCCCCTACCTGGAAGACTTTTGTAACAAAAGGATATGTAACGAAACTACTGCTTTCACAAGCATTTATCCTACAGCCCTTTCAGCACCTGCACCTCTTCAGTATCAGAAGAACTAAAATTAGTGAGGGAGAATGACATGGGAAACCAACTTTGCTGGGTGCTCTTCAGGTATTCAGTCTTTACTCAATTTAGTGGAAATGTCAGAGGCTAAGAGATCCTCAGACTTCAGAAGATGCCTTCAGATATACGTAAAACATCTGTAATAAACAACTCATTCGTTTATTCCTATGCTTATTCATTTTTAGCAACTTTTTAAAAACTACTTGTGTTACTGGATTAGAGCAAAATCACTTTGGTTGGTTTTCAGAACTATTTACTTACGTTTTAAAATGGACTGTATATAACACCACGCCTCTATCTACTTTAACAGGAGACCACCTCAGCGCGCTACAGAAGTTATAGGAATAAACCTTCACATCCTTCGGTGCAGGTAAACGTGGAGAAGATTCTAAAACAAGAAAAGAAACAAAAGTAATTATTGAAACATTCAAGTACACAGTAACTAACATTTAGTCTCTGAGTTCCATCACCGCATGTTACATTTTAGCTGATTTGCAGGCAAAACCACTTCTCATTCAATTTCTAAGTGCACTAGTACATTTAAGTCCCTGCTATCCACAAAGCACTGAATTGCAACTTACTGATTTATTCCATACAGAATACAGCACAGAAAGTATCAAGTCCAATACAAAAGAATTAACCCTACCCAACTCCCCCTGGAAACTATAACTTCGGGTCCACAGTCACTTGTCGTCACAATAGCTTATCACTTGTCGTTACTATTGCAGTTCTCTCTCAATCCTACTGTGTTACCAACTCAGACCACATTTTTCTGGATCATCTGTCTCTTGCTAACTTGTTTGAAAATGTCAAGGTCGCTTCGCTGAAGCTTTCCAGTAAACTTTTCCAGTGGAAGAAGAAAAAGTTTCTTCCCCTACTTAAATATTCACAACTACAGACGGGGTTAGGGTTGCACCCACTCTATTTGGGAGCCTTAAGTTTCGTCAGTTTTTTTGTCAGTTTTGAAACAGGTGTCACACCACAGATAAGGACAGAAGCCTCTGTTAGAGGTGCACCTTCCACTAGCAGGAACACATCCAGCCAAATTTGGTCACACTCCGGGGACTGATGTAAGACCTCAAGTGCTCTCAGGCAGCTCATGAGGAACACAGAAGTTGAAAGCAAATGGCTGTCCTCCAGTACAGGGAGCGGGCACCCCCCTGCCACCCCAAGCAGGGCGGAGAAGCAGCTGTCTGCTTGGCACTGTCAAAGGCCAGGCCTGGAGGCAGGCCTGTAAAAAAGGCAAGTGGTGGGAGGCGATAGCTGGCGTACCTGCAAAGCAAAGCCACTGAAAGGCAAGGAGGGTGGTGATAAGGAGCTGGGATAGCCAAAAGAGGCCAAGATTAACCAGCAAGTAGGCTGAGCTGAGGAAGAGACGAAAACGCCGTTAGCAGGCGTCTTTTACAACCAGAAAAACCTCACACCGTGAATCACAGAACTGCTGTGGCTCAGGTGGGAAGGGGCACGTGGGGTCTGCAGCCAGCCCCCTGCCACCAGCCCAGGTGCTCGGGGCTTTCGGCGGGCAGTCCTGAAACACCTCAGGAGGGAGACGAGCACCTTCACGGCCTGCCTTTCCTGGAGGGAAAAAGGCTCTCCTTCCACGCCTGGCTGGTTCACGTAGTGATCACTTACTCCATGAGGCGCGTTGGGCATACAGGTCCAAAGCTCAAAGACGGCCATGACATGACACGACAGCCCCTGTGGTAAGGTTTCCTTTTGTTGTTGTTGTTCTCAAGACAGTATTCTCCTAAGATACAGTTTGTTTATTTATACATAAATAAGACCTGAAGATCAAGCACTCATGGTAAATTCTGGCCCAGCCTTCTGTGGGAATACTGGAATAGATTTTAATTTTTATTTCCACATCTGATTTTGTCACTGCTGCCGACAATGCTACCTTTCAGAAGAGGCATAACGCCAGCATCTTAACATCCTTCACGCACAGGACAGAAACCACACAAATCTTCATAAAGTTGTGCATTAAGCCCCAAGTCCCAAATAGGAAAAAAAAGGTTATGCTCTCAAAGTTTTAATTGGGTATTTTACTAGTTTCTTAGCCTCAGCTTTCGTGTAGTGCTCTTAGGTAAACACACATTACATGACATTGCAGAGGCACCATTCAGCTTTGTAAGCTTGAGATTCTTTAAAGTTACAGTTAGAAATGCTACATAAGCTATTAATCCCTCATGTATTTTAAAAGCTACTTGGAAACTTTCATTCAAGAAAAGTTTTCACTTTCTAGTCATAGAGATTCTGTCTTGCTATCTCATTGCTGGTCTGGCATGTGGCAAGGTATCTCACACCATCAGTAATCTGCACTGTCAGACATCCGATGCAAGCTAGTTTTACAAAATTCAAGAAGGTTGCCAGATCAAAACACAAGCATTAGAATTTTTCTCTCCCTCTTAAAAAAAAAAAAGATAGAGTAATGAAGGATGAGGGCAGCTGGTTCATTTTCTCTGCTATCAGGACTGCACACTCATTACCTTGCCTTATATTAGCACTCAGAAATGGATCATTTCCCCTGCCAGCTTCAAGAATACTGGAAAAAAGAAACAAATCTATGGCTTTGTAGTTGAACATCAGCTGCCATGTGCCACCAAGCACTTACTGCTGCACTGAGGAACTGGTTCTGTAGCATGCCAAGGGACCACATTCGCATTTCAATTTGCTATATCAACTTGGCAAGTTACTTAAATTCCTGAACTCCTTAAGGATCACTAGTTCGTACTACCAAGGTAACAGAGCACACGCTTCAGAACAAAGCACCTACGTATGCAAGCATCCTAGAAACACGCCCCAAACACAAACCACCTTATCCAGAGAAGGGCAGAAGTGCCCTGTCCTCCTCCCTGTCTCACAGGTGATCTCACAGAGCAGCTTCTTTTAAAGCACCTGCCAAGCAAGCCTCAGACTCTTTCCTCCTGATACCGATGCTTCTTGACTCTTCAAGCCGCAAGTCAAAGCTTTCACATAGCTGAGTGTGAAGCCACAAGTTACGGTGAGTGAAACCAGGCCAGCCTGGCCTAGCTGCTGGTTTCACAGCCTCTGTTCCTGCTCCCGAGTGACTTCTGAACCCTTCCCCTGCATCAGCCTTGGGACACATCATTTTGGCAAAGAAGGAAGTAGGCCTTTTTTTTTTTTTTTTTTTTTTTCTGCTGGACTTTGGCTGTTGTAGCTTACTGAACTGGCTTCTCATGCTGCCAGACAGGCACCAAAGCCTGTAAAAGTTGACTAACAGAAGCATGTGGCCAAATGGGGATGCGTGACAGCAGCTGGCCATTGCTTCTGGTCAGATTTTAAGGCACAGCCTTTCCCTTCTCCACACACCACAGCGGGATGGGGAGGAGGCCCTGTGCTGGTCAAACACCACAGCAGCTCCCTGCAAAACTGTCTGTGCCTCGGCAAACAGGGGAGAGCAGGAGCAGGCATGGAGGCGCCTGGGTAGCGGAGCAATGACCCCCCAGCACACACATGTTGGCCAGACGTGCCACAGCCGCTCTTGCATGCTTGCGGGGATACGTACCGAAGGCAGAAGCGTGCTGGCTCTTGAGCTATAGCTCAGGCTCTACTTGGCCAGGAAAAGCCTGCTATGTTGGCTGAGCCAAACAGGACTCCCGATACACGACCCGAACAGCATCCCGATACTTAGGGTCTCAAATAGGGCTCTTAGGGTCCCCGATAGCTAGCACTGCCATGCAGCACAGCTAACAGGCCTCGCACGCCTCCACCAAACGGCACAGCGTTTACACCAACCCTCACCCCAAGCCCACCCCGAGACCCGCTCCGGGCCGGGTCCCGCCTCACCCACCGCACCCACAGCCGCGGGGCGCTGCCGGGGCCGGGGCCGCTCCCCGCGGCATGGCCGGCTTCCCTCCGGAGCCCCCTCCCGGCCCGGCCCGGTCCCCTGCCCGACCGCCCCGCCGCCCTCCCCGAGCCGGGAGCCCGCTGCCCGGAGGCAGCCAGCCGCACGCACCTTCGCCCGAAGCCCGGGCCAGGCCGAGGAGGAGAAGGAGGAAGGAGAGGAGCAGCGCCCGCCACGGCATGGCCCGGCCCCGGAGTGGCGTCGCGCCGGCCCCGCTCGCCCCTTGGCGGCAGCGCGGTCCCCGAGGAGCGGGGCCGGCCGCGGCCAACCCTGGCGGGGCCGCCTCGCACCCGCCGCTGGCTGCCGGGGTGGAACCGGGGGGGAACCGGGGGGGGCCGGGCCGCAGCCGCCGCCCCGGCCCCGCTCCTCCTCCTCCGCCCCCGGCGAGGCGGGTCCCGACCGCGGCCCCGCCTGGGGCGGCCCCGGCCTGGAAGTGGGGCTGGCGGGGCCTGCGGGCTGGTGTGCATTCATCGTTGCTTCCTTTCTGTACTCCTTTCCTCCATCCCTTCCTTCCATCCTCCCTACCTTCCATCCTCCCTTCCGTTCCCCCTTCCCTTCCTTCTTTCCTCCTTCCTTCCTTCTTTCCTCCCTCCCTCCTTTCCCCTTTCCTTCCTTCCTCCCTTCTTTCCTCCCTCCCTCCTTTCCCCCTTCCTTCCTTCCTCCCTTCTTTCCTCCCTCCCTCCTTTCCCTCTTTCCTTTCTCCCTTCCTTCCTTCCTCCCTTCTTTCCTTTCTTCTCTCCTTCCTCCCTTTCTTCTTTCCCTCCCTTTCTCCCTCCTTCCCCAGCGCCCTCGTGTCCACAGCGGCTTGCAGCCCCGACCACATGCAGTACGGGCGCCCTCAGAAGCGCGCAGCCCTGCGTGCCTGCGGCGTGCGGTTGACGTGAGAAAATCTCGCACGAAGTGGTTAAAGTTCCTCAGCTTTCTCCGTCTCTTTCTGGCATAAACACCGACACGTGGTTAAGTCTAACCGCACGCCTTTAGCCAATGTTATTGATTACAGTGTCGTGACTCAAAAACCAGAACGGTGATAGCAGGAGGACAATTATTATTTGTAAATAATTCATCAGGTAGGCAGGGATTCATTGTTTTCAAGACTCTCAGCACTGCACTTCAGTTTAAAAGCACAATAAAGTGGAGGAGCATTCCTTGCATCCCCTGAACAAAGCCAATACTCTCTCTTTTACACGTTTCAAAGAGGAAAAAAATGTTTTGTTAGTGCCAGGTTGAGAACTGTGACCAGCAGGACTGCCAACAAAGGAAACCACACAGAGGTAGGGTGCTTGAAACTTCCTTCGTTCTCAGAAGGTATTGATAAAAGTGGCGTTTGGCTGCCTAAAGGCAGCGAGGTTGATGACACAGGCATCCTATTTCCAGCAAAAGGTAAACAGGCAAGAGCAGCAAAGCACTAGATAAGGCTGAGCAGCTTTGGTTTCAACAGCTTTGGTTTCCAAGTAACCTTGGATGAATCACTTCATTCTTCGCATTTCAGTTCTTCCTTGATCAAAAAAGATTCCTGCCTTTCCCTTCCCCATGTATGGCCTGCTCATAGTGCAAGTTTTTGGTGCAAAGGTCCTGCTCTTTCATGGTACAGTTGTAAAAAGGGCCAGAATCTCAGCTGAAGGCTTTTAACACTGACAGGAATGCTAATGGCTAGACACAAGCATAAACAGAAGGGGAGGGGAAAAGGGGGAGAAAAAAAAAAGCCAAAAGCCCTTTTCTGAACATGCCTGACCTGCTTTTGAACCCTTCTGGGAAGAGTGACTCACCTCTCAGTTGAGTGCTGCTGTTCTACTGAAACCCTCTGCTCCACAAGCTTCACTTTTGGGATTTCCCCAGTGACCAGCCTGTACAAAGAAGCAGATCCTTTATTAATAATGTCTGAAGCCAGCGAAGGAATTTTGGTCACGCAGCGTTAGCGTGACTCATGGTGCGTTTCTGGGCGCGTGGAGCCAAGTGGGTAGCTGAGAAAGCCATTGGCCGCTTGTGACTCCGAAACCTAAAGAGCAAAATGGCTGGGCAGAACATGTCCAGAAGGCACGGTAATTTTGGTGGCATCTCTAGTTCATGCATTAAAGAAATTTTGATTCAGAGAGGAAGGTCACGTATATTGAAAAGCACTTTAAAATGTGAATTGTGGGGTTTCCCTCCACCCTTGCACTGAAAGACCTGTATTTACTGTAACTGTTGGAGGAATCCCATAACCAAGTGTGTGTTTTCCCTTTGCCAAACCAGACAGGCAACTTTACAAGATTTGGACTTTGTTCCAGCTGATCTTTCTGCTACCTTGAACTTCCTTTTAAGTCAAAGCCCAAGGAAATTACTCTCTTACAGTCTAAATGGCTGTTAGGAGAGGCATCAAGATGACTGGTTGCGTTTCATGAAAAAAAGGTTAAGGAAACAGATGGTTTTCACCAACAGTGGTAGCTTAAGTAGAGCTGAACAGAGAGAGGAGTGAATTGAGAAGAAACAGTGATTTAATGAAGATGGAGAAAAGAGAGTATTTGAATCAATGCAATGTCTGATCTTTTCAATGAGCTGCAGGAGGGGGAAAAAAAAAAGAGAGAATAAACCCAAGAAATCTGTAGAACTTACAAGAGTTCAGAGATAATTATGTATGTTGCTTTCTTTTCTTTGAGTTTAGAGAGCAAAAAGCAAAGTTAGTGCCAAATCAGAAAGAAAGGTATAAATTCATTTTTCTCGCTGGCCTCCTTTCCTCAACAAACCTACCACCATGAGAAACTGAAGGCAGCAAGTAGAGGTAGAAGGAAATACACTCGAGCAGAGAAATAGCTCCAATATATCCCTGCCAGTTACAAGCTCTTAAAAGAAAAAAATCACTGAGAAGTCTTATATGTAGCAAAAAAAGATTAATTATGGCACATAATGGCAATAAATTGACATAATAAGTACTTATAATAAGTACTTCGGGGTATATCTCACCTATGCAAGCAATTTTCTACCCTAAAATCCCAGTCTTGCTGGTTATTATGCATGGATGTTTGGGTCCACCCTTGTGAAGCTGAAACCAATGCACCAATGAAGATAGCTAAGCAATATCAAGGCAATTACTTTCCTGCAGCTAAATTACCAGCACAGAATCTTGAAAAAAATTGAATCCACAAATGATAAGAAATTTCTCAAAAAGTAACACATTTCTCTTTTACATTTGAGATACAGAGATGAAATGCATTGATTCTAAGATCCAGGGACTCCTCATGCATCAGATAGTGAGTAGTAGTAGGTGGACAGTTTTGAGACCAAAGGAATATAAGAGGAAAATCAGCCACCTTCTCTGTATCCCTTCGTTCACCCTCTTCTAGGCACATAATGCAAACAACCAGGGCTGACTCAGTCAGAAAACCAGGCAGAAGAAGAAATTTTAAAGTATTTTTAAACCCCTTCCTGGAAGGGAAATGTAATTGTTTGACTTTGTCCTGACGTAAATATATATATAAATCTTGTAGGAGAACCATGCTGGATGGTGGTCTGTTTGGATGCAAAGTCTCAAAGCCTCAGCCTGCAAAATTTGCTGTGGGAGCTCTACTTACTTGTGGGAGAAAGCTGGAATGATCTGGCCTCTCATCTGCCATCTGGGTCCTAAGGTTATTTAAGCATTTAAATGTGCATTTCCAGTTCAGAAAAAATCTCGGTTCTTTTAGAAGTTCAGCTCCCAGTGGGAGTAACAAAAATATTGTCCCCAGCATCTGACAGACTCAGCCTTCTGCAGCTCCTTTCTGTTCACAAGGGTTTGGTGACAGGAACCTTCATTGCACAACAAATGGCTAAAGGCATCCGGCTCTATCACCTCATGCTCTTATTCCCAACCTGCAAAGGCACAGGTGTTGCCATCAAATATGGCCAACTTCAAAAGTTAAAAACAAATCACAAGATTAAAAAAATACTCTTAATATCTTGATATTGGGGATAATGATTTTATTGCATTTTTGTTGGGTGTGATGGGATATTCAGACATCCCATTCTGTTGATATTCACCCCTCCCTTCCGTCTTTGAGTGTCTGAGAGAGCAAATGAGCATTGTATCTATTCAAAAATGCATGGAAAGAGGTGATTTGGGGTGATGCTGTGAAGTTGATAAACATCTTTTATTCTCTCTCTCTTGTCCCTTGATGCAGCCACCTAAGTCTTGGCCCCTCATGTGACACTTCTCTTCCCTATCGGTTGTTCTTTAGCACCTGTATCTGGTCTGCTCTCCCAACAGCTTTTTTGCAGTGATTCCTGCTCTCAGAAGGAAATCCTGGGTACAGCAGTCTTCACCCCACAAGAAGATGTGAACACCCACAGCTACGAGCAGTGCCTGGACCCTGCTCAGACCTCAGCAAGTCTTAGAAATACTTGGGTTTGCATTTGACCATGCAAACTTGGTGTTCTGGTGACTTTAGAAGTAGGGTCGAGATAAGGACCATGATGAGGCATGCACACGAGCACAGGTTTCCAAAGCCAGCAACTTAAGTAGCCTCTGCAACTCTTTTCTGAGCTTGATATTCTTCACCATCTCTCAGAAATCAGCCATTCTGTCAGTAAGATAGTTACATGCTAGTTTGGGAATTTGTTAGCTCAATACCACCATTAAGAAAGGACCTGCCTCTGACTGGAGGGAATTCCCACAGCAGTATGCAATCAGAAATGCCTGACCCATGTGTAATGAGGCCTAAAGATCATTGAAGCTCATTAGCTTGCTCAGTACATTTCCCTAAGCTCTTCTGAGATAATTTAAAGTGAAAAATAGATCTAAGGCAGTTATATCACACAAGAAAAGCCAGTTCTTGAGTTCCTCAGTTGTATTTTAGCCAGTTCTTGAGTTTTCATTGGAAAGTTGACTCTGTCATACTTTGTGTTTTGATTTTTATAGCACACAGAAGTGTTTTTAGTTAACATTCACTATCAGGCAAAAGGTAGGAAACATTTTTGTCTGTTTAGTACTTAATAAGATGTATTACAGTGGGAGCTTGGCCCTGCTAAGCTCTCTGCAGGTTGTTTTCTCCCTTTCACAGGCATAGCAGTAAGTTGGATGTGTATGAGGCTCAGATTATACTGTTTGTGCCTGTGCAAAGGAAGAAGAAGAGATCAGGAAGAAAGGCAGAAACACCTCCCGCCCTTGATCTGGTTTGCATTTTCTGAATTAGACCATTATTTAGGATATCTACTGGTAAATGGAGCAACTAGAATAGACTTTCCTACAACATAATATATTTGAGCCCATTCTGGCATGTGTATTTCAGGATGCTGCAGTGTTTAAATTAAAAAAAAAAAAGTTTTAGTGATTCATTTACAGTAACTGTCTGATGAACTAAAGTCTCCTAGAAACAGAGAGGAAGTATAATCAGTGATGGCATGCTTACTTCAAGCAGCTTTCATAACCAGCAAAAACAGAGACGTGATTGTACAGACAGATAAACGCACGCTATGGATAAGCTTGTCTACCAGAATGTTATTTCTAAGACACAGCACGTCTTTATATCTGAAAAGCGAACATTAATTTAAGATGCTTGGATGTGTTGTGGACGCTAAATAGTTGCACTAACAAAGAGGTCACGGTGGCAGGAGGACAAAAGACAACTTCCTCAAATACTGACATTTAACTACAGCATTTCTTGGAAGATACAGAGTTTGGTGTGGGAATTTCCAAGGGTGAGGGGTAGGAGGTTAAAACAGATAAATTCTCTAGGTCATTCTTATTTGAAAAGGGGACTTGAGGAACATTAGCTGATCAAATATTAAGTGTTATTTCAGGTAGTGGAAGGCACTGGGAAATGACTTTAAAAGCACCTCTGGTAAACATGAGCATCCCACAACAGCAGGGTGTAAATAGTTTCCCTTTCTTCTTTGAGCTGACACCTAACATAAGCAACCACTTTGTGGGTAAGTCCAGGCAGTGCCCATGTTAAAGTGACTGGGGGAGGATCCCTGGCTTCCCACCTGAAGAAAAGCCAGGCCAGCTGCCGGGCTGTTGCACTGTAAAGAGGCACCTGTTTTGAATGAATGTTGCCAACACCTCTCGGGCTCTTGATGAACAAAATCCTAATTAGACTTTAGGGCTATGCCTTGGCTCCCTCAAAACTTTTGTTTTAAGCAGCTTTCCGCTGAGGCATCCTACTTTGGGCACAGACTAGGAGGGTCAAGTGCACCTTGTCTTGATGCTATGACAAAGCATGCCTAAAGTGAGAGGGGGATCAAAAGGAGAGCTTTCACGTTTTTAGCCATTCAGAAGAAAACATATGGATTCACTCAATCTGGATGATTATGTTCTGGCACCACCTTAAGATTCATTTGAAATTTGATCTCAAATAATTTGTTCTAAGGGAAAAAAAAAAAAAAAAGAAAGGAAGAAAATGAATGTTTCCTGGCTGTCTCCCACCCAAATAACAGAATTAACTGTTACCAGGAAAGAAAATATCATAAATATATAAAGGTGGAAACAAGCTGCTCAAAATATTTCCTCTTGCAGGATAATTAAAGCCCTAAGCCTGCTGACTTCCATTGCATTGTTTCTCTTTCCTTATAGGATTTTGGTCATCTTTGGCCTTGTATTATGCAACGGGAAGCTATCTCCTTTTGTCAGTTTATTTTTTATTTTTTCCTGCCAGTTTGCTGAGGCATGAGGTCTCTGACAAAAGTAGCTCTGGCACAAGAGAAAGGGTGAAACTACATTCCAGAGAACTGTGACAGCCAGCAGGAAGGTAGGCTTAGAGTGCAGCGAAAATGCAACCCATGCTTAAATCCTGTTGAGAAAGTGACAGGAAGTTCACAGGAAGAGTCTAGGAAGGCGTAGCAAAACAAGATAAAACAAAACACTCGTAGTTGAACAGAGCTAAACAGAGTAGACAATGAAAAGTAAAAGAAGCTGCCAAAGGACTTTATGATTACTTCTTACAGAAAAATGAGAGCTTTTCCAGATTCCAAAATGCAACACAAAGTTCAGGGAAAAGAAACAAAGATAGGAGATAGGGATATAACTGAACCTCAGTCTGTGGGCATCAACTGTTTTGCTTTGTAGGTTTTTCTGAAAAATGAGAATTGAACGATTGTGTTTCTCAGAGCTTTCCTGCATCCAAGTTGAGGTACAAACTAAGATGCAAGCAAAGAATTTGGTTTAGCATCTTGACAGAAGATCTGGAAGCAAAGACAGAGACACAGTTTTTCACTTGGAGAGCCTTATGAGATCTCAGTACCAAAATGATGTGGACCTTATGGGGGCTGGCAGACATGTGGGAACATGAAAGTCTTCTAAAGTACAGAGAGTTCAAGCCTCAGCCTCTCAGGGCATATTCCCAAAGAGACAAGGCAGCTCTATAGCTGGCACACTGAGGAGTGGTAGTAGAGTGCAACAAAGTCCAGGACTTTCGGGATAACACTGAGTTTATCATATTCTGAGGTGTGGAATCTTGTGAGCCGGTCATCCCATTCAGCTCTTCCCCTTTTGCCTGCACTGAGCACTTACTGTGATCCCAGTTTTACTAAAGACTCTGTGCATTCATGGAAAAACAAAGAGAGGGAATCGAATCTGAGTTAGGAACGGTTCGGGACCGCTATAAAGCAAAGGTTCTTCTGATACAACACTTAAATGTGACGTCAAAATACACAGCCTGCAGGCTGAGAGATGTGAATCAATCCCTTTACTGAAAGGGACATTATGGATGCTGGAATAACAATTTCAAAATATGTGGATAAAACCACTTTGGTCCCTGAAATCTAAAGGAAGCCTCAAGCCTCTGTTTCAGGAAATAACCAGGAAGCAGTGACTGTGATACCTCTTTCTCTGAAGGTGAATGGAGCTGAATTGGTCACTGTCAGACCGAGCAATAGTACTTGTGAAAAATCTCCTCCACTGGGACATTGAGTAAGGTCCCTGAAAAAGAAATAGGCAAGATATGTTTAGAAATGGTAATACTTTAAGTTAGTTTTAGACACAGTAACTAACTACCTGTTTATCCAATGTTTTAGTCTGCCAAGTGTGATTAGATATTTACTGCAATAGCCTTTGGGGATGGTAACTTTGGGGACTCTAGAGAGGAGCAGGCGACTAAAGCCAGGAAAACTATATTGATTTGTGTCCTTTAGGTTACTCCCAAAAGTTCTCTGGAGTTGAGGGTTGCCATGCAATACAGCTGAATTTTTTTGATGCATTAACAAAAGCTCTGCTTAAATCTCAGAAACCTCGGTATGAGAAAGTTTTTGCAAATAAGAAAACACATAGTACGGACAGAAAATGGTTTTCCTCCTAGAGGTATATTCAAGATCTTAAAAGTTTTCTGGGAAAACCTTGGTTGAACAAAACACTTCTTTCCAAGTGCAAGATATATATATATATATTTATTTTCTACAAACTGTAAACCCTCAGCACTTAAAAACAAAAATTTGTTGCCAAGAACACCTCTGAAGGAGAGCTGATATGGCAATTGACCCAGAAGGCAAATTGAAGGCACTGGGGGAACCCAAATTTCTGCCAAAGATGCATCCAGACCTCTTGCATCTGATTTAGATTTTGTATAGCTTTTCTGCTTGTAGTGGGTTTACGTGGCAAGGTTTTGGTAGCAGTGGGCCATAGGGGTGGCTTTTGTGAGAAGGATCTAGAAGCTGCCCCATGTTTGGTAAGGGTTCCACCGCTGACCAGAGCTGAGCCAATAAGCGATGTTGTTTTGTGCCTCTGTGAGAGCATATTTAAGACAGGGGGGAAAAAACAACACTGCACCACACAGCAGCTGGGAGAGTGAGAGGAGTGAGGAACAGCCTTGCAGGTGCCAAGATCAGTGAAGAAGGAGGGGGAGAGGTGCTCCAGGCGCCGGAGCAGAAGTCCCCTGCGGCCTGTGGAGGGGCCCCCGGTGGAGCAGGCTGTCCCCCTGCAGCCCATGGGTCCCACATGGAGCAGATCTCCACGCTGCAGCCCATGGAGGAGCCCCCGCTGGAGCAGGTGGATGTGGCCTGGAGGAGGCTGCCGCCCATGGAGAGCCCCCGCAGGCGCAGGCCCCGGGCCGGAGCTGCAGCCCGTGGAGAGGAGCCCACGCAGGAGCAGGGGGTCTGGGGGGAACTGCCGCCCGTGGGGGATCCAGGTTGGAGCAGTTTGCTCCTGAGGGATGGACCCCGTGGTACAGACCCATATCTGGAGCAGTTCTTGAAGAGCTGCTGCCTGTGGGCAGCCCCCGCCGGATCAGTTCAGCAAGGACTGCATCCCGTGGGAGGGACCCCACAGCACAGGGGACGAGAGTGACCGAGAAGGAGCAGCAGAGAAGCAGCGCTATAGACTGACCATAACCCCCATTCCCTGTTCCCCTGCGCCACTCGGGGGGAGGAGGTGGAAGAGGGTGGATAGGGGGAAAGGTGCTTTTGGTTTCTTTCCTTTGTTTCTCACTTCTCTAGCTTGTTAGTAATAAGCAATAAATCTTACTGTCTCCCTATGCTGAGTCTGTTTTGCCCGTCACGATAATTACTGTGCGATCGCCTCGTCCTTATCTCAACCCTTGAGCCCTTTCCATCGTATTTTCTCCCCATTCCTCTTTGAGGAGGGGGAGTGAGAGAGCGGTTGTGGTGGAGGTCGGCTGCCCGTCTGAGTAAAACCACCACACTGCTATGTAAAGAGATCGATCCTATGCTTAGAGGAAGGGCACTGGATTATGCATAGGCAATAGCATTCTTTTATGGCCTTTGACACACAGATACATGGAGCATTGCCAGAACATTTGATAATGTGTGAGGAGGCAGGAAATCACTGTGTAGATCAACACAACCCAGATCCCTGATAACTGTCTCCTGTAGTCGCTGTAGGTAGAAAGATAATGGAGTAAAGGTGAGAGAACTATCAGAGATCTCAGGCTGCTTCTGGGATATGTGAATATTTTTATTTTTTTTTTCTGATGAAGGATATTCTGTGGTACTCTTTGCTGGGAAGAGCACCACAGAAACCTTAGTCTTGCTGGCCAGTTTCTACCACTTGCACTCTCAGCCTTCAGTTGAAGAGCAAGGCTGGTAATACCAACACGTGCTCTGTGTTTCTTGTCAAAGCAATAAAGGTAATGGTGGTGGCTCTGCAGGAGAGGAGACCCTTCCACTACCAGAAACATGCCTACAGGCAGCCAAGGTTTTAAATCAATATAGCACAGAAGAATCAGTATGAAGACAAAGCGGGGGATGAGGGAAAACTGGTCTTACCAGAGAAGTGAATAAGTTTTTAGGAGGTCAACAAGGGCCTTACAAAAAGTAGAAAAAGCCCCAACAACACAGTTTGCTAGGAAGGCAGGAGTGGAAGTTTGCTATGACTCAGCCAAGAAATTCAGAAGAACTGAGAGGGAGGGGCACCTACTCCTTTCATAAACACAGAAGACAACCAGGGTGAGGAATAATCTAGCCAGTACAGCATGTATATGCAGGCTGCTCAGTGTGAATCTACGTCTAGATATGTGCTTGAAGGAGAATTTAGATTGCATTCCATTTGTGCAATTACTACACTAATGCCAGTACAAGTTTAAAAAAATAAAAACCTACAGGGTTTCAGTCTGGCAGAGTGGGCTATGGGGACAAAACCTAGCAGTTTTCTGGGGTGTCATTCACAGGAGCAGCGCCTGTAAACTCAGAGGGGAAATTAACTCCAGAAAGATTAGCTAGTGGAAAACATGCACAGGGTGAAGGCAGCTAGACCACCATACGTACGTATGTACATATACCACACAAGCTTATTGAGTGAGAAGCTGATGATGTAAGAAAAATCTTTTTGAGCCTCCCACTGAAATGCTTTTTAAAAATGGAGGTAGCATCAGTCCTATAGGGGAAAGATACAAAACTGCTAACATCTTCTATGCTTTTCAGCTTTCCAGCTAGGAACTTTCTTGTGTTTTACTTCAATGTGATACTTTTTCCTCCTTCTTTCCTTTACAAAACATAACAAGTTTCAGAAGAACACAGAGCTGGGGCCAGGCCAGTTTGGCAGTGTGGATGGCTGGAGGGTACCACCTCCAATCCCACGAGAGCGGTTCACTTATTTTTTTTTTTTTTCTGGCAAGTTTTTGCATACATTTTATGTACAGTGTAAAAAATGTTTTGGCTTAAAAGTGCCAACAGGCACCTTCTTGGGATAGCAAGCAAGATTTTGGTCTAGGTCAAGGCTAGACCTTCTCCAAGACTGTATATATAACATACTATGTATATGATGTACTATGTCTATGACATACTGTGTATATGACAACCCCACTCAAACATTTACATGCTTGGGAGCTTAGTATATGTTTATAATATACAAAATAAATTAATCACTGTCTCTGTGTAGAGGTATGTGTCTGCTCCTTTAAGGTTATCTGGTCAAGGTGCTTTTTCAATGCAATGTGATAATAATAAAAGGAAGAATACATAAACAAGACGATACAGGTAAAACAAAAGCAGCAATGAGACCCAAACCCTTTCATATCACCAACTGATAAGGGCATATGAGAGTTTATTCCAGCAAGGTTAGCTGATCTGCAGACCAAGTCCATAAGGAAATTAAGGTAAGAATGAAGGAAACCAGAAACAACACATGCAGACCCACACCTGATCACCACAGTCTGTCCTATCATCTTATCAGATCTTTTCTTAACTCTTTGTGCATATTCTCACCCTCTGTCTCTCTTTCCCAGGACCATCTCTTGACACACAGCTGCACTGTTTAACAGGGATTGGCCACTGGGCTCAGGCTGAATGCCAGAATCCAACGTTATAGAATTTAGCTTTTCACAGGATGCCACACAATCGGATTGAAAAGTCTGGTTACTGACATGACTGCAATCCCCACTTGCCCTGGGGCCTAGCTAAACAAAATGAAACAAACTTTCTGAGGTGTGACTGCACACAATAAAAAAGCAGCTCCAAGCATGGGTGCTTTCTAAACAAAGATGCAGAAGAGAAAAATCTAATCAAATAATGGATTTAAGAAAAAAAAAGAGGGAAAAAAAACACTTGTGTGGCTAAGGTTACCACCCTTTTATTTAATATCGTACTTTTTCCACAAGTTCTTGGTGTTCGTTGACTTTTACCTGTACCCAGTAGAAAAATTGGATCCATTTTCTTTCAAATATCTAATTTGACAGGTTTAAGTGGTTTGTATTTTAGAAATGGCTTTATTCAGACCTAATATTTTAACCAATATTTCAGTTCGTTATTACATAGCTTCATGATTAGAAGCTTTAAGCACCCAAAACCTCTCCATCCTCTTCTGCATGACAACACGCAATGCAGAATTACAGCCTAAAGAAATCTCTACAGGTATATCTTGATTTAGGAGGGTACAGATACAATTTTACAGCCATGAAAAAACACACAGTTGCCAAGGTGCAATAATATCCCCAAGCAAATGACTAATAACGTCCATTGACCTTCCTGTCACATGCTCTACAATAATTCACATTACTTCTTAGCTGTAGGTAAAGCGATTTTAGAGTGGCATGCTTGGCTCCTATAACCATGCCATGTTTTGCTTAGCTTTTAATCATTAACTATTTAACTAGCAACTGTATTTTAGAAACATATTAGAGAACTCTCTGCCATTTTCTTGATTGTGGAGAAGGGTAAAAAAGACAAATTTACAAAGATAACAGTGAACCACACACGTGAAACCTAATACAGTATTACTGAGTATACAGAAATTTCATTTCCTTTGTTGTACACCTTGTGGCACACTGTAAATCATTCCACAAACATAACTGACAGCTTTTTTTGGAAATTTTTTTTGGACCTTTGTTAATTTTGTGTGCGTGTGTGTATGTATTTATGTGTGTTTTATTAGAACATGTTACAATGCTGAAAATGACAGTGCTGAAGCAAAAAGGACTGAGAAGTGCTTATAATTATCAGCTAATATGCATATTTACCAGTCTAACCTGATTAAAATATGCAAGAAACAGGGATCCTGTGCTAAATTGAATGCGTTTTGGGTATTTGTTCCAAGAAAAATTAACACTGAAATCCTCAGTGGATAGACTCAAAGAAACAATGCTGAAGGAACTGTGGTGCCAGTGTAAACTGGGAACGCCAGCCTGTGTAGCCACATAATGCCCAAATAATTGACAAACAGCTGTCTTTGTCATTATACATGAAATAACTTTTTTTTTTTTTTTTGCTGTTAATTACATGCAGAGCACAAAGACAGTCACCATACATAACGTAAAAGAAGCTGTTAGCTAAAAGGGAATGGTTTGTAATTAATTATACATTTAGTTACTGACCTTGAATCTCATTTGAAAATAGAAGAGACTCAGAGAGAAAGAATTAATATTTTAATATGCTTTAAATCAACAGCTTTACATTACTACACAGTCAGTTACGTATATATTTGAGCCATGGCACGGATCTAAGGATAAGGTTCTTATTGCAGAAAAAGACTGGCTAGATTGTGTAGGACATTTTAATTTCAAATTTTAATCAGTCTGCTTTTAAAACCCTATTTAATGAATTGGGTGGTGGACAGAATGATTTTACAAATCTGCCTGAATATTGTCCCTGCCTGTGTCCCATCTTAGACCTCAGATGATTTTTTAGTCTGCTGTTGTAAAACCAGCAGAGGGAGCTCAAAACATTAGGTACCAACATTGCTTACAGCAAGGTATGCCAGAAAAAAAAAAGAAAAATAAAAGAGGTATTGCTTTCTTGTAGTTGGATAATAAAACCTGCCAAGTTTAGTAATTAAATAATGCTTGACGAAGGAAAGGGAATACAGTTACAGGAATCTAAGTAAAGCTGCACTGACGCCATTTTCTTTTTGAACATGCTTCCCCTTTGCTGACTTAGAAAAAGCAAGAAGGAATCAGCGAGGTGACAATTACATTTAATACTAATTACCAGATCACTTTCAGGACACCTGAAACTACACACACACGAAAAAGAAAATTAAAGACAAAGCTTTTTTTCTAGTTTGTCGTCTCTGTACATGGTCAAGCAGAAGTTTCTTTGATTCTAAGCCATTCCCAGTCGGATTAACAAGATCTAATGTGTTGCTTACGTGGTGGTAGCTTTCACTAGCACAATTTCACTATTACTTTATATTATATTATATTTATTATTATATTTATATTATATTATTATGCTTAGATGGTCTTTGGGATGATTAATTCAACATCACAGAATAAGATGTCACAGCTTTTTTGTTTCTACATTACAAAGAGTTTCCTAGTATTAGTTGACTCCTGTGCAAAGAAAACATGACAACAGATGCTGCTTGGTGATATTAAGATCTTTCAGACCCTCTTGTGAAATCAAGACCCTTGGACAATATGAGTTTTTCTAGGTATTAAGTTTGTTAAAAATACGTTCCAAGAAGCTAAATAAAATCATCTGCCCTGACTGACCACAATGTCTTGTTTTTTTTAAAAAAAAAAGGTACAACAACAGTTTTAAGGGATCTGGTCCAACCCTCCTGGCTCAAGCCGGACCACAAGGAGCAGGTTACCCAGAACCTTACCCAGAACCACGTCCAGATGGGTTTTGAAGATCTCCAAGCAGGGAGACCCCACCACTGGGGTGGTCCACCAGTGCTCCATCACCCGCACAGTAGAAAAGTGCTTCCTGATAATGGAGCCTCCTGTGCTCCAGTTTGAGCCCACCGCCTCTTGTCCTGGCACTGGGCACCATGGAAAAGAGCCTGGCTCTGTCCTCTCTGCACCCTCCCTGCAGGTGTTTATGCACGTTGATGAGATCCCCCCAAGTCTCCCCTACCCTAGGCTGAACAGACCCAGCTCTCTCAGCCTTCCCTCACAGGGGAGGTGCTCCAGACCCTTCACCGCCTTTGTTGCCCTTTGCTGGACTTCACTGGTACGCCTAAGTATGTCTAGTGCCCAACACTGGACACAGCACTCCACTGAGCAGAGTTAGGTTGTTAACGTCATCAGTCCCTGAAAATGAAATGCGACAAGACTTCCCCACATCTCTTCGTTTATATCAAACGCTCCATTAACAGGTTCTACTGTATGTACAAGCCTCGTCTTATCTGAAAATCATAGTTGTCATGCATTCACAAAATACGTATGTGAGTAGTAGATACCTATCTACCACAACCGCTCCGCAGATCTCCTCTGCTTCCTCCTTCCCAAAAGACAGGGCAGTTCCTAATAAAGCGAGGAATAAAGCTGCTGTCATGCACCTTCACATTTGTTCTTGGAAATAAAGTCCCCATGTCAAAGAACAGTACATAACACTTACAAATATGCAAAGTACTTCAGGACGAAGACCAGTCAAGTGCTAGTGGCATTACATAGATAATTATCATTTGATAATGGTCTACAAAGACAATCCAATTTCCCCCCAAAATACCACTGAACTGACTGTGTACTGGCTATTTTTTATCTTACATCAAGCTTATGATTCTGAAATTGGGTTGAAGAAAAATCCTAGTAACAAAAACCATTCCAAAAGCAGAAGTCATGGGAAAGTCACTGCAACTGTGACTCACTACGCAAAAAATCGTTACCAGATGCTTGTTTCCTTTCAAGCAAAAATCCCATGACAGGAAACTTCTGCCTCCCAAGTCCAAAAGCAGATTATATTCCAAATATTCCACAGTATCAACCTTGATTAAGTGCTTCTGGTTTGAAAACCACTATTTGCTTATTTGCTTAACTTGCTTGTGAATTTTATGCTCAATACTGACAAAAAAAGGTGGATTGCTTGCAAATGATGTTTTCTGCCTATTCAGTAGCATTCACTGTAGAACTCCTTGCCACTAGTTGAAGCCTGACAGCGACAACCTTCACATTAAACAGCTGTTTTCCAGAGCGCTGAAACTCAGGGAGGCATACAATGCCTGGTGGCACTGGAAATAGTTCACAATTATCAAAACAATGCTCTGCAGTTGGTTGCTGAAATATCAGATAAAGCATTTTCCCTAGAAGAGCAGGGAAAAAAAAAACACTTCAGAAAAAAAATGTTTAGAATAGCCCCAAGCTCTAGTGTAGACGTATATCACAATTAAGAAAAACAGTCTGAAATTGGGGTTGTCCAGGGTGTGCATGTGTGTGTATGCAAATGTGGGAAGCCCAGATACAATGTAAAGCACTAAGAGGAACAGCTGCATAAACAAGTTGCCTTCTCAAAGTGGAACAGCAAACTTATTTCAAAGCAAAATTACTTTGAATAGACTGCACAAATAGACAACTTCATACTGTCTTTCATCTAATATTTCACAACAATTCACAGACTGGAGCTTTTTACCAAGACCCCAATGACTGGGATGCTTACATTCAGAGTTGTCAATTTAAACCCTGATTCAGAAAATGAATTAGCATTCCTTTCTGATTTGCCTAGCCTAGTGCATGCAATATTCCCATATAAGCTCTAATTAAGTTTACATATGAGATTCTTCACATGGTGCTTTTTAGGAAGGACAATAACTGGAGAATCACGGGAATTTCTAACTATATGATGTAGCTGAAATCTCAATATTTTGAAAATATATGGAGCCAAGAAAGGCTTAAAAAAGTGTTTAAAGAAGTAAATGTGCAAAATTTATTATGTTCTTCAATGAACACAGTAACAAAGTTTATAAAATTAGATCACATTTGAAAATAAAAAAACATTTAAACATCAATTACATGTTAGACAACAAGCAACATAAAAACAATTTACTCTAAATCAATTTCTTCATAAGAAATGAACTATTTCGAAAATCAGTTCAAAAAGAAAAGTGGCATGCCAAGTGAAACAACATTGCAGCATCTTTTTATTTTGGTACAAGGAAATGTTTGTTGACAGAATGAGACCGAGTTGAAAAAACTTTGAATGACGAGCGTCCTCACCATGCTGTTAGAAGACATTTCCTAAATTCAGCTTGGATAATTCTAATTACAGAAATAAGTTCCTTTGTTAAAGGAGATTCACATTTGCAAATCCAATTCAATTAGAATTGTTTTATGCTTCTGGTTGTTTAGCCATGAGAGAGAAGAAAAAGAATATTCTTAATGTGCCTTATCATTAAAGCATTTTTCAAATTATTATTTAAAGTACTCGTTAGTTTCTTCCTGCAGTGTATATCTGGCTTGGACGCTTGTCATCCTAAATGCAGAACAATACAATTTGACTATACCTCTATTTACAAAGAGCTTCCACTGTGAAATTTTTCATTACAGTGGAGTAAGCCTCTTTCCTGACTCTTCCCCTCCCCAGACTTGCCCAGGTTACCAAGTGCTGTAGGAGAAGAGCACCCTGATGCAGGGACACAGCTTCACAAACACAAAAGCAGACATCAGAAGTATCTGATAGCCATGGCCACGAAAGTTTACAAGGATGCTCAGAGGAGCTGCCTCACTGAGACTGTTTTCTCTGCATCCTTTGCTTTGGACCTGCTGAACCAAAAACCACTGCCCCCAAGGGGCTGGAAGAGAGTATCACAGTTCTTACAATTGTATCTGGCATCAGTTTTCTTCTGCCTGTGTAATTGTAAGACTCAATACTGTAATTTAAGTATTCTTTCAAAGTACACACTAGCACTCAAAGCCTTCTTGTGGAACACAGTAGGCTTTCACTGAGGTTATTAGGTTCAAGTATATGAAGTGTACAGACTTGTTCCTCTTTATTCAGATGGTATTCCTTTTATCACAGGATGAATATTCAGTCAAAATGGTGTAAGATAACAGAAGTCAAATGTGTTTTAACTTCAGTCAGCTTGCAGCAGAGAAGGTGTGTAACTTTCCACTAACCCAGTGGAGATTTGGAAACTTCAGCACAATATCCCAAAGCCATACTGTCTTCGTTAGTCCGAGACTTTCATAATAAAAAAAAAGTTTAAGTGTTTATTACGCTACCAGTCCCTCATTTGAATTTTATTTCCTTAAAAGTCATATTTCCTTTTCTAGCATTCCTTCTGACCCTTTGCTCCCTGAGGTATCATCATCATTAGAGTAATTCCCTGAATCTCGACTGCTCTGTTTAGAATGTTTGTAGTCTTTGAAATCAATTTGATTTACTTCTTCTATGATACTTTCAATGACATAACAACTTTCTATTGGTTCTTCTGCAGTGGGCAGATACGGACTGCCAAAGAGCTGACCTCCAAAACCCTGCAAAAAGAGAAAAGAGATGAATATTCATGCCTAACATCTAAATAATGACTCCATTTAACACCACAGTTGTACAAATCTAGTTTATCACATTCAATAGCATCATAAGGTTTTCTACCTATTACACAGCTTCCCTAAGTTCACAAATGAAAAGTTACAATGAAGTTTAGCTGCATTTATATAGTCAAATACTGAAGAATGATTACAGCATTTTAACCTCAGCTCTTTTGCTATGTTTGCAGCTGTCAATCACCTATATAATTGCAATATTTCTTTGACTCTAGCCTTATGAGGAAATAAAGGAAAACCCTAATTCAGAACATTTTCAAAGATCATGTGGTAGCATGTGGATGACAGATGTGTTCGCAACGTATGAGTGATTATTAGTTATTAAGCAAAGTTTGAATGAAAAAAGAGAAAGCAAGCTGCTGCAGCATGATACCAACCCTTATATAGCTCTCAACAGCATATTGCTGTCTATCCTACGTGCCTTAAATCTAAAAAGCAGTTGTTTAAATCAAATCCACTAGGAAAGTTCTCAGTCAAATATGCATCATATTAATCATGTTATCAGTATTCTACCAAACAAAAGAGCTAAAATGTTGCCTTACAAACTAATCAAATTCAAATTTGCCCTTGCAAATTATGAGACTAGTTTACAATTATAACTTTACTCAGAAAGCTCTGTACACTACATACCCTAAGGGTGTCAGTGAGAAGGAGAAACACATTAGGAAGGTCACACACTGCTCAAGTCAACGTTTTGAGACACTGAAGAAAGCACAGTGATGAGCAGCTCTTGCTACATTTCAAAACACCCACATTGACACGTTGTTCTGTTCATTCTAGGATGGGATCACTAAGTACTATGCCAAGCAAAGCCAGAAATTGCACATCTGCCTTTGTGACTTGAATCATCCCAGTTGCTAGGTCAGAGGATGGTAGAAGCGTTTGCAAAGACTGGACTTTCATTTTCATGTCCTGAATTTTAAAGAACAGGCAATAATGACTGTTCTTTGACCACATGGCCTCTCAGATCATAAAAATACATGGAAGAAGTGTCAGAAAAGCAATGTGGCTTTCACAGAATACACAAGGCTTGAAGGACACTCCCAGCTCTTTCCAGCTTCTTGAGACAGATATGGTTTCTATTTGTTTTAGTGACGTTTCATGCAATTCTCTTCCATGAACACACCCATGACCCATATAACCATTCTTGTATCCACAAAAGCTTATGACTAGGAGATCCGCAGGTCCCCCTATCTGAAGATGTTTTTGTTTTGAACCTGACTCCTATGAAATCTCTCTGATGTCCTCTTTCTAATAATGAAAGAGCCAGAAAATTATCTATCAACCCCTATTCGTAGAATCACAGAATGGTTTGGGTTGGAAGGGACCTTTAAAGATCATCTAGTTCACCCTTCCTGCCATGGGCAGGGACACCTCCCACCAGACCAGGTCGCTCAAAGCCCCATCCAGCCTGGCGTTGAACACGTCCAGGGATGGGGCATCCACAGCTTCTCTGGGCAGCCTGGGCCAGTGCCGCACCACCCTCATTATAAAAATTTCTCCCCAGTGTAAGTCTATCCCCTCTCAGTTTAAAACCACTGCCCCCTGTCCTGTCACTACAAACCTTGGTAAAAAGTTCCTCCCTTCCCCCCGCCATCTTTCAATACATAAAGGGAGCTTATACAAAAGGCCATAAAGAGGTCTCCACAGAGCCTTCTCTTCTCTGCACTAAACCACCCCAACTCTCTCAGCTCCTCTTCACAGGAGAGGTGCTCCAGCCCTCCCATCATTTTCATAGCCCTCCTCTAGACCCACTCTAACAGGCCCATGTCCTTCTTGTACTGAAGCTCCAGACCCGGGTGCAGCACTCCAGGTGGGGTATCAAGAGCAAAGCAGAGAGGATGAATCCCCTCCATCCGCTTGCTGGCCATACTTCTTTTTAAGCAGCCCAGGACACACCTGGCTTTCTGGGCTGCAAGTGCAAATTGCCAGCTCATACCCAGTTTTTCCATCCAGCTGTATCCCCCAAGTCCTTAGTCCTTCTTTGCAGGGCTGCTGTCAATCAATTCCCCTCTCCAAGGGACTCATGCTTTCCTTCCAAGGAAGCCTTCAGAGAAACTACTGAGGTCTAACGCAACGATGGAAAAAGACAATCCAGAAGCAACAAAAATTAAATGCTATGCAGCAAGAAAATAACAGCAAGCTCTTAATTGAAAGGAAGTGAGTAAGACAGAGTACTCATTTTATGCCATGCACCAACAGGGAGAAGGCAAAAAGGCTAGAGCATACTGCCCCAGATAACATGATGGGAAAACAATTCTGGTCTCAAATGGCAGGGCAAAAGTACATACACAGGGTAAATATGTGCACTGGAATAAAAAAAAGGTTAGCAACATTTTTGCAGAAATAAAAAATTAAAATATTTGCTAATTACAGAATTCAAGAAATCGATACTTTTTTTTTCATTAGGAATACCTGCACTTTGTTGAAACCTGTATAATTAATCTATAAGACCATAGGATAACAAAGAAACACTTTTTCTATAATATTTTATATTATTTTTTCTAGAAGTACATCTACTTAACGAATGAGAAAAATCAGTCTTGTCTCACCTCTATGTTCAGAGGAGGCTTGCATGATGGAAAGAACACATACTTGATTTTATTATAGGCTTGATACAGGAAAAAAATGAACAGTACAGCCACAACCAAGACAGCAATCAGGGCAGTTACAAACGTTGTTAAAATGATCAGAGGTAACATTTTATCTAAAAAAGTGAATGTGAAAAAAAAGGCAAAAACAAACATTCAGTCTAGGTATTCATAAACCACACAGATCAAAAACAGATGACACCCCCCCCTCCCCCAAATCCGCTACAGTATTTATCATAAAATTTCACATTCCTTCACTGCTATACCCAGGCATGACGATCATTAGGAAAACAATGTCATTCTGTATCTTACATAATTTTATTAAAAACACAGCCTAAGAGATTTATCAAACATAAGAACAAATGCATTTGCATACAGGATCAGAACCAAGATCCGATTATTCCCTCCCTCTTTGACAGCAGGACAGAAAGGCTGCGCAGACAGTTACCATGAAAGCACCTGATGTATATAAATCTATTACCACCCTATTGTTTGTGTGCAGGTTCTACCCTCAAAGGATATAATATGTAACTGACAGTGATACAGGAGGAAGAATTTCCATAGTTTATGGAAAGAGAATGGGCAATTAAAACTGTGAAGCTGGCCCATGTTTCCTTAGCTAGGAAATGATTAGACTGGCCGGACTTGCAGGGTCTTCAGGGGCACAAAAGCACTCAAATTGTTTCTTGGACAGGAAAGGAACTCCAATGCTAAGATTCAGATGACTACAGCCCAGCCAGCAGGGAGAAAAAGGATCTTCTGGCAAGCAGCTCATCTATTCCTCTTAGATGCTTACCTAGGAAGAAATCAATCCCAAGGATGTTCCAACTATTTTCTATACCAGTAGCCTAGACACTAGCTCAGCACAAGTTTTTATGCTGTCAGTATAGAAAGGTGAGATGAATTTCGCCTCAGTGCTCAAACACAGTCCTGTATTGCTGTGTCAACCCAGGAACTACAGAAAGCCTTCCAACAGACTAGACTCAGTTCTAAGATTTAAGGTTGGGACCTTGTGGAAGAAGGTATACAAAGGCAGAATCCATCTTTTGATAGCAGAATATTCTTGCCAAAGAAACCCTTTACCTGAATTGACATAAGCTAGTCAGTGTGTAAGTTAAAGAGTTCTGCAAGCTTCCTTCTCGCTGTCTCTGTTCTACTTGACAACACACACTCTGGCTCAAACAAACTGAAGGGAGCTTGAACACGCTAAAATAGCAGATACCAGGAGATGCTTTACAAATAATCAAGAAGAGACAATCAGTTTGTTTTAATCTCTTTTTCCAGTTAGTACAAGTGATATAAGGAAAAAAATTCCACGCTGCAATATAAGAACATATGGGAAATACAAGGCATGATCTGTGAGACTCTCTCTCTCAGTAGAGAGTCTCAAATGTACTGCTTAGTGCTAAATAGAATAATTATAAAAGAAGGGGGAAGAGTAATACCTAACCAGCAAAATAGTTAAAGAATTTGCTTTGTGAAGCTTGAAAAAGTAAGATTTAATTCTTCTTAGGCTTGATAAAGACAAAAAATGAGGACTACATATACTAATAAATCATAGGAGCTTATGATGTGAGAAAGTAATAGCATGATTATTACATTTTCTTAGCTTTATGTCAGTTCGGGTATTTATTAATTTTTCTAGTGTTACAGGCTCTTAATAGAAGATAACTGGTCAAATTAAATTCAACAGACTATCATACCCTAGTGTTCGGAGTGAGTGTAATCCATCTTCAAACCCCTTTTCATTTTGCACAAATGCTTTTACCTATGATGAGTCTGAGTGTCTTCATCTATAATTTGTCCCCTCACGATTTAGCACATTATTTTTTAAAAATTGAATTAATTCATAAAATAATTAAGACAATTTCAAGAATAAAATGTTCTTGAAAATGTAGTATTCAGTGATCTCCTGCACCCTTCTAAACATATTTAGGAAGTGACTGAAATTAAAGCTTGTCCATTAACAAGTCATTGTACAGAACTAAGTTTAATTTGCAATCGTTATAGTTATTCATCTGAGAATTTCTGAACTGAGGTATGTTGTGGGACAACAAACAATTTTGTTCAGGTCAGACCGGAAACCATATTAGCATAGCTAATGCAAGAGAACACAGAGCAATGGAGTGACAGACTGCTGATATGATCTCTGGTCAAATGGGTGCTAACTTGGTAAGGCCATTAAGTCAAATTGCAAGCATTTCCAAATTAATGAGATCTGCAAAGACCTATGAACCTTTAACAATTTTGATTCCATGGGTGTAACAAGTCCCAAACAATTCCTACCTTCAGGTGTTTTGATGCATTCCTCTTTGCTGAAGGGACTGCTTTTGTTGTAAGTTTCTGAAAATGCTTTTACTTTTACACAGTACTGTGTTGAAGGTGTTAGATCAGAGATTGTCGCTATTGTCTGTTTTATCTCTTTCACCTTCATTTCCTCCTGAAAAAGAAAATTTGGAGGAGTAAGACACACACAAACATTACAGGTGCCACACAAATAGAACAGAATTTTGGTCTCTGCTGAAGAAGTAATTAAGCAAGAAGTTGAACACCCTTCTGCATTTGGATTGAATAAAATAGAAGATACCAAAAAACTCTAAAGCAAGAACAGTCAGCAAACATTTATTGACAAAAGCAAACTACTTTTACCAGACTGAAATTTTACAGCTTAGAAGTGATATGTTGTGTGCAAAATTTAAATTCTTCCAGCTGCGGTTTTTCTTTGCTTGTTCCACAAGTTTACAGATACATATTTACTGGTTACTGTAACAATGTTTTGCTATAAGAAACATTTAAAGAATATAGAAAGATGTATTAAAACGTGAGTTAAAAGCATGCAAGACTTCATCGTTTTATGATACGTATGGCAATAATACTGCAAATACAGTAATAAAAGAATTTGAGGGATGGAAAGCTACATTAAGACAATACACAAGTCATACTGAAAGACACCTCTATTAGAAAATGAGCCATCTGGCAGCTTTATAAAACTCAGTGCAATTCTACAGAATCATTGCATGTGTGGCTACAAGAATTAAGAAAAAGATGAAAATCTCCTCAATTTGTAATAAAAATAGTCTTAGCTATTTTTTTAAAGAATCTTTCAGAAAAACAAACTGTTTGTATGATTGATACACAGTACATGTACCTTTTCTGAAAATAAGCTTCTTGAGAAGAACTTAAATGTAGTATTTACATCATAACAAATTTCATATACTGTTTTAAGTATTTAACGAGTTCATACCTCATTATCTGATGAATTCTTCCTATACACAATCTGGTAAGATAAGTAATAATGCTCCGTCATGATTTCATTTTCAGATCCTCCTGGAGGAGAAATCTGGACATGTAGCAAAACATCACTGACATCCACTTTTACAGCAGGAGGGCCAATTTCATCTTAAGACACAAAAAAAAGTCAAAACTGAGACAGAGTACAAATAAAAATATTGACTGAAATATTGCAATTTAAATCTCTGACTTTTAAAAAAATGTATATTTAAAAATCTGACTTGACTAACAGCTTCATTTAGAATCAGGTCCTGTGAAATATTTCAATTATTTTCTCTTTGCACATTCATATTTTGTTTCTGAAAGTTTCAGTGGCATGAAATAAGCAGACAATGGGATTCACTCTGCGTTAATCAAAGTGGAACTACTGAATGCTTCTTAATTTGATCAGGAGATGGGCCCTCTTTCACATATACCCTCTTCCACTTTGAGTTAAAATTGAGAAGCTTTTAAGTTTTTGGTTTCATTTGTATAATTGTCACTATTATTTAATTACAAAAAGCTTTGAGAAGGGTAGGCTGACCTATGGAATAGCTATTGATTCCATCTTTAATATGGAAGGAAATGGAATATTACACTCTACATGTTAAACATTTCTTGACCTTGATAATTGATAACTTTTTGTGAAGTCAAATATTTTAGTAAGCTCACATTTCTTGCAAACCCAAAATATGCAAAACAAATTACAAATGCTATAATTTCACATTGGAAAGCATTACATATTTTGACTTGGACGTTACAATGATTTAAGACCGCTTTTCCATTAAGTTCTTCAGAGTTGAACCTCAGTTTTTGTGTAATACTGCTTCAGCAAAAAATTCAGGAGGGCAGGGATAGAGAGCAAGGAGGAGATGAGGGCAGATGCAGAAGGAAACAGAGGCGCTTGTTTCCAACCTTATCTGTCTTTGAGACCAATTCTTGGTATCTCAGAAAAATAACACCGATGGCAAAAGTCAGGTAAGGACTATTTGTAGTATAATCTCACAAGATGATTAATGCAATAGACAATGAGATTATAAAATGCCATATAATGCTTCGAGTTTCAATTTTGTAAGACAAGTGATATGATTTTAAGTATAGGGAAAAAAAACAGCTGTGCTAAGTAGAGAAGACCAAGGAAAAACTCCAGTGTAACTTGAAGAGGCCAGGGCTCCTAGCAGAGTTTCTGTAGGGGAACTATGTATTCAGTTTCATTAATCCAGGAAGTTTCTTTGTGCAAATACCAGCACTAAGTTCAAGTTGGTTAAGAAGTGAAAATATTTAAGAAAACATCCTTACTTATTCTTAGAGGATCTATTATTACTTCATTAGACAAGCATGACTTATTATATTGACTCATGGCCTGCACGCGGAGGTAGTAAAATCCAGAAGTAGTGGTGATGATAGACGTGAAATTGCATTTTGTGTTTGTGATGTTTTCACATCTGGGTACATTGAGCCACTTCACAGAGTAATCATCATGAAGTTTCTTTAGATAACCACTGCAAGAGATATTATAATGTTTTTATAGGGGGTCCACAAATTCCAAACCAGCACATTCACATTTAGAATACTACAAACAAAAAATTAAGAGGCCTATTCTTCCAAAAATAAACTATATATTTTCCATTTATTACTGAAACAATGAAGCCCACTGGACCAGGAAATACAAACCAGTGCCTTAATCAATCCTCACTAGAAAAAAAAATTGCATTTGATTTTAAAGTTTTAAAAATTCAAACTAAGATCTTTCAAATAGCTCTATTAAGTTGATTTTTTATGTCGTGCTAAGGGAATTCCAAAAGAATGCTACTTTTTATGAGGTATCTCTCATCATTTAGATGCTGGTCAGAATATTTGTGCTACAACTAGACATAAAAATATAAAGACATGACACTTTTCTTTTTAATGTTGGAATCTGACCAGAAATAATCAAATATGTTGACAATTGAAACCTTGAAAAACAGCATTTTGCTCACTACTTCTAGTTACCTAATTTTTTCAAATTTAAAGATACAAAGAAATGCAAACCTCATATTTTATAAAAATGCTACTTAGCATGTATATAGTCCATTCCATGAAGTATTTAACACCCTTAAAATAAGTCTAGTATTCTGAAGTTCTACAATATGATGTTATTTGCAATCCTTTCAAAGCCACGCTACGTCCAGATGATGTATCCAATGTTATACTGAATACATTAAGCCATGTTTGTGAAGTATTTCAATTTAACTTCCAGTAAGTGTTTGTAAAATACAATAGCTTACATTTAGAACTACATAATTAGTTTATACAGAGATACGGAAATTGTTTAACTCACATGAGATACTGTACGGTATAGTTCACGTGTTGTTTATAAGGATTATTCCAATGCAGATGAAATTTCATGTTCAAAGCAAAAACTTTCAGATTTGCTGGACAAAATGAGTCATTTGCTGCGTCAAATGGGAAAAAAAAGGAAGGAAATCCAGAGTTACTAAAAAGCTTTACAGCAATTTCTCACTGAGTGGTCAGTTGTTCAGCAATTTTCACACTGGGCAGTTATCACATAAATGATGGCACACATACAGTAAGTAAGAAAAAAAAATCAGTTGCCTGTTTTCATTATAAAGATAGCAAATTAATACACTGTATATATCACAGAATTTAAATCTTTAATATTACAAGCATCAGTTAAAAAGCAGTGTAGGTAAAATTAAGTACAATTCATTGAGATTAGTGGAAATAAACTGGTCCAGCAATGACTTGCCTAGAAAACTGTGTAAAATACATACAAGTAAGCATGAAGTAGTTTTGATGTACCATCCAATCTAGCATTTGACTTTCTCAATTCCCACACTATATTTTCCCCTAAAATAAATATTTAAAAATACTTAGACATTTGAACAACATAAAAAAGAATTTAAATTTAGACATGTAAAACAAGACATTAGTTGCAAACAAATCGCCACTTAGCCATTCTTCAGAATCTGCAAGAATAAAGTCACCAAGGCTTACATGAAAGACATTTTCTTAAGCTTGGCTCAAGTTTGCGTGTACATTTACTGACAAATACACAAAAGTCTTTTGTTCTGCCTACATACACTTCCTTCTGATTCAAAGTCAAATCCAAAAATATCCAGTTTTCCAATATAGAGAAAGTAGTTTTTGCAGTCCAAATTAACAGACAGAATTTGCCTCAATGAAAACCTTTTTGTACTATTAAAATTATCATATTGATAGGTGACACATTATATTGATTTAAAACAAAAAATCTAAATTGTCAGGACTGCTTTTATACCAAAAGAAGTGGGAACTTGGCATCTCTGTGCATTTCTGTTGTGTTAAAACAATATACTTTCCAAAAGTTTAAATAAGTAATCAATTTAAAATTAAATAGTTTAATGTTTTACCTTTACGGGTAGTTTTTACACAATGAATGGGACTGAATAAGCCTTCCTGAGAGTAAAAAGGAAGAGTTGCTTGAACTTTTAAACAATAGGTTGTCTCTGGTGCAAGACCATTGATTGTGTCCGTAGGAAAAATACTTTCACTTCTGACCTGTAAGAAGGAATTGTGAACAAACATAGGAACAGCACCTTCCAGATAAGCTGATTTTTAAAAGTATCTTCTTTTCCCCCAGGTTTCAGCCCATTTATATAATATACCCCCCCCCAAAAAAAAAAAGGCTAAAATATGGAATGAAGGATAATACATGGGCTGATTAGTGCTAAAGGGAAGTTTCAAACTTAGCCATGAGACTGAGATACTCCTTTACACATGAAACAGGGTGTCCAGTTGCAGGGTTGCAGCACTGCTGTACATAAAGCAGAACCTACCACACATTCAGATGCATACTCCGAAGATAAAATAGCGCATTTGCATTTCTCAATTCATTAATCAAACCTGTCCCCCTCTCCCTACTGCTCTCTCTCTGCTTAGCTGACCAGACTTCTCAGTGAAGAATTTTTGCATGCAGCTTGTACTTAAGGCTTTTTCCCCCACTTTGATGTGTAATGACTACGTCTTCCAAATGAACATAAATCTCTCTTCAGTTCCTGGCCTAATCTAGCTGGCAACCATTCCCCTAAAAGGATAAAAAGAAAGATTGTTTCCACCTTGGTCCAGAAAATACTGTATCTGCTGTGCAAGATTAAGTCTTGGAAATTAATTTACAATTCTAAGACCTCAAAAGAATCCTTAAACTCTCCTGACATACAATAAGAAAACAAAGAACTTCATGACACAGAACTGCACTATAACAGTTAGTCAAGCTCTTATCTCTCCCCTCCCATATCTACACCTCATTGTAAATGCTTCTTCCCACTACCCCGAACTCTTTCTGTTCCCTGTTCCTCTTAGTTGATGGTAGCTGCTGCTCCAACTTATCTGAGATGGTTTCACTTGGTTCCTCATGCATTAGGCTCCAGCACTTAACAGAAATACAAAACTTGTATCACAAAATATCCAACACAGTCCTCTAGTTGAAAAAAACACACAAAACAACCAACCAAAAAAAAGAAACCTCAACTTCCCAACTGCATAGCAACAGTTATACTGAGTTACAGAATTAAACACAGTTACATAGTTATACAGTTCGATTTTAGAACATTAAGCAATTAAAGTACATCTTTGGCAGTTGAGATCAAAACGCAAAAATCAAAATGTAATCATACCTCTGCATCTGATGAATTTTCCCAGATAACTAGATTATATTTAAAACTCAACTGAGATATCCACATTTTTCGGACCTGATTTGCTTCTGGAGGAGAAACTTGAATTTTAATGACACCATTTATGGACTGCAAATGTATTTCTGGGGGACCAATCTGAGCTGCAAATATTAAAAGAAAAAGAAGTCAGCAAGAACGTTTAAAGAAAAACTACCCAGAAAGTAACTTACATTAATAAACCCACAGTAACTGCATATAGTACCCTATTTTTGTTTGGACAAGTACACTCTTTGCTGGGTAAAAAACTGGGTGGATGGCTGGGCCCATAGAGCAGTGGTGAATGGAGTTTAATGACAGGTCCTGCACTTTGGCCACAACAACCCCACGCAACGTTACAGGGTTGGGGCAGAGCAGCTGGAAAGCTGTGCAGAGGGAAAGGATCTGGGAGTGCTGGTTGATGCTCACCTGAACATGAGTCTGCAGTGTGCCCAGGTGGCCAAGAAGGCCAACAGCATCCTGGCTTGTATCAGGAATAGTGTAACCAGCAGGACCATGGAGGTGATTGTCCCCCTGTACTTGGCTCTGGTGAGGCCGCACCTTGAGTACTGTGTTCAGTTCTGGGCCCCTCACTACAAGAAGGACATCGAGGCCCTGGAACATGTCCAGAGAGGGGCTACGAAGCTGGTGAAGGGCCTGGAACACAAGTCCTATGAGAAGCAGGGCTGAGGGAACTGGGGTTGTTAAGTATGGAGAAGAGGAGGCTCAGGGGAGACCTCATTGCTCTCTACAACTACCTGAAAGGAAGGTGTGGGGAGCTGGGGGTCGGCCTCTTCTCACACATAACTAGTAATAGGACTAGAGGGGATGGCCTCAAGTTGTGCCAGGGGAGGTTCAGTATGGAAATTAGGAGAAATTATTTCTCATAAAAAGAGTGGTTAGGCACTGGAACAAGTCGCCCAGGGAAGTGGAGGAGTCACCATCCATGGAGGCATTTAAGGAGAGGTTGCATGTGGTACTTAGGTACATAGTTTATTGGGTAACATTGGTGGTAGGTGGATGGTTGGACTAGATGATCTTAGAGGTCTTTTCCAACCTTAATGATGCTGTGAAAGTCACAGTACTTGCCTATAGGTTGAAAGTTTTACTACTTCTCAGACAGTAAACTCACAGAAGTTCAACCAAACTACCACTGTCACTTGGTTCTAGGAACAGTGAGGTTAAAATGCAATATTACTAACGAACATTTTCCAGAATCTCTAATGAAAATCAGTAATATATTTAAAATAAGAAAGGCAAGAAACCTAGCTCAACCAATCCAACAGAGGGAAGGCAACTGTATCATACTGTATCATAATGAAAAATCAGAAGGTCGTTAGAAGACTTCCAGAAAAGTCTACTACATGGAGATTTTTTTAATTAAGTCTAGAAAAGTAGCAACAGAAAACTCTGTCATAAGAACAGCATCACTTTCAATACTTTTTCCTTTCCAGAAAGGAAAGAATAACAGCATTCTATCACCTGCAAATACCTTATATTACTTTAAGGTTGAGAAAGTCACTAGTTCACGTTATGAGCAATGGAAACCACATGTATTTTTCCACAGTAAAGTGCCAAAGGACATTTAACTAAAAATGTTGCAGTAAATACGGAGCTCATACCTATAAAATACGGAATCATTTCAAAAACACTAGACCATGGTGACTTGTCTTCCTTTCGTTCAGCCCTTACGCGCACAAGATGCTTATCATAGTATTCAGTTATTGCTGAAGAAAAGTCACATTCTGTGTCAGTGACATTTTGACACCCAGGCAACTCCTCCCATTCCGTTTCACTTGTCTTATGATCACCAAACCTGCAAGGTGAGTAAAAAAAGAAATCACACACACACACAAAAACAATTTACAATACAATCTAAGTCTTCAGTATTCTCCTTTTCTTCTTAATGCTAGTATGTGTCACGTTGCTTAGCATTTAACACCAATTACACTGGTGTTAGTGATATCTATTTCATCAGCCTTGAGTTTATATTACCATTTAATTCATTAATTTAATCTATCAGTTTATTAGTTTAACCTTATTACCCAAGGGTATCAGAATTTGTAGGCTGGTAGTTAACATTTGCTTTATTCACTGTGTAAACACAGCGTCTAGAACAGTATCAAAGAATTGTCAAAATCCAAAATTATATCCTTAATACATTACCCTAGTTCAGTAAGGATTTTATAAAATCATCGGAAGAAATTTAAAAGTCTTAATGGCAATAAATGCTTAAGAAAACATAAAAGAACCAAAGAAAATACTTCTAACATTAGCAAGGGATGTAGATTAGGGGAAAAAGAAAAAGCAGAAAAATAGTTTGACAATAAATGCTGGAAAACAAGCTTTCCAGAAGCTTTATTTCTTGCAAGCTAACAGACAGCAATACCTGTTTTAACAAACAAGCATTTCATATAAGAATTAAAACTATTGTGACCAAAAAAAAAAGAGGCAGAGACTTGAAGTAGTGTTTGTCCTCAACGCTCACCTTTCAGACCACTTATGTTTTAAAATAAATCTGTACTTTCAGTGTAACTGTTTGTCATTTACATATTGAAAGACAGCTTTTTTTTTTTAATCCACAAAATTATATATTAAGAATTCCTAAAATAAAGAACTTCTTCAGCGATTTTATCTTGGAAACGTTTTTAAATATTTGCTTGTCAGTATAGTATTACAAAATACCAAACATACACCAATACTTATGCATAGACATATATGAAAAAACAACACAGAAAGCCAAGCTAACATTTAAGAACAAAAATTAATTTGTTTTATCTGGTCATTAAAATTTGCAGATGAGAAATCTAGATTCATAAATACATTGACAAATTATTCAAGATCTACACTGAAAATTCTCTTGAGTTCTGTGCACGTGCGTGTATGTGTCTTTTGACACAATCTAGCTCAAATAAAAAAAACACAAAACAAAGCAGAGTCAAGAAATCTAAAAACTACACTTCCAAGTGTACCAGTTTATCTTCTCTAAGAACCGTTGAGGTACTGAGAATTATTACTAAGTGTGGTCTGCATTTATAAAAACATCCCTACCAGTGAACAACCTAATTTTATGTATAAGATAGAAACATGAAGGACAATACTAGGATTCTGCTTCATTTCAAGACTTAATCTTCCTGCTTCTACTTTCTGAATTTCAAAGTCACTAGAAGTTTTAAATGGCAGCATCAAGAAGCATAGTCATAAATCAATGAATTAATTTGCTCTTCTACCCAAATAAGCATCAGATACTTCTGGTTCTGAATAAAGCTACTACTTACCACTGATACTCTGCTGAAAATGTCACATTGGTATCGCTCCCCGTGTAGTTCCACCTTAGAGTGAAATTTGTGTTTACAACATAGACCTGAATATCCTGAGGACTCTTCAGATCAGTTTGGCCTATAAGAAAATAACAAACCTATATAAGGACTGGGATAAGTATTTTTTACATAAATTGAGGACCCACTTTTGTTAAAAAAAGTAGAGGGTTATGAAATATCAATAAACATTTCACTGAGTTAAAAAACAAACCAAAACGAAAACAAAAACCCACCACAACATGCTATGCAAATGACACTTCAACATATAGCCCAGGAGTTGTGCATCAAGTAGCTTCTTTGCTTATCTGACCACACAAGCTCTCTCCTCCTTGCTTAAAGTTACTCCGCCCACTTCCCTTTTAAAAGCATGTACAGATGTAGCATTCAGTGCCTGTAGTTCACAGCCACAGTCTGATTATGCGCAGTCGGAATGCCTTTAAACCAGCATTTTGTTGGTTGGATCCAACACCTGGATCTCAGCTGCAAACTGCTAGGGATTAACCCGCTGCTGTCATCTCACAGCTGCGGAACAGGTAGAGCTTACCAGCCTTGTTTTATGTCACGCATTACTGTCACAAATTCAACGTACAGCCTCGAACATAAATCCCATTCAGGATCTTGTACCTCACTTAAGGTAATCGTGTCTTTCCTCTTACACAAGGAACAGCACATAAAACAACTTAAGGAGGGCAGGGGTCAAGTCTCAGGACGCGTATACGAATGACCAAAACATCAAGGGAAAGAGCAGGCCATGGGAAGAGAACTTCTGACTTCTGAAAGGCAGATTGCCAACAAGAGGGAAGGATGCACGCTACAATCACCCGCAGGATAGCGCTCTCCTTCTGTTTTTTCCCACCTTTCAAAAAAAATAATATTAAAAAAGCCCTGTTTCCTAACTGCCTTATAGTTACCATTAACTTTGAGATATGCAGAGTATCCTAGGTGTTCCCCTTAGCACACAGTTCAGCTGTTGGAGCACAGACCAGTAACAACGCTACAGGGGAAGGAATTACTCTGATATTTATGCGAATTGAACATTATCTGTTTTAAGGTACATTTTACTTTGACACCAGTCCATGGCACTACTTCAAAACAGTGAGGCTACAAAGTTATAATAGGGACAACATTTGGTCTGAAAGTTTTCTAGTAATACTATCCTAAACCAGACTCTGGCTTACAGAGCAGAAGAAAGCAGGGTGGGGAAAAAAATATCATTCGTACACTCAATGCCTGTGTAAATAATTATTGGTAAATTATTTTAATAAACGGTATGAGAGAAAAACATCTTTTGAGAGCATAATTTAACTGCTGAGGTTTGAACAGCTTCCAATAGCAGACATAAAGCAAGTTTTTGTAGTTCTCCAGCAATACGCACGCGAGGTTTAAGAGCCTGCCACGGTAGTGCTAAACAGAAGGCTTTACAACAGGAGACTCCCGAGGTGGATTCTTTACATGGAGCAACATGGAGCCTTGACATGAACTGTAAAAGGCAGTGTTAGGTAACATCATATTAGTTGAGACCCACCGTGCACCTCTAGAGCTCCAGCATCAGTAAAAAAAAAAAAAAATGTTATGATGCATTACGATAATTAGTTTCATTTTCAAATCCTTATCTTACACGTTGTATGCAGCTTTACAGTAAGAATTATTAAAACTTTTCCATTGGGGTCAGAGAGGAAAAAGGAAGTCTGGTAGCAGAAACAGAATTGTTACAAGATTCTTGTTCTGAACAGCTACACTATTGCCCCAAGTTTTTTTTAAAAAAGCTGATGTCAGACTTCAACACATTAAGCTAAGCCAGCTTTTTCTAAAGCTAGTAAATACCACAGCAAATAATCATATCCTGTCTCTGGATACAAACAACATTGCAAAAAGTACAGCTCTGGGTTCTGACATTTGCTGTTGCTTTTCCAAATGAATTTGTAAAACTTCGCGGCACTTGGTTATGAATTCAAGCGCTCAAATTAAAATTGGGAAACATCACAAAATATAGATTTCAGCTAATTATTAAAACCAATGTTTCAGAAGGTTTTTTTTTGTCCCCTCCCACCCACTGAACCTCCTCCGAAAGGCTTCAGTCAAACGGCATTTATAAAGATGTTGTAGGACTTTTCCATCCCAGGCATACCCAAGAAAAGGAGCCAACACTATGACTCTGAAAACCACACGAAACGTTATAGCCATCAATATACTACTTAACTATTCTTGTAAAACCATCAGTAAGAAAACTGTGTGCTTCTTTCTCCCCCCAAACCTTTAATTTTAACTACTAATTGGGGTGGCACAGTGGAAGACAGAAGGGAACAGTTGTTGGAAACTACTCCTTACAGTTCAGTGGGGTCATGCCTGCACCCACACACTTTGCCTTCATATAAATCTAAGTAGTATTTTTTCACTCTATCTAAACATGAAACATAACATCACACACGTTCAACAGTTTTGCAGAAGCTTAAAATCTCCCCGTCAGCTGGACTAAAAAGTATCAAAATCATCTCTTTCAATAGCAGCAAAATGGATAAGGAAGCTCACTGAGAAGAGGATGTTAACTTATGAATATATTTTTTTTCCCCCCATAGGTTTTATTGTAAGATAAAGTTCAAATACTTTTCCAAACACAACGTGGACTGTTTTTGAAGCATCAGGTGACGTGGGAAAGCATAAAGCTTTTTGGGAAACGAACTAATAGGTAGCTTGGCACACAAAAGGTGCCAAGCTACCAGCAACACTTCCCCTGTTCGGTGTGGGGAATTGATGCTTGCTGAAGCCTATCTGGACAAGCAAATTTCTCCGCAGAAGTAAATTACTCTGAACTCTGCTGCAACCCTTTTGACGGTTGGACAGTGAATTCAGGTCTTTATCCCCCAACAATTTTAGTAACAGACCCAGAAGGTTGTCACGAGTCTCAGATGTGACTGCCTCTTTTCTCTGAGAACTTCCTCTCGCCAGTTTGAACACCGTGGACTCCAGCCTGATGTTCACCCTTTCACAATCCTCCTTACAAAATGCTGGAACCAGGCATCCAGAGCTGTCTTCGGTGGCACACGACAGCCTTTATAGACTGTTAATAAACAGCAAGATGCTATTCAGAGATACCACCTGTAAAATTACTTTGAACTCTGTAATATATTTTTAGGTAACTTGTATCAGCTTCCCAAAGAAAATCTTGCAGCTTTCATTTTTAAGAAAGCTGTTCAGTGTTATGTTCAACACCGCTGCACAAGCGTAGCATTTGTGGTCAGTGCTCAGCAGTTGCCAAAAAGGGCAAAAGAGGGTGGAAAGGACAACCCCAGGTACGGAATAGCTCTGTCCTGGGAGGAATCAGACTGATTCTTCAGCCTGCAAAGCAGCCTGAGGGAAGGACAGGACAGAGCTACAGACACCAGAGGAGCAGCAGAGGGGATGCGAGCGGCAAAAGACTTCGCCGTCTCTGCAACACGAAGCCGGAAAGCACCAGCACAAGCAACGCTGCTCTATTCAAGAGAATGAAACTGCCGCTTCACTGAACGCTTCGGCTGCGGAATCCCCTCCCTCAGTGCTGTCAACACCAAACTCTTGCCTGGTTTGTGAGCTGAGTCAAACAGAAAGTCTCGGCGCTACAGACTGCTGTAAGGTTATGCTGTCAGCTGTCGCCCTGTGTTTGCTTTCGTGTTGTTTCCTCCTCCACTGCTAGCTGCCGCTGCAGACAAACACTGGACTAGATGGCCTTTTGGCTTCATCTGTTGTGAAGCAAAGTGGGGAAAAAAAAGCTAAAACCCCACAACACCTTTTGTAGGCCTACCTTGAGTATGATTAGGTACTTTCCTCCTTGCCCTGGCTGGAAAAACAGATTGTTGCTTTATAAAGACCTTCCAGTCCTCACAAAGGATCTTGATAACTCAAAGAACCCTTACGAAAATATCAAATTTAATAACTAAAATAACTATTTATTGAAGGTTCCAGGTCCCAATTATTCTGCTTTCATTTGTTCACTTCATCTTCTGTTGCAGGTAAAAGGAGGGATACAATCAGAGATCTAACTTTAAATTTATACTCTGAGGAATCTGTTTGGTTGACATTTATTAAAAGGTAACGATCATCGATTCCCATTTTAACAGTTCCTAATCATTCCTTCATCCGATACAAGCACAGAAACGGAGCTGGAAGAAACCTTGCAAGGTCACCTACAGCTCACACTTGAGAAAGCTGGTGGCTGTTCTGTGTACATCAGAGGTTTATGTAGAGAAGTCTCGTGGCTGCCACCACTGCATCACCTCTTTTTACAGGCCTCCGATCTCCTGAAATGTTTCCCTATACCTATCATTAGAGAAAGCTTTCTGTGAATTGGAAGCAAAGAACTCCCAAATCAGATTTCGTAGCAGTTTCTGTTGGAGATCTCAATCTTTGCAGACCAGATCCAAGTTTCTGTATAGCAAGGATGCTTGCTTAGCTGTCTTTTATAGTCCTGCAAAACCAGGAGTATAACAGTGATCTCCTCTAAGCACATCTAGCTCATGTCCATGGATACTAAAGCACACTATTCTTTTATAATCTTATAACTCTTTATTCTTTCTAAGCATCAGACTCTTATGTATTTGAAAACTAGGTTAAACACGAATAACAAGTAGAAACCTAAATGACAGCTACAGTTCTTTTCATTTTTCTTTTTAGGTCAAATTTCCTAGCTTTCTGAATGACTTTCATTCTTCTCTTCTGCATTCTCTCCAAATGGTTGTGCTCCCCTGGAACACCGTAATTCAGAAAGTCACAATACTCTGGCAGAGATTTATAAATGGAGCCTAACTTACAAGAAACATGACCTAACCTTTCCATTCTAATTGACACAACTCTGCCCCAACACTTCTTGGGTTTTCTCCAGTACAGCAATTAAACTTTCAGACAAAAGCTCAAGGCACCGTAACACTACAGATCTTTATTTAATTAATTTTTTTTTGGGGAGGTGGGGCTGTAGAACTGATATAACTGATATTTAGACCATAATTTGTCACCTTCTACTTGCCTAAGAACAAAGCGCCGGCACAAGTCCTTTCTCGATGCCAGCAGGCCTTTTTCTGGGATGTTTCTCCAACTCGTTGGGACACTTCTCAGTTCCACTCCGGCTGTTTCAAACAATTGCAAGCTTCTCCCACTCAGTTAAAGGCAGTTTTAATAGGTTTATGCTGTTCTATCACAGACTGCTAGCAAGCATCCATGTAATGCATCTTTCCCTCTTGACAGCAAACTGTAATGTGATTTAACAAGGTGGAAAATCATACTGTAGTAGTTTAACATACATTACTTTCTCCAGTATGATTATGAGATTAATACACAATATAGATTCAAAAGCAATGCTAAGCCAAAATGACATGCAATCAGAACTCCTCTACCCACACATCTTTCATTTTAAAATAGAAATTCAGGTTGATTTAACATTTGTTCTCGATAACACAGACATGGATAGTTGCTCTACACCCATCCTTTTGCATAGTAACTCCTACTTCCAGTGTTTTGTGTTTGCTTACCTAAATCAATCACCTACACCCCAATAAACAATAATCCTAGAATGTAGGAGTAAGCTCCGTAATACTTCATTCCCAGAGAAGTTTCATGGTTTTGCAAGAAACCAGATATGCAAAGCAACATTTATTCCAGCATTACTGGGGCTCAGCTGCCTCAGTAGATTCAATGACAAAGACAAAAAGCATGCACCGCTGCCTAAACTTCCAGTTCCTTATCAACCAAGCCACTTTAAATTCCCATCTCAGGGACAATACATCAAAAAAGAAGCATCAAAAAAATACCCTTTAAAAATCTACTAATCAGTTTTCCATTTATTTTAATTTTCTGGTGTTTCCCATGAATAATCCATTTGAATATAGTAAATACTGCCTTCTAGCTCATAGCTGATACAGACGAAGAGAGGGAATTTGTTGAAGATGGCAAGACTCATGATCCACTGCTGTGATTAACAGATACTCCCATGGAGAGATTTACAATGTCAACAAATATAGGTTTTTGCTGCCTGAGGAAAAAGCAGCTATCTTATAAACTTACCGTGAACCTTTAAAACAGTTTCAAAACTAAAAGTTGTCAGATCAAAAGTTATTTAAAATAATACACCATTTCACTCAAAGGGAAGTGGTTTTTTCTTGGTCTCCTATTTGAATTACAAAGAGAAGTACAGCATGAAAGTATATATATGATTACATGTCCTACTTCATGACTGTTATAATGCTGTATTCTAGCGGGCTTCATAACAGAGGAGATAAGAGATGATTTATTTTTCCTCTGAAAAAAACAAACCTGTTTAAGATGTAAAAATCATATCAAGCCTGTACTTAAACTGAAGTCTTTGAATAACTTCCTCAAGTCCAACAGTCTGACAAAGATTCGGTATCTGGGACTAGGATTTAGTTTTAGGAACAAAATTGCTTTTGGCATCAGTATGTTTTATTCAAATTTATCCCAACGGATGCAATGCACATAAGAAATAGTTAAAGACTAAGAAATTGATTAGCAAATAAAAAAACGGAAAAGCTGTTTTCTGCTTTCTCACTAGAGGAAGTGATGAAAAGATTGCCTTATTTTAAAATAGCCTTGACACGTAGTTGCTTAAGGCAAAATTTCTCAGTGGTGATTCTTCCACTGCCTAGTGCACAAATTTTAGAGTCGTGAAGAAAAATGTTCAATTATCTTTCTTATACACATTTAAATTTAATTGAAATACGCAGGCAAAATATTTTTAAGTTTTGATTCCAAATGGCACTTGATAGAAGACACTGGAAAAAAAGAAAAAGTAATAACCCTTTTCCATGTAGAATACCCTCATCTGTAAAGAATTTAACATGAATGTATATTACAACTGTACCAGCTCACACAGGCTCATGTGAAGCATGAAGTTACGATAAGCCAAAAGGATTTCTAAGATTTCTGTAACCCACGTGTTTTCGATATCTAGCATGATTTAAATAGTAGGAGTCACAGAGAAGCTCAGGTTATACTGATAGAAGCAGGGCCTAGACAAGAGCATCTAACACTAACGTAGATAGTGAGCAACTAATCAGAATCAAACTTGGCATAACAAATCAAAAGCAAGATTTAAGTTCACCTCTAAAATCAAGATTTGTGGCTGATTTATTTTACTAGTAATTAAAATACATTTAAAATTAATTCACATTTCTTCACATAAAACATAACAACACTCTGGTATTGAGAACAACATTGCAAGACATTAGACTGCCATGAAAAAAAAGATAAGAAAGGGAAAAAAAAAAAGCTTATAGCACAACTGCCTATCACCCTTCCCCTGCCATATTTTAATAAACTAAAATAAACATTAGTGCCTGACCACCCTCTTGGTGAAGAACCTTTTCCTAATACCCAACCTGAACCTCCCCTGATGAAAAGCCATTCAGCAAGAGAAAAAAAAAATAGTCTATTAGGTAGAAATGATGGAAAATTTAGCTCAGCCTTTCAGCACAGGAAGGAAAGGAGGCCTATGATGTGTGACAATGAAAAAACATGTAAAGCCACAACCAAACACATGGCAAGGACGACACAGCTGTTATTGGGCCCACAGGCAGAAAGGTGCTGTGGAGATGCAGGGTTATCGCAGGAGCTTTTAGGAGGTGGACCGCTGGTTTTGACAGGGTAGAAGGGGACAGGTCACTGTAGCAGAACAACTGCTTCTAAACCTACAAGTGGTATAAGGCACGTTAATTATTTCCTATGAAGCGTGTGGGTTAATCCAAGCAGCTGATGGTATCACACCGCTTCCAGTTCTGGGCTGGAATTTGGGGGTGATGCCCAAAGAACGGAGCTACAAATCCAACGAGCGAAAGAAAGCAAACAGAAGAGGTCTCGGAGCTGCTTTTCTGCCCGGGCCCTACCACAAACGCACAGTGTGGACCCCAAAAAACAGCCTCTAGTTTTCTGGGTATGCCAAACCCGAGGAATACAGCCTTACAGGGGGCACAGCGCTCAGGTGGCGCCCTGTAACACACCCGTACTTCCAACTACTGCAGCCCATTCCCTCTCCACCGCACTTCACAACGCCCAGCACCGGGGCAGCAAGGCAAACACCTGCCACATACAACGCCCCTCTCTCGAAAGAGCTTCTCCCGCTGCCCAAACACCCACCGCCACCGCGTCCCTCCCGTCGCCACCGAGCCCGGCGGCGGCGCAGCCCCCCTCTCATGGCGGCCACCGCCTCCCTCATGGCGGCGGCCGGTGCTCACCTGCGCAGCGGCGGGGGGCCGCGGCCAGCAGGCAGCACCACAGCGGCAGCAGCAGCGCCAGGGCTCGGCGTCCGGCTCCGTCCATCCCGCTCCGTTACCGGAACACTCCGGGGCGCGCGCATGCGGGCATAACGGGGCGGAGAGGGGCGGAGAGGAAGTCAGCGGCAGCTGTTGGCTCTCGGCCGGCGTCTGGGAGAAGGCTGGGCGGGCTCTGGCTCTTGTCTGAGCGCTGCAGCCGCTGCGGTGTCAGCCTGATAAGGCTCCTGACACTTCACCGCGCTCTGCCCGCGTTGACCGGCGGGTGTTATTCCAGCCCGGCCCCCGAGGGTCGGTAGAGCCCTTCACGCAGCTCACAAAGGGGCTTTAATCTCTGTTTAATCAAAAGTAACGGGGCTTTGGGCAGCCTGGTCGGGTGGGAGATGTCCCTGCCCGTGGCAGGGGGGCTGGAACCAGCTGGTCTTTAAGGTTCCTTCCAACCCAAACCATTCTGTGGTAAGATTCTAGTTCGGGCACTTGGCCGGGAAGGGGGAAGTTCGCCCTTGAGTGTTAGGATGCGACAGTGAGTGTTGAATGCAGCACACACACTGCAGACCTAAGAGGAGCTTAGACCCAGCTCACTCTTTCTGCAGGCAAGAAGGTCACAAAGGTCAAAAGAGCTTCTCTTTTTCTGTTTCATATTTTTCATGAGATTGCCCAGCTGCAGTGATTGGGGAGGTAGAAGCGAGGGTTTCCTGTTCCCTTCCTATACCCTCAAAGCAACAAACACCTAAACAGTCACAGCAATGCATTTGGAGATGAGGATTTGAAACTTTGGTAAGCTAAGGTCTATGTCCTCTCCATCCTAAGCTCTTTAAACATTACATTATTTGTTGCTTATGGAGATGACAATACCATTCTTCTGCATAAAAATGTTCCTAGTTACTGTTGATGACTTTTCTGCTGTGAGATGCTGCATACACTCTGAGGATGTCTACTAAGCTTAAGCTCTCCAGCGACACAGATAAAGCTATGCATAAATGTAGCTTTGTTTCTTTTGGTCTGTAGCTTTTAAGAAATGCCTGAGGATTGTAACAGGTCAAGATATAAAAATCAACAAAATTTACCTTGTTTTGGGATATAAGTGCAGGGAACCTTCTCAAATCCATGAGGCAGTTGAATCGCCTGTACCGTCTGAGATGACAAAAATTGATCCAGACAGATTATTTCTGTGGTTTGCATCATCTTCTTTTATGTGATAACCTTTCCACATTTTGCTTTTCCAAGCCAGTCATCAACAGGTAACCACAACACCAGTTTTGCTTGTTCATCTGCCGCAACTGCTGTTATTTACCTGACATTAAGAATTCTTCTCTTTTAAAATTACAATACAAGTTCTTTTAAAAGAGATTTGAGCCATAAGAATCATATTCTTAGGGACCAGAGAACATTACTATGCACCCTTCTGATCAGTCACTGAAGACATAAGCCAGTCACACAACTTCAGGAGATGTGAGTGCTAGTGTAGTGTTACCTTGAAGACAGTCATTAAACGTGCTTCAGGGAACTGCCTGTATCTCAGTCATATTCTATTTCCAAGTGTTCCCAAAAAGGTGAATGAAGGTGAGACACTATGAAACCAATATTGTCAGAAATATCAAAATTAAGTTCATAATAAAAATCCAGTACCTTTTTTATCTAACTGTGCTTATGAAATCCAGATGCTATTGATTCTCATCAATGAATGAATGTAAAAACAGTTTGTAAACCATTAACCAACTCAGTGATGTAAAAGTTCCACACCTATCTTATCAAAAAGACTGATGATTAAGAAGAGGCTAATACCATTACAGTGAGGTTTTATAAGAGGCTGTGAACAACCATGTGCTTTGAAACACACAGTGTCTAATGTTACCTAGTGTGCTACAAGTTCCTGTGCCTAGCACAATTTCTTTAAAGAAAAAGTAGCTGGTGGAGTGTTTAAACAATCAATGTAAGATTAGTTTCAGGCTTCTATTATTAATCTATTTCCATCAATAGATATACAATGCAACAAATATATAATGCAGAAGTGTATTTATCATGTAGCAGAACTGAGCAAATAACAGATTTGTCAGGCTATTGAGTACCACTCAGTGGGGGCCATCACAATCATGATATGATGTAGGCAGTAGGCCATCAGTGAGGAGAAACAGTATTGTGATGAAAGTACCAAAGTAGGACACGATCTGTCAAATATCATCAGCTTCACCACAACTTCCTGTGTAGTTTTGTGTAAACAGGTGTTCTTTAAGACAAAGGCTATTATTTATCCTTTTTTATGAAGCTGTGAAAAAAGGTATACTAGTACTGCTGAAGTACCTTTGAAGTCTTAACAAGAGGATTTCAAAGCAATGTTGAACATAGCTATAATACTGCCAGTGCTTTTTGATAAACGGAATGAAAGGATGATATTTTATTAGCTTGTAAATATTAGAATTGCCTTTTTCAGGACACAAACCTTCCCAGCAGCAGCCAATTTTGTCATAGAATGTCATTTTCTGTTAGTCCGTTGTTAATAATTCTCTGGTAATTTTCTAATATTGATACCTTCTGGCCACAGTTCTAACAACAGCTAGGGCTCTCTGGATTAGGGATCTAAATGTCATATTGTTATGTCCACAGTGCTCGTGGCTGACACCCACCAGGCCTTCTTCACGTTGCACATCATTGATGCTGTGCTTCTCCAGCTGTGGAAGGCACCTACTGTCTTTCAGGGTCAGACTGAACCTATATGGGACAGCTCTTCCCCACCATGAGATGGGTGTTGTTGCACAGAAACAGCAGACTTCTCCACACGGGTTGCACCTCCTTTTCTGGGAAGTATGTGAGTTCAGTGTTTCCTGAAGTGTCATATTTTCTGACGCACACGCACTTATAGGAGGAGTCATACAGACACCTATATTCTTCTTTTGTGCCTGCTGCCTGTTGCTGCATGGACGTGAGCAACACCTGCAGGGGGCTGCTGGCAGAGTGCTTTGTACAGCCTCTCGCAGCTTCCTGAGCACCCAAATGCCCTTGAAACCAAGGTAGGGAGCAGGCTGTGGGTGCTGGTGGCAGTGCTTCCCACAGGATGTGAGGAAGGCTTTGGACAAGTGAAAATTTTGGTTGCTGGGAGTATGTGACTGCCAGCTCTTGGCTAGTGCAATTACGAAGTGCTAAAAGCTACGAGATACACCTAGTACATTTTTTCTTCGGTCTTAGTGGGAGGAAAACCGTGTCCTTTAAAATTATGAGTTGGCTGCAGGAATTATGCAAGATGCATTCTTGCAAGATGTAGAGATTTCTGATACTAAAATGATGAGGCTGGTTTAAAACATCTATAAGGCAGAGCTGATAATTATAAAGCCTGCTCAGTGATGAAAGCCTTGCAGAAAACAACCATTTCCTTCTGCACTTCAAGAGTGGGCAACTACTGAGAGAAGTAACATGTTATGCTCTAGCCTGTAGAAGATAAATGCATGGATATAACATGATTCTTAGGAAGATATATTGCTTGCAGGTCATTTCTGACCTTGAGCCAGATTTATCCTATGATGATTTGTTATCTTGTGTGCAAACAGTTCAGAGGAAAACATTTTTTATGACAAATTACTCACAAAGTCACATTTCACAATAACCATTGTGCAGTCTAGATCATGAAATGAACTACAACTAGCTTGCTAGTTTCTTACTGCCAGAAATATTTAATAAGCTGATATGAAAGCGACAAAATTTACAGTTTATGTTCTGCTAAGTTTGAATGCAACTTCCTCACTGGTATTACAGAAGAAAGGAACAGACATTCGTGTTGATAAAATCTGCTATAAGAGAAGCTCTATCTCCAGCACACAGGCAACCAAGCAGAAGGGAAGACAGTGTGCACTCCTGTGGTCACCAAAGTCAATCCTAAAACACACGTGTCACAGAGGAAACTAAGCCAGGCAGGCTCCACTGAATTTATTTCAGTTGGCTGACAGACAAAGGAGAAATCATTTGCTTGTTTCTTCTCATGTCAGCTCTGGAGCAGGATAAAAGAAACCAATACAGTATTTCATCTTGCTTTAAAAGTGTAGAAACATAGGTTCAGGAAGGAAGGACCTCTTTATTGTACAGCCTGAAGGCAGCATCAGTTGTATCTATCTCCTTCCTAATGGACCTTTGTTTTTAGAGTGAGACTTTCTGCCACTTCTTCGGCAGTATCCCCCATTCTTTTTCTGTTCTCATCGTTAAAAACCTTTTCCTCATGTCTGTCTTGTTGCAGTCTTGTAACTGCTTTCATGTCTGTCATGGACATAGCAAAGAAATTGTTCATTCCTGTTTTCAAAAGTCTTTCACACATTTGAAGACGATCATTATGTCACCATCAGACTTCTTTTTGTCAGGCCACTTAATACCAGTTCTTTTCATCCACCTTCACGGAGCATGTTTTTTGGTCCTCCTGACTTTTCCCAGTACTGGATATAGCTCTCCAGCTCTTATTAATGCTAAATAGTGGGAAGGATTGATTTACGTGTTTTGTGGACTGTACTGTGGTTTGTGCATTCTGTGTGGCATTTGCCTTTTTCACAACAGTGAAAAGTTGACTCATTTATAGCCTGACCCACCACAAACCCTGCATTTGTCTCCTTTCACCCAGGCTATTTTTTCTTGTCTGTGGTAGTATCTTGTAAGATATGGAAAATCTTACTGAAGTCAGAATATAACCTACTGCTTCTGCCTTGTGTAGAAGTTCACTAATGTACACTGAATGTAACTAAATCCTTTTTTTTTTTTTGTTAATACATTCATATTCTGTAGCTGATTAATAGCTTCTCTACATAGTTGGGGAAGCTGAAGACATTACAAGTGAAGTATATAGTCAAAAAGACTGCCTATTTCTTTCCCAGCACAGTGTTTACACATTTGGGCCCTATTTCTGCATTTTTTGGACAAAGTGTGGTTGGATTGCTGTGGTCACATGAAACCCTTGATCGCTTGATAAAAGTAGACTTTTTGCCCCCTTCCAAACAGAGTGGCATGAGTTATAGCAAGTCTATTGTTTAGATTTTTTCCACAAGTATTTTGTCAACAAATGCAAGTTTTATCTATGTGACGCAAATTCTTCCATCATGTGTTACAAGCAATTTGCTTTTGAGAGTATGCTGTCATTTATTGTATGTATTTCACATCAGGAAAAGCTACATAACAGCAGTTCAAGTTTTCTAAAATATTTCCATATCCCTTCTCATTCTAATTCACACTTCAATCTGACCAACTGCTCTCTGGCTTTTGTTGGTGCAAAGATACAGTGATGGGGCGTTTTCTGATTCCGGTTTCTTCATCTTTGCAGGTTTGTACCCTAGTGGGGATTTCTCCCTGACTTTTGCAGGTAGTGTCCAGGACATGGTTGTAGTTTGAGATGAGAACTGATCAGCTACCTTAAGCCTTCCAGATAGAGCCTGTCCTCTACCTTGCAACACCAACCTCTTTTTCTCCTGCAGCTACTTAATTGGTAAAGTATACCTCCATGTGGTCCAGGTGGCTGGTTAAAGGCTTCAGCCCCAAGCAGAGGAGCAGATGAGTCCTCTAGGGTAAAGGCTGAGGGGGAGGGGGTATTTCCTGCATTAGCATTTTATTCTCACACTCGCATATTTCTAGAAAAACACTTAGGTTCAGCTCTTGCCCTTCTCTTTTAACCCTCCTCACACAATAAGATCTACAAGGACAAAGCTGTTTTGGAGTCAGATATGATTTTGCATATCACAAATGCCCTTAGCCATGGGATGGCTGAATAATTTCAGCACATGAGAAAAGTCAGGTAAATAAAACATGGGTATCTGGTAAGAACAGTGCATTAGGATTTGAAGGACAGAGGGGTCATAATTTGCACCAGCCAGGCACCAGAATGTGGATAGTCTGCTGTCAAGCTGTCTTTTTACAGCCTTGGAAGACCTATCAAGTGTCTTCACAATGCCTAACTATGATACATCTACAACTTTCATCTTTCTAGATAACATTTCATAATGATCAGCAAGTTCTGCTTGATTAAGGTGAGTTTCAGAGCCTCATTATATCAACAGTTACATCAGCATGCCTGAAAATCCAACCCACACTCAGGGTTCTGGTTGTGATTTACATGTGATTTACATAGTCTTTGTAGCTACTACTCACACCAATCTGTAAAGGAAGGCCCTGCTCTGAGAACCCTGCAGTCTGTTTTTAAAAAGTAAAATGTAAACACTAGGAGCTGCAAGGGAGGAGGAACGAGAGACAATGTAAGTGGCATGATGTCAAAGTCAACAGGAAAATGGAAAAGCTGAGATCTTAAACAGATTCTTTGGTCTGGTGCTTTCTCCTGGGTGTAATCCTAGCATCACTGAATGCACATCGAAGGTGCTCGAGCTGGGACTTACTCTGTAAGGTTTCCCCAGTGTTATCTCATTTTTCTTTTTGATAATGATTATCATATGATAATGATTATCATTCTATGTCTTCAGTCTTTTACAGTAATTGCTTCAAAGCATCAAGATCAGCTTAAGGAAATTCAATTTGTAAGGATAAAAACAAGAAAAGGAGCACAAATGAGCGATTTCCAGTATATTGTATGCAGACAAAACTGTGGATTATTCACAGTACTTTCTGTGAAATAAAAATAACTATTTTCACCTTTCTTTCACATGGTATTGCAACAGCAAGGGAAGGAGCCTTGATTTGTACAGACAAGACACTCCATGCTAATTACCCGAAAGCAAGATTACTAGAAAGCTCATTTTGCCTACTGACATTGGTTATTTCCTGACCCTCCTCAAAAAATACGAGTAACTTAATACCACAAATTCTTATACTGCGTTTCTTATTAAGAGAGTGTTTAAAAGCTTTTTCTATAGTGGATGTAGAGTTAAGGTTTGTGAAAGCCTCTCCAGTGACAGTGTTCAGCAGGAGTGTCTCTGGGCAGCCAGCAGAAGCAGATGTGCAGTCCCCAGCCAGCCAGCCTTCCTTGATGCCAGTGGGAAGCAAATTTCCTTACTTTGCGGTTTAAATCATAAACACATAAGTTAAAAGTTCAGCTATTTTATTGATTAATTTTCATCACACTCTCCATGAGTTTAGCTGAAGATCAACTTCTAAAATTATTGGTTCTCTGAAGAGGCACCAAGTGCCTTGTACTGCTTGGGACAGCTGCGGGGCCACGCAGCCCACTTGGGTACAGCCAGAGCTGCACTTTGCCCCCATGCCTGCGGCTCACCTAACTCATGCCAAGTGAAGTGTTGTGGAATTAAGTCAGATAAAACTTTCTAAGAGTAGTAGCTTTGTTAAAGCCTGGGATAGTAACATGAACACAGCATTTCTGTTTGCCATCCTGCAGCGTGCTGTAAGCGAAAATGGAGATTAATTTTGGTGGTGAAGTTCTGAACGGGTTACCCTGTTATAAAGAAAGATAAATTCATTATACACTAATTTTACATTTATCTTTTCCTTGTAGGTGGAGTGCTAAGTGCATATTGTTTTAGCATAAGTTTTCACTTACCTCTTTTAAAGGGTGTTTTCTTAACTAACTTGACCACTCGGATTGAAGATAAAAGTCCTTTTGTCTATTCAGAATGCAGTTCTGTTTCTTTAAATGCAGTTAAATGTGAAGCTGCTGCTACTGCTGTGGTGATGGGGCTTTGGGTCCAGGGCTTGAAAAGGCACCCGGTCCCCAGTACCTGTTTGATTCATCCCCGTTCAGTAACACCCTGTCTTCTCCAAACAGTCACATACCCCGTCATCATTCTGTTTCAGGCAGCAGCCTTCTTGCATATTGGTCATTTGGATTGAAAATGACCGATCGAAACAATGGGGATTATTTTTCTAGTGCAGTCTGCCACTCCACCCTGTGGCCCAAAAATTTCTTCTGTTTTTATAATTGGCCTAGCAGTATATTGGGGAGGCTCTGGTGGACAGAGGTTGTCATCTTCATCTAAGCCATCATTACTTTTATCACCCCAAATATTATCATCCCATTCCTCAGGGGATAAAATTAGCTTTCGGATTTGAACTATATCAGGGGATCTGGGAGCTTGCATTAACATCACCTCAACACGTTCCCGTAACTTTTGTTCCTTCAACTGAGCTTCCTGAAATTGTCTTTGCAGTTCTATTTTATTGATAGTAGCAGGACAGTAGATTCATGTTCCTCTATTTCATTCTGCAAATCTCGTATTTTACTGGTTGTTTCTCCTCCTTCTTGACATGCGGCTTCCAGGCATGTCCCTAACATTTTGCAGATTATACCTTTATCTTTCCCATCCTTACTTGAACCTCTAAAAGCATTTAGCTGCTTTTCTACAGCTTCCCAGTAACACCACTTCTTATGGAACCTTTCCCCTGAGTAGGTGGGATTCAGATGAATACTGAGCTTTTGTAAATACTCGCTGATACTGCTTGCCATCCTGCTGACTATGTCAATTTGTCGTGGATTTAGATTTTACACAACTTTACTGTAGCACCAATTACAGAATTATTATATACCTTTATAGCAAATAACACGGATAGATTATATGATTTTAACAGCACTTTAATACATCTAAGTATTAGTTAATTAACACAATGGTCTAAAGAAATTTGCTACAATAGAAACAGCAACTTAATTAAAGATTTGTGAATGTCTAGGTTCACCCAAGACTTACTGCAGGGTCCTGGGTGGTTCCTAAATCCAGTTGAGGGCCTCCAAAATGCCCCCTAGAATGAATTACTCACCCTGCTACTCAGCATTTGTCGGCGTGGGAGGTTGTTCCTCAAAAGGCTGAGCCCCAAGGTGCACTTCCCCTCAGAGGCATCCCAGCTCAGGGGGAGATCGAGGGTGCAGCCCACCACGGTCCCTGGAGAGCTCGAAGAGGTCTTGCTCAGGATCAGTATTTATAGGATTGTGAGGCAATATAATAGGATTATCGTTTGGTCAGTAATCTTCCAGGATTTAGGTCTTTTGCCAATTTGTTTAGGAATCAGGTTGTGCAATCCCCTCCTCCTTAGTGAGACAGTTTCATACTTCATTGCATTCTGTAGATAACAGAGGAATGACGTTGTAATGGCTTTTCCTTCCATATTTATTATAAAAATTGATTCATATTCGTTAAATAAAGTGACTGTCAAGCTCAGATGCCTTATCAGGTTTTTTCCTGGAATGAGCTCTGCCTGGAGCTCCATAGTTAATGAGCTGTCTGGTTCAAGGAGCAATTTCGTTGAGGCTACCGTGGCACACAAGCCTGAGCAAGACTTAAGCCATGTACAGGAGCAGAGCGTACCCACCACATCATACAGGAGCAGAGTGTGCCTGCCACATGAAGCCCTGGCTTTTTTTGTCTGAAGGAGGAGGACTCTCACCTTCCTGTCAGGGCTCATTTTAAAGCAGGAAGACTGCTGAAGCAAACCAAGCTACAGGTCAGCCTGAATAAAACATATCTGGATTGCTTTTAGGAGCTCTTAAGAAAGCTCTGAATTACTCTAGAGTGGCACTGCTATATCTGGCCTTAGCCATGCCCTGCCTTAGTGCCAGTCACAACTAGATTCCCTACTACCCTATGGAGCACAAAGGAGTACAAGATGTCTGAGAAGTATTTCTATGGACTAACCCTGCCTAAGAGGAGAAAGTAGCCTAGGTTCATCTGTAGTCAGCAAGGAAGGAGAAACTCTTCCAGAGAAGGGTCTCAAGCGGTTGCCTTCCAAAGGAGCTATTGATGTAGGGGAGCCTGGGGGATTGGTCTCGAGGCAAGAGTTAGTTTCCAAAGACATCATCCCTTGTCCTTTTGTCTAACTGTGACTGATTTACTGGGCCTTAGCTCATTAAATAAATAAATAAACACTGGAAAAGCCTTAAATCCCCCAGAAAAGCTGCTTAGCAAAGCGTGAGTAAAAGCTGGAGAAATTAATGGCTTAGCTTGGCTTTAGTCAGGTTAGTAAGAAATGAGGTGAACAAGTATGTCAGAGGTGAGAAGTCAGAAGTGAAAAATGTGCCGGACTTTCCCTTTTCATAATGCTGTGAGTTCTTCACATCCTTGTTGCACTGCTCTGTGTTTGTTCTTTGCACTGTGTGGCTGAAATTTTACACAAAGTTCCTTTTATGCATACAGGAAGAACTTATTTTGTCCATGGCAGATTCCCTGAACTGTTGTGGATGATGCCTGCTGGAGGTGAGCAGTCATGACCTTGACCTTTACCCCAGGTCAGTTCTCAACGAGCACTGCATGTGGGAGCTCTGAAATGTAGAGTGTCGCAGTCTTTTTGGTCATAAACCCTGTTCAAGCCCTGTGTCAGAAGAGTCAAATTTAGCAAAGAAACTTGGAGTCATCCAAGAAATACAGTGCCTGGTTCAGCAAGCTAAATCTATCTTCTAACATTCATTAAATGTAGTTTCTCTTGTTCTCTCTCAATGCATTGAACATCCTTGTTGAGATTTTTCAGGTACTGCACGCATTAGCTACAAGCCTTCCCCTTCTCTTGCTGGCTCTATCGTTACACACGACATCTGCCTGCTTACTTCGGGGGCTTCTGTCTCTCCCATCACTGCAGTGTCTGCATACCTTGATTTTCGTTTAAGAGATGAGGCAATGATAGAACGAGGACAGTGCAACTGAGTGACTGAACTGCAGGCGAGAAGTCAGCAACGAAACATTAATCACAGTCCTCCACAAGGTCAAATCATTATTTAACATTCCTTCACATTTCCTTTATAAACGGCCATATAAACTGTGTTTTACTAACATGCCCAAATGTGGCTGTTGGATGCTTCTGTCAGTGAAGGGAGAGCAGAGAAGCAAGCAGACATGAATCTTACCTGGTGCCCTGACTACGAGGTTAGCTCTGGAGGAAATCAGACTTCAGGCACAAGACAATCTCATCAGAATTTCACAGGACGTCTCTCTACCCATTCAGGATAGTCTTTATGAAACATATTCTGCATCAGCACCTTCATTCCTGCTCTTTGTGGCTTACAAGCTCCTTACTTTGTTTACCAGGTAATCTGCATTAGGATAACACTATCAGTGTTGTACTCTAACAGCTCTGCCAGCATGATGTTCTCAAGGCTTTAACCTCTGGTAGGACCCAGGTCTCTGGACTTTCTGGAAACTTTGGTGACCTACTGATGGTGACCTACAACACTGAGTTGCAGAACTAGGGAACTCATTCCTATTTCATGCTAGACGTAGTGCAGCTGGTGTCTGAATATACTTTGCATTTTGAAGTTCACTACATACAAGATTTTTGATAATGATACAAACATTAAGGTAGAGACAGGCTCACAGTAAATTGACGCAGCTCTTTCTTTAAAGACCATGTGTTCCGTATTAAAAAGTTAAACAAGGCTATCAAGACAAAGCCTGCCTTTCTCCACATTTGAACAGGCTGAAAGAGGAACAGCCTTTCCCTCTCCTCTCTTGTGACACTACGACAACTGGTACCAGCAAAGACACGAGGGGAAATACTTCCTCTTTTCAGATCAGGAAAGCCAAACCCTCAAGATTTCAGACAATGTTCCTACGCAGATTCTTCCTGCTTTAATCTAAGAAGACCGTATCTCTGAATAACCAAGGTTTTTATTTTTAGATTGGGTTTACCAGCCAGTCTGTGATAGGTGGCACAGCACATGGGACTGCCCTATCTGTGCCCTCATCAAAACCTTTGAACCAATTGATTGACTTCAGCCACTGCTGAGAGACAGTAACTTTGTGTTCTTCCATGAAAATTAGCAGTCAGATAGTCAAAAGAGGCTCCCCTAAAAGCCAGGAAAAGACAGGGAAATTTCAACTCTCTTCTGACATCAGCTGGCCAGCGAACTAGCACATGCATCAGCATAGCTCATATGACTATGTGATTTTTGCTTTTCTGAAAGTCAGAAAAAAAAAAGAAAAAAGAAAAAAGAATGTACTGAAGTAGTTGCTAACATGAAAGGAGGAATAGGGAACACACAGCTACATTTTTGCGGTGGAGAGGGCCAGCACTCACAGAATAGCTTTGGTGTGAGGTGAACAAAAACACCAGTGAAACAAAATGTTTTAAAAAACACAGTGAAAATGATTTCCCATATCCCAAATGATTCATTAAAGCAAAGTATGATGAAAATTAAGAAGTGCAGAAAAAGCTAGTGCAGATTACACATAGCTGTATGGTACAAGGAATCAATGTCTGTTCTCATGTTTTCTTCCTGCAACAGTTCCTAAGAGGTCAATATTTATGCATTGACTAACAAACCTCAAAAGGCTATAGCCCAAAATGTTGTAATTTCCACATCATGTTACACTTTACACACAATTTCACTTGTAACAAGTCACTTTTTTTTTCTGACAATTTAATTTTCCACTGTCATTTTCATGTAATAATATATACAAAAAATTGCATCACTCAAAGCGTCACACTTTATGCCCCGCTGTTGGCGTGGACATAACCTTGACACAAAGCAGCAGATCTATAAAGGTGAGAGTGCATTACGTAATGTGTAACATCCACCTGGGTTTACTTTTTTTTTTTTTGAATTGAGAATATTTATTAGCAGATAAGTAAAATGAACTTTTAACTCCCACTTTAGCTGCAGTTTTCCACAGACTTTAGTGGACTCTGGATTAGGCAGGCAAAGTTTAGTAAGCCATGGAAACCGCAGGGCAGAAGCTCAGGGACTGAACGATACCCGAAGAGAAGGCTACCTAGCAGTGTACTGGTATGTTCCCATTATCCTTAGCAATGACATAAATAACATTTGCAACTCAAAACACTGAATATTCGTGTTTGTTTTATTATGTTGGTACATAACTTACTGTGCATGACTTTATAATCTTGCATGCGGTTAAAAAAACAATAGAAAGATTACACCACTAAGGATATATTAAGAAATACACGCAACTTCTCATTAAAAAAATAAGTCCGATCAACTCTTTCTTTGGAAAATATAATCATCTTTTACAAACCTTATACAGTATGCCATTTTGATTAGCTTTTGCAATAAATAGTTCATCAGTTACATTAGCTAGTATCACGAACCTGATACTTGCTTTTAAATTAACGTCATAACATAGTCCTAGGTATTGCTACAACTGAACAGTGAGCCACTAAAAACAGTGGCAAAAATACATATAGTTTAACTCCTCATCTATAGTCAAGTTTCTTGCACTTTAAAAATTAATGATTGTATTCAGAGCTTCACGTATAAATTTTGGGTGTCTTAAGAATACAGCAATAAGATAAACTTCAACGGCCTTTGCTTTTCTTTCAACCTGACTGAAGTATGAGGAGTGTATTTAGTCCCTTTCTGAAGCTGGTAATATATTTAAATCAGAAACTTCTTGTTTAGAGTCCTGATGGTGCTCTGTTGTTTTGCTGGCCTCATCCACAGTCTCATCACTTGGATTTTTAGATTCTTCTGAAATGATGGTTAGCTTGTCATAAAAATGATGCTCTTCTTGTGGAAGTGGAGAAAAAAACTGTGAACCACTAGGAGGCTTGCTCAAAAACTGCGAAGGAAAGAGGAAATGAGAAGTAAGCTGTGCCAGCCGCTGCCATCCAATTTACTTAGAAATGTTTTACATTGTTTTCGCACATGATCTAGCTTTCTCAATCCTTAGAAGTCACAGTGGTGACAACATAGTAACTTCTTTGCTCATTTCAATATCCTGTGCAAGACTTGGGAGCAATTCAAAAATGACTTTATTTGGAAGAGCATACCGCAGGATCAGCAACTTCTTTGGAATATAATCTTTCTTTAGGGAAAAAAAAAATCTACCTAGGTTTTATTTGGAAAGAAAGACTAAAGACAGTGAACTGACTGTAGGCGTGTAGTCCACAGAGAGATTTGTAGAACAGCTCCAAGAGATGTGAATCATCCCTACCAGATCAGAGAGTTGTTAGCTGAGACATCGAAGAGAGATGCTTTAAATGTCAACATAAAACACGACTGTTTAGACAAGTAAAGGACAGGGCAGGAGATTTGCAGAGCTACACAGTTCTGTGAGAAAGATGACTTAATTTTGGTACTGAAATATCACAACTTCCTCCCACTCCATATCCTATTGGTAAGATGGAACCAGCCACCAGAATCAATACAGTCCTAACAGAATGTCACGACTGTATTTTGAATGTCAACACAAGAATAGCACACCTACTCGACACAGCAATAACACGTCAACCACTGATTTTGGCAGCTCAAGTGGCAGTTCAATTTATTGGTAGCAGCTAGACGAGTAAAACTTCATTTGGTTTCTGTGACCTGAACCCTATCAGTCACCTGTGCTTTTAATGCATTTTACGTAAAGAAGTAAACTGCTTTAGCAGGAGTCCTGTTACCTATAATTAAAAAAACAAACAAAAAACCCCACACTAATATTATTACTAGAAGACTTTTTTTTTTTCTGACAAACTGATTTGAAATGTTGTGTCAGTAACCTGCAATCTCAAATGTTTGTGCAGTTAAGCCACTGCCTTTGATTAGTGTCATTTTACTTAAGTATGACTGACCTTTATTACTGCGATTAACCAGTATCTGCCACTAGCACAAAATGAAGAATGCTCACAGGTTTCTCACAAGAAAGGGAGAAAATGAAGTTCGACCTTATCCTGCAGAGATCAGAGCAATTCTGCCTTCACAACAGCGAAGGCCCAGGTTCAGCAAACTACTGTGTGCTGAACATGTGCTTAACTCAATGTTCAAGATAATTGCTAAGGCAGCTGCAAAGCCTTAGTTTGCTAAACCCTGAACGAGTCAAAATGGAAGGCTGAAGAGAAACTGTAGGAAATTTAGAAGAGTATAAGTTAGCAACTTTAGCGTACGTAACGTTCTGTATAGCCTTGTTTCTTGGAAGAGATTGTGATACAGCATTTAAGTTGCTAGATGGGTAACAAGGTCAGTGGTATTCCCCCAAAGTAATGGTTAACATTCATTGATCTTATTGATCGATTACTTCTTGAATTTTCAGATTTCAGTAAACTCTTTTCTCAAGTTGAGTTTTAGTACATACATGAAAGAACTTCGTTTCAAAACAGCTGTACAATTTTAAGTGTAAAATGAGATAGTGGAGACCGATCACAGTTGCTCACTATCTAAGAAGAGGAAATGGAGGTTAACACCTGTTATTCTCTCACTTTAAATGCAAGAAAACATCCTGTTTCTAAGCCATATAAAGCTTCACACTAAGAATTATGCAATTGCTTTAGGAATAAAAGTCTATGCCAAATTTTTAAATTGTTCAGCTTTTAAGTATGTTGGACCATTCAGTGCAGAACAATTCAGAATAACAGTATTTTACATTTTATTATACATCAGTATACTTCAAAAGGCGGTCTGATTTCAGCACTCTACTTCTGTCTATGCAGTGACAGAACTTGATGAAAAAACAGGTAAAATTCATGCAAAATTTATAACCTTAGAATGTCAGAAATTAAATGAACTAATTTCTACCACCTTTCTCACATTGAAAAATACCTTTGTCAGTTTTTTTCCCCCCACCAAAGTTCATGACTTCATCATTTACACCTGTTTGAATGAACTTTCTCTTTAGATCAGGTTTCTCAAAAGAACAAGTTCTACCATACACAACTATATAAAAGCAGATAACAGAAGGGGTTCTTCTAACCCACCTACCAATAACCACCTTTCCTCTTTATAGTCTAAATGCCCCTCAGATGGCTAACAATCAGGTGCAAATGAAAGAATGCAAAATAGAAGACATTTGAAAGGTTTGGCCACAGAGAAGCTTTGAAAGGCAGGCAGTTCTACTGAAGATGGTGATTTTAATTGAATTAGGTAGAATACAAACCTCTTTCAAGTGTTGTGGGAAAACATACGAAGGGCAGAAAACATGTTTGGTGAATCGATATAGATACAACAAGCAAAAGAAACAAACAGGAACAAGTATTATAAAAGCCAGCATTGACCCTAAAAGAAGGATCACAATTATCCACACAGGAGTTACACCTGCAAAGACAAGAAAAAACAATAAAACTGTGATTATTAATTTCTGTACATACTCTTTTCAAATTATCACAAACGTGAATAAAAATTATTTTAATAATTGTCTTTATTATTGATTAATGACTGCTGTGTATTACAGAGAAAAATGATCGTGGCCTAGTCTCACAACAGACATTGGCAATATGTAATATGAAGTCCAATTCCTTTCTCAGCTACAAGCACGTGGAACAAAAGCTTTCATACAATAGTGAGTAAAACTCACGTTAAAGGAAATTTAGAAACACTGAGTGATCAGTGAAGAGCCTGGGCTCCTTTTAGCTCTTATCTTCAAAGTATGAGCAACACAGAGGCCTCTGCAGTGAAACAATTGTGACCAGTGCCCAATTGGTTGAAGCTTTCACTTAGTTTCTAAACCCTGAGTTAGAAAGGTGCACGTTTATTAACCAACAAACAATACTAAAATAAAAAATACAATTTTTCAGAAGGTTTACACATTATACTCATTTTCATTGTGGACACCTTTTGACATTTCCTACCTCAGTACCATGTTTATAACAATTCTTATGCTACAGATTATTACCGTTGTGGGTGGTCTGCTCACAAAGCTCTTGACTCAGTTCCCCCGTTTTGTTCCACTCAGGAATAACTGCTTGCACTTGAATACAATATACTGTCCATGGCTCCAAGTGAGATAATATTTCAGAGTTATGCTTAGTATCTATGTGAATTACCTAAGAAAAGAGAAGAATACAAAAAAAGCTTTCCAAAAGCTTAGTGAACAGACTAAGTAATTAAAATGACTTTTAGTATTATAAACCCTAACAGTTTATAGCTGCAATGTGAATCAAGCTTTTCAAGGCAGACTGAAATGCCCTACCGATACCAAATAACTGCTAGTTCTACACTGATTTCACCTGTGGTTAGAGTGTGAGACCACTCATACCACTGACTTTTAGGTGCTTCTAGCTGCATTTGTGAAGTTATAGGCTAGAGACATGATTAATGAGATGCTTGCAGAGAGAAACAATCGCCTCACCAAATGAGGCATCCTGTTCAGAAAAACAGCCTATGAAGCTACACAGTCTACCCTTTTGCCTCTTTGATCACTATGGGAAATTTCCCAGACTCATGCTAAAGTGTTAGAAGCACAGTTTCTAACTGAAGTTCTCACTTTCCTCAGTAAATAGCCTAAGTTTGCATCCCATATGCAGCAATACCTTTGTTTCTTGTAATTTTGGAGTTGAAAAGCAGTATGGTTTTTGGGAACTGATGGTCCCTTGTTTTCTGGAATTGAATGGCAAGAAATTTTGCAGCGTAACAAATACAAATCAGAACTATATGTAGTGGAGCCCTGTTAGATACAAGTAGTACTGATGTACAAAGCTCTAATTGTTCTGTGACTAATAGCTTCCAGTAAAGCGACTCCTCCTTTTCTGTAATACAACTTATGACCTTAAATAATTAATACATTATTTCATGATCTTTCACCATGCATTCTGTACGGAGAGGTCTTTTGAGCTGAGTAACACATCTGTCTGTGGAAAAGGCTGTCTGTCAGACACAGAAGGCAAATTACAACTCATAGAAAGCGATGAGGTAAAAGGTGAAGGACAGCAACCACAGTAACAGAAGGCAGCTACCACGATGGTATTCAAAGCTCAGAGTTCCACAAAGAGCACCAATTCTAGAATGACATGAGACTCGAATCTAAGTCAGCTTATCGCCATATTCATACATGACTGATGCATCTAAGCTTACCTGTGGTTATTAGGTGTGAAATACACAGCTTTGGTGGGGATAAACGCATCACAAACCGAGGGAATAAACTCTCATATCATCGCACTTTTTTTCTATTTATGGAAAGAGCAAATTATATCCATGCTACTGTTCAGCTACACAGCTACCTGCTATTTTGCTCCAAATCCAAGTAGTAAGGACTAGACTTTATTACACTGTAAATAGTAGGGATACATTTTTATTTCAGCACTGTTAGTTTCTGAAACTTCATCGTTTTACCAAGAAAACCATGTATCAATTTCATAGAGTCACAACACCCAGGAATCAGAAGTTACCTCTGTGTTGCTGCCTTTCTTCCAGTACAGCAATCTGTAGTGCCACGAGCCATAATATTGCCTTAAAGACCACCTGTCATGCTCACGTTCAGCAACAGGGCCTGTGAAATCCACGTGCAGAGACCCCGACTCAGACTTCACTTTTACATCAGGTGGCCCAATGATTGCTGTATATGAGAATGGTGGAAGAGATGAAAGAGCAGAATTCAGTTTCACGTTGTTTTCAAGTTGAGTTTTCATACAACCTATGACAATTGATGCTTTAAAACATTTTATACATTGGAATAAAGTAATTTCCTGCCATGGGTCAGGCAAAAATAAAACCTTTCTTTAATGAACTGGTCTTCAAAGGGTTTTGTTTTTGCAGACTCTGTATCCCATATACCCAATTAACACAGTTCTCTTTCACCAGCTGTGGGTACCCCTGGGGGAAGAAGGACTGTTTCTATAAGTTATGTCTCACTTCTCCTCCTGAACCAAGCTGCTGCAACATCTGTCTAGGAAAGGAAGAGCTCAATATACAGATAATTTTGCATTCTTTGACAAATGTGTGTTTAATTAAAATAATATTTTTTTTTTCTGAAACATAAATTAACGTAGTGCTCAAGAATACGTTTTTGAACTTTTGAAATGTAATGTAAGGAGGTTCTCAGTTACTCTTGTTTTCTTAGGCTATTCCTAAAATGCAGTGTGGATTTTTTTAAAGAAAAAAAAAAAACACACAGCAACACCAGAAATCATAACACTGCAAAGAAGATCAGGCATTTTTATTATGATCCCTTGCTCAGATCAGCTATGACAACATAAAAAATCTCCATGTCTTCCTCAGAGGTTTGCCCAATTGGCCAGTACTCCAAGGTCTTTCTTTCTGAGTAGTTTTATAACCACATTTTCCCAGTTCAGGAATAAACTGTCTTTCCGAAGGCCAGGCTTGCTCTGAAGGCTATGCTCTCTTTCAAATGAATGTCAAATTACAACTCTGTTAATGATTTACAAGTTTGATCTCTGTTCTGTAAACCCATCCATATTTTTTATTGTATTTTACTTTCTTTGGATGTAATTTACACTTGTAATGTTGCATATATCTACTTTTTTTCTGTGCTATGTTCCAGCGCTTCTGTTCTAGGCAGATTAAATTATATCAACATCACGCTTTTGGGGAGAGAACCAATAAAAGCATTTTGAAAAACCAGGCTGTAAATGGCAATATTACAGTCTGAAATCCAAGGAAGAAAATAGTGAAATTCAAGCAAATGAAAGCTGAGCAAGCGAGAAAGGATCTTAAGAAGTGTTTCTCAAAGACAAAGTGTTACAGAAGCTTCCAGCATGGTTTTGTAATAACAGCTGTGAGGAGAAAAAAAGCCTTGGGTAACATTAGTCTACAATAATTTGATTTTGCTCATGAGCACAGTAAAAACATAAAAAATAAAGAATACTCATTGGTAAAAACCACTCCCCCATTCCCATGCTCGGATGAAAGCAGCATGTAACAGCTCTGCTGCGCATTCTAATATGAGGCAATATTTAAACCACTGTTCACAAAAGGCTGTAAAACTTCACTAAGAGAATGGCAATATTATGCAATGAAGATTATTTCTCGATTGACAATTAATTAAACTTCTGCTGGCAGTTTTATCCCTTAATAATTTTTATTATTAAGAAACCTTTTTGCCTGACATAGCAATGATGATGAAAGTAATTGAACTTATTTTGATACGCAGGAAGTCTGAATCTTTGAAGAAAATCTCTTCCTGGATAAAAAACATAAACAATCCCTTATACTAAGTGAAAAAATACCATTTTTAAGAGTCTCCTCACTGAGGTTTCAAGTACCAATATTAACATTTAGGTGTAATAGTGAATCTGCTATGCTTTCTGACAGCAACTTCTGCCTTCACAAAATAATAGTGTTGCAACTAAGATTTTATAGTTCAACATAACTGCATTTAAAATGATCTCTATGTTACAGCTTTTCTTCTGTTGCAAATTGTGAAGGTGCATCAATAGCAGACGATATTTTCACGGAAGATTAGAATAAGGCTTACTGTCATCCATTGGCTTAAATCTGATGACTGCCCAGTTTGAATGTTTATCTTCTGACTCCGCTCTGACCCGTAACAAATAGTCTCCATAAACAGACAGAGAAGAGATGTCGCACTCTGAGAGACTCAAATTTGTTCTCAAATTTTTAAAGTAATCTTTAGGCAAATTGACACTGTGGAAAAGGAAAAAACAAACAAACAAACACATACATAAATGATGTGTAAATTATAAAAATGACAAAATATCTTTCCTCTCAATGAACTAGGAAAGTGACATGCCTTAGTGGCATTTCTTAAAATGCAGTTATGACTCATGAACAAGATCCGAATGTGTATACATACATTAAGCATTTTCTATGTATCAATGAATTAGTGATAAATTTGGAGGTTAAGATTATGATTCAATAAACAGATACCCTTTTCCTGACAGTGGTTAAAAAACTTGATTCAACAGACAGTAGATATTAGACGAGACTGCCAATATTAGACAATATCACTGTGCATGGCTTTGCTTTGTTCAGATCCTTCAGACATGCACTTAAGGAAAAGCTAGGAAAAAGAGCCTGAGAGCTGAACCATTAAATGAAAGATGACATTATTTGTTTTGCATCACAAGTCCAGCTAGGAACGTAGTGGTCAACAGGTAACTGCTACCAGAACTCAAAAATCTTTTGACCAAGATGGCCTGTGCCCTGACTTGGGGGATTTCTTCTCTGCCAGCATTGCCAGAGGGTGCCATCTACTCAACTTTACCTCCCATCCCGCCTTTGCCATAGAATTCAACCACTAATTAGCAGAAGTTTGGCCCAAGACAAGGCTTTCTCGTCAAGCACTGTGGTATGCCACAGACACTCTTCTGGCAGGAAAGACCATCTCGGAAGGACACAGTGGAAAAAACAGTTCAAAACTAAATCACCAAAACTGACAAAAGGAGACCTCAGAAAACATGCCCTGAGCTTAGAGGCATTTGGCTAAAGAGCCATAGCCTACAGATTGTCAGGCATTTCCATGAAGGACGCAAACAGGCAGGCTGCACCAGTGGCAAAGCACGAAATGCTGCTGGGGATGAAAGACCAGATAAGGTCCTAATTCAACAGCCATAGTCCTGCTTAATATGTGATGGCTACATGGCAGAGAAAAACAAAACAGCCAACATTAAAATATGTTTCCAGTTCCAAAAAAGTATGTACAAAACTGCTTTGGGTGTGAAATGATAGCTAAATAACAGGCAGAAGTATTTTCTTAGAAGATATGCCTCCTACAAGCTAAAGGAAAAAGACAGCTACCTATACTGCTATAAGAGAGGAAAGAAATCAATCACCTGCAGCTGGAAAATACGAATTTCTGAGACAGCTACAGATAAGTACTTAAAGGAAGGCAAAAAAAAAAAGAAAACTCTACCAGACTTACCTCTTAGACTGGACAGTGTAACTTAAATTGCCATTGTGAAACCTAGGTGGATCCCACTGTAAAATGCTCTGAAGATTAACTGAATTAATCCTTGTGTTTTGGGGTTTGGGCACTATTCCAGAAACTGTTGGAGCAATCAACAACAAACAAAAATTTTCGCATGTGTTCCTCCAGTGACTTCTCAGTCATCCAAAACATAAACACCGCCTTCTTTTCCTTCAGGCCTCAGCCTTTTTTTTTTTTTTTTTAAATTTTAAAATAGACTTTAATACGGGCTAGGCACATCCCAACAATCACACAACAAAAGCTGACGCAACGAAACCAAATTAGCTAGCCTCAATGACTTCCAGTAAGTACTGCCTTATGACACCACTGCTTATTATGAATGACTTGCTCATTACTAAGACTTAGTGCCTATCAGGCTACATGCACGAGCTTTCACTGAGATTGGCAACACACAATTTTTCTAAGTAGTGCTCTGGTAGTACTATGGCCAAACACAGATGTGTGGATTGCATATATATCTATATATATCTATATGAAGAGGTCCTGAAGAGGACCACGGTCTTTCTACGGAGGACTGGACATAAGACCAAAAGAATTAAAGAAATCATCTCTCTATCATTGCTACGTGGATTAGTATTGACATTTAAAACGTTTTACTCATTCTGTTTAATGACCACCCTCTTGAAAAGGAGAGACAAATGAGAAGTGCCCTTGAAGACGAGAGGTCTATTCAATATACAACACCAATAAACGTGTAAGTAACCCGCACTCTTCATAAGCGATGAAAACAAGGTAATTTTGCTTTACTGAAACTGAATAAAGGAAGTCCTAGAACAGCACAGCTAGCCAGTCCATTACTATGATTAAGCCCTTTTAAAACAACTGCTGACACCGAAACTAAACCAGAAGGGACTTCGCCCCGCTTCTACAACACACCTGACCAAGGCAAACACACCGCAGCGGACCAGACCATTGCTCAAAGCTCCCAGGAGCAAAACCCTGATGCCGTACACTTTGTGAAAACACATACACACACCCCAAATAAGCCGGTAACGTGAGGGTCGTGCGGGGAGCAGAGGCTGAGCCTCCTGCCTCCTCCCACCCATGGATACCCGGCGGCACTTTGCGGGACCCCCGCCCCGAAGGTCCGGGGCGGGGAGGAGCCCAAACCCCCAGCCGAATTCGCGGCTCCGTCCCCATCCCACGACGGCCGGAGCCCTCAGGCTCTCGCAGCCCCCCGGGTGTCCCGCCGGACTCACCGCAGAGCAGGAGGCAGGCGCAGAGGGCGCCCCGCAGGGCGGCGGCCATTTCGGCTGCCACCCTCCGTCAGGCGCTGAGGCGCCGCCGCGCCATGGCAGCCGGGGTGGCCCCGGCTCTCTTCCTGAGGGCGGGCCGGGCACCGCTCGTCCCGCCTTCCCCTGAGGAGAGCAGGCAGCACCCGGTGCTCCCTCACGGCGCTGGCAAGCCCTGCGTGGTTGCCGGGGTTTTAAACAAATGAGATTTGGCGACTCCTCGGCTCTAGGGAGCGTAGCGGGGGGCACGCAGCAGGGCAGCTGAGAGAATGGGAGGCAGGTGTAGCAGTGTGGTGTGAGCAGGGAAATAAATACTGGTTAACAGGCATCAGAGGAAGCAGGGAAGCAAGCCTGATCACGAGTGAAATTCTCACTGCCAACAACGTGAATGTTACCTGAGGAAAGGTGTATCTTTTGAGTTCAGGATCGGGCCTGCAGAGATGCCCATGCCACCACTTCTATCAGAACATGCAGCATCCTGATCAGAACAGTTTTGCCAACTGAAAATACCAGTTCTTTGTGAAGGCTTAGTACATTTTTTTCTGGCCCATTGATTCCCTCCTGTTACTAAACAAGGATACAAGGCAGTTTTTTTGCTTTTCCTCAGGTAGACACAGGTCCTCTGCCCTCACTTACCGATGGGCAGTTCTGCTGGCTTCTACCATTGTGGAGAGGTTTATACAAATTGTACCTTAGGAAACAGCAGTGTATTACAGGGTCTCTGTAAGTAGAAGTTTCATCCAACTAATTGCATAGATGTGTACATCTACAAATACTTAACTAATCAAGATCCAGTCTGCCACACATTTGCATCTACTAGCTCTTAAAAGGAGCACAGCAGAATGTACTACAACATCTTAGAAGTTACTCTCAGCTATCTTGACCAAAGGAATGCCTGCCAGCCATATCAGCCAGGAACTGCTATGCTAGTAGGCAGAATAGTAGTATATATGTGGATCAAATGAAGGCAAAGAGTTGTTTGTCTGGCTACAAGATACCTAAAACCCTTCCCCCACAAGGAGTAAACAGGCTAACTCACATAGCTTTTCAAAGGCTAAAAAAAACCACAAAAACAAAACAAACAGTAAAAATTCATAGACAGGTTTATGAAAAAATTTGTTTTTATGAAGTGTTTAAAATAACTTTACTGTCGAGTAACCTTTAAACATCATAAAAATATTTTTAAAAAGTATAGTATTCAATTACACAAAGGTATAAAAGAGACAGACACATTTAATGCCCTGAATCACAATAACAAGAACTCTTTTGCAAGCTACCGAGTATTCTTACCTCCTCTCCCTGCACCTCCATGATTTCATTTATCAGCCTTCTCTGCACAAATTCGGAAATCAGTTTACTGACTGGAACATAGCACTACCCTGATGTCTGCAATCCATCCAGCAGAACAGGCTTCAGAGTAACCCAACATCAACACAGGTAAGGAATAGTAGCAGAGTCCTTTCAAAACAAAACAAAACAAAAAAGAACACAAACCACCAAAGGGGGTTTGATTAAGAGACCAGCCATTCACATCTCCCTGTGCTATAAACTAACTCCTCGCTTGAGTTTATAGAAGATATTTACCATGCTACAGCTAAAAGGTATAATTCACTAGCAAATTGCGAAATGAAATAACTACTCCCTTTTTCTGCTACATCCAAATTGTTTTTGATACCACCTGAACCACACCGAGAGATCACAGAAATATTTGTTAAAAATGAGTCCTGTATATTTTCAGTATTTAGGCATATATTTTCAGAATGTTAAAAAAAAGAAAAGAGATCAGATCTGTATGTTCAGTCTAGAAAGAGCAAAGCTGGACAGTATCTATTTGTATGTTATAAAACAATAGTGGTTCTCAGATTCATCTTCTTAGGTATTCAGTTTTTGGGTCCATATCTGAATCTGATGAATCACTTTCATTGGAAGAACTAGATGAATCTTTCCATTCTTGAGAGTTGTTAAGACTGTGTGGTTTCTGCACACTTTCTGTATCATCAGGGAGTTGTGATTCAAAAGCATGTCTATGTTGCCAGTCAACTGTGTCATCCTGGGAAGACAGAAGAGCTGCAGAACTGTCCATGGTCTCTTTAGAGATTCCCAGAAGCACAGTTTTCAAGTTTATGGTAAAGCAAGCACTGTTCGTTGACCTAGAAGAATAGGTACAATTCTCCTCAGGGAAAGGCTGAAGTAACTTGCAGCCTGGGTCTTCATCTTTTTCAATGTCCATCTCATTCTCTTCAAAAACTTCTGGGTCATCATCTGGATGTTCACTTGCCTGGCTGCTACCATCATCACATGTGCTACTTGTAGAGCACCGCACAAATACACCTGTCGTGTCAGAGGAATGAGGTGCTCTTCTTACGATATCACGCCTTGTGTAGTCATGATTACTTAGGTCATCACTGTCATCGCTGTCACCTTCATCACTGACACTAGATTCCACCGCCTTTTTTTTAACCTCTTTATAAATGATCTCTACAGATTGTATTTTTTCAGTTTCATATGTATAAGGTGAATAGGCAAGTGTCCTCCCAATAAAAACCTAAAAGAGCAAAAAGAATTAGGAAAAAAAAAAAGACAAAAGGTCAGCCAAATCTGCGCGCACAGAAAAGTGAAAAATACCCCTATCCATGAACTTATCAAACAAATTATTCTTTCTGTGACACATTTTCAGCTTTTTCTGCAGAGTTTAGTGCAGCTAGGACCCCTCCCTCTTCAGCATTCCTGTAATTTGACAGCCTTCACTACAAATCAAGGCACACGTGATTGGACAACCGCAAAAAAAATGACACTACTACCATGCAGAATTACAACATTTTTTAACTGACACTAATTTTTGAAATATCTTTCTAAGACTGAAAGCTCATTTTAGAAATATATTTTGAACCTGAGCTGAGTCTTGCAACCCTCTATTAGCTCTTCCAATTACAATGCAGAAGAGAAGCCTTACACAGAGGATCAATTTTAATGTCCTTTAGAAATTTACCATTTGAATAAATGTCCTCTGTAACGCCTTAAGTACCATTTACCATTTTCTCAGTTTTATCTGTACTTTTGAGGATTACTGAATGCTCTAAGTATTGGGGAAAAACATTCAACATGAACAATTATCCTCAGACACTACTTGGTAAAGTCATGTACAACAAGTCTTTGGAGATGAAAGTAATGACAGCAAAGGTCATAAACTTGAAGAAAAAAAACTCTTAGAGAAAGTTGATGCTAATCAGCTCTGGATATGCTTGTGGAAAAATGAAAAAATATGCTGAAAATACCCCATTGAACTCTGAACTAAATGCAAAAGAAATAAAAGACCATAAGAAAAGCAAAAAAAAAGTCCCAGTAATCTCATTATTTTTGCTTGAAATTTAGTAACAGTTCAATCTCTTCTCTATTAAAATTGAAAAAAACAGCTGACTATAGCCTGGCTTCTTCAAGCACTAAAATATGGCCCCGCTCACAGAAAAAGTCAAAGAAAGATCATTTTATTCAAAATAGGGGAACTGTGACTGATATATTACCATTTCCTTTCTTTCTCCGTTACTTTCATTACCTCTGCCTTAATCATAGACTTTTGTCAATCACTATTACCCAACTGAGAATAGCTTAGCTTTTGGAAGGTGATGCAGCTACTGTTTGCTTTGTGTTTGCCCAGCCTTCCTCCCTGAGTAAGTTTTCTTCAAGAGCTAAACAGTTTTCCTTTTTGTTGTTGTTGTTTACATCCAATTCCTTTATTTGGGTAGATTATGACAGCCTGATCACAAGAGGTAAGCTCTAAGAATCTATGCCAACTACAGATTCTGACAGAGAACTCAAATATAAATATCCTTTTTTTTCCCCCCAGTAAGTTTTCCACTATCAAACATTCCTCAACAGACACTAATTCCTGTTTATAACAGGATACAGTAATAAATCATTACTCAGACTGCAGAAGTTAGACAGACATGAACCTACCCAAAGAAGTGGTCCCAAAATCTGGAACTAACAAGTAGGATACTTTTCTGGCAGTGACGTATCTGCAGATGACTGTATCCCAATCTATGATGCTAGATACATGTGCACTTGAAAGCTGGTGACCCACAAGATATATCTGATTTTAGTAAAGAGCATGTCTCCTGTGATTGAGAAGCTACCACTGATGTCACAACTCAGACTCAGTTTTCTTGAGAAACAACATGCTTCAAGACTGCTTCCTCAAAGCATATTTTCAACAGCTGCCCAGATTTGTCTGTCTTACCAGGCTGCTTAACTTCTACTTTTAGCATTTCTCATAGGTTCTCCTTGCCTCCTTTTGCGGACAATAACCATGAAGAGCAGCTTTAAAAAAAGTGTTTTAGAGCAGTAACCATGACTCTTCTCCAGAGAAGGCTTAAATAACTGTTTCATCTTTTGGGAAAAATGAGACAAAACCCCCCAGCTCTAGACCATTTTAATGTACCATCACAGGCACAATGTGCCCAAATAGACTGGGACTTAAAGTTACTTTTTGTCTTTTCAGCTTGGTTTCCTAAGGAAATGTGATAAGGAGAAAACCTTGAAGGCAAATTTAATAATTATATTTTTTTTTCAGTTGTAGAATCTCTCAAATGCCTTTAAACACATTCAGCATCCAGGGAGTTGGCTAAACAATCCTGAAGTCTTCAGGGAGTTGTCTACTTATTGGAGTAATAAAAGATTGATTCAATTATAGGGCGAATTGGATTTGTTCCTAGAGAGTACGATGCTACAGAGTGAAGTAACACAGGCAAAATGCACCAGAAACTGCTTTACAAAAGGAGCAATAGATAAGTTTTCAAAGCATATTTCTTGGTGAATAACATTTTTCATCCCTGCGCATTTTACCTGAAAACTGGAGTAGGTTTTTTGTTCTGGAGTTATTGCCCTGGCCCAGATATAGTGGAAGAAGTGTCTTCTGCAGGAAGGATTTACGTGTATTAGGTAATTTTCAAAGGGCAAGGGGTAAATTGTCCTATGCTGGGTGCTCCACTGTAGAACCTAGCCTGCTTCTGTGAACCAGCAAGAGTTCATTTAAGGTTACTGTGTGCGCATCTCTCCCCTTCAATGCTGCCTGTCCCCTCCAACTTGTCTCTGAAGCAGAAACAAATGGTTTTCAAAAAGAGACCGAATATTTGTTCCACAGAATGGATGAGATTTATTAGCCTGTAGATTATCTTTGACACAATCAAGCTGCAAATAAAAACATTCTAAGCACTTACATAACTTGTACCTAATGTACATAAATAGAAATTTTATATGGTAAGCTTCCTGCTCCCAACCAGGAAGGTTAAGTATGAAAATTACATACCAAGGTACGAGGAAGTGACTTTTTTTGAAGAATATAGCCTCCCACATGCATACACTTCAGGACAATACCTAACACCAGTGAAAAACATACAGCACCTGCAAATGAAATGCTGTAATAACCTGCAAGTGAAAAAAACAAACAAGCAATCATGAATGAAGTTATCAATGATCACATTTCATATTTCACATTCAGAACAGCTACTTAGAATATCAGAATAATTTTGGATAGAAGGGACCTCTACAGATTATCTGGTCCAAGGTCAAAATGAGACCAAATCTCAAGTTAGATTCAGGAATTAAAAAAGAAGTTACACCATCTTTGATATCTATTTATGTTATTGGTGCAGATTTGCATGGTTCACAGGGTCAACAGTAAATTTGTAGCCCCAAAGTGGATGGGTTTTTTATTTCCCTTACGAATCCCCATAATGTTTATCACTTGGGAGGTACTTTCTCCCTTCCTATTTTGAGAATTAACTTGTAAATCTTCCTACATAAAAAGAAAACACTAGCACAATCAAGACGGACAATCCGTTCCTGCACTATAACACAGTTACCTTGTCGAGCTACAGAGTCTGCAGTTGCACATTTCCAGGCTGATGGGATGGAACGTTTATTCATAGATGCGGAGACGATAACAGACACACAGTAGTTTGTATTTGGATACAATTCTCCAATGACACTACTAAAAGTTTCTTTAGTGGTTCTCTCACGTGGCCTCTACCATGAAAGACAATGTTTTAGAAAGTTAACTATTTGCCTAAAAAGAGAACCCAAGCCACCAATAAAACCTGGCTATTTCAGAGATAAACTGCTGTAGCATGTGAAACTGGAAACACTGATACAGTAACTCAGCATTTTATCTAGACAATCACTTCATCTCTAGTTCTAGTTGATACTAAGATGCCTACTTCATTGCCTAAAAAACTTCCAATGCATGGAGTACGCACTCCAGTTGGGCAACTTATTCCAGTGCTTTGCCAGCCTCAGTATTAATGTCTGTCTTGATGCTTCACCAAAGGACTGCACAACTGCCAATTTCACTTCACTGTTTTTGGTCACAGCCACAGTGGATGTGCTGTTTCCTCTGTTTCTCCAGTAAATGCACACAGAGACTGTGGCCTCTAACTGTACTTCGCTTGTTTACACTAAGCCATCTAAGCAATCCCCTACTATTCCAGCATTTCCTCATGAGTCACGGCTCAGGTTCGTTCCCACAGTCCTCACTCTTCCTTTCCGGATCCTGCCACTCTTCCTCTAGATCCTGGCCCATGTCTTTTCTGAACTGGAGCTAGGTAGGTGTGCTTTCCAAGTACTGGGTAGGTGAGAAATATGCCTTTTTTTTCCCCCTCTTCCTCCCCCTCAGCAACATGAGTCATGTTTAGCTTGTAATAATCCAGAATGCTCTCATCCTTTCTGGCAAAACTGCTGCCTGTGTAGCCGTTAACATCCTACTTATTATGCAATTATTCCTAAGTGATATACCTTGCTTTGGTCCTTACTGAATGAGCTCCTATTATTTTATTTCTCTGTTTTTGTGAAGCTCATTTTAAGTTCTAATCATGCCTATCTACCTCTCTATTGCAGCATACAATAAAATAAATAAAAACAGACCCAGAACAGGTAGTTTCAGAAATTAACTAGATACACTTTTCCAGTTTGTCAGAGAACTACTGAACTGCTTGCTGAACGCATTTCCTGATCAGCTGTGCACAGGAAACTACAGCAACTGCTGGTAGTTTCTGCTGAAGTCTTTTCCCCTTGGCTTCACAGAGAATAATCACTTGAGCCAGTGCCCCATGCTTTATTTCAAGTAAGGATACAGAACAACTAACACTCCTCTTCTATGCCTGCTTGTCTGCAGTAAAAGGAAGTCATGATTTTATTTTCTTCTAAGTATCTTCTATTCATACATTTACTTCTGTAAATCTGCTGACCACTAGAGCCATTTTATGCTTTCTATTTGTGCTTTAGACAAGAAATACAGAAATAAAAGTTCTTTACCTTATGCTCTCCATCAAGTGTTTTCAGTGTTATATAATAATCAATCTCTTCATATATATCAATTAAAGACACCGGCTTTTCATTATTTCTTAAGTGAGAGGTTGGCAACTTTACGGTGACATTTATGCAGTTTAGACAAGAACTGATATTAACTTCTGGTGGTCCCAGGAATGCTATTAAAAAAAAATAAAAAAATTGAAGAAGTATACAGTATGTACTCAATACCAATTCTATTTTGGTGCTGAATACATAGCTGGCAAATCAGATTCCAGATTATGTCACTGTTGTAAGATCCACAAGGCCTTGCAACATTTAAGTTTTGTGGGAAAAGATAGCTTGACCACATGGCTAGACTATAAAAACAACCAGCAGCCATTAGTAGGGGAGGGAAGAAGAAAGGTGACAGAGAAAGAAAGGTGACACTTGGCTTCAGCTCCACAGGGAAATACACTTTTTATCTATTTGAGAGGAAAGCTGAGGTTAATGTTTAGGAAAAGCTGACTGCTTTCTTGCTCATCATTTTTTAGTCACTGGAAGGAAGGAATCCCTGTAGAAATTTGGTGGTGTGTGGCCCTGCACATACTTATACCAGTCGCAAGGAAGGCTACGGGTTCAACACTTGGAAGCTGAGCATTCTACTGACAACAGTTGAAATGACTGCATTCTGTAAGACTGCCTTTGAGTTCAAAGTAACCTCCTAAATTTTGTTCCTCAGAACGCACGTTTGAAGAGATGTGTACACTGAGTGTCTCCCCTCCAAAACTAGACATCCAACAAGACTAGATTTGATTCAGTATGGAAGTTCCTCTAACACCTTCTTTCCTCCAACACAGGAAAGAAGTAAGTTTGTTCTCACACCACTTCTCAACACTCTTTAAGACTCAATTTGTGCACAATACAACATGGGGGAAAAAAAAAAGATAGTTTGGATTTCAGTTTTGTTTTGCCCAGAAGCATGTACATTTTGCTCAATGTGGAGACTAAATTGCTAGCATTTGCAAAATTCAGAAAAGCAATACACTTTTGCCAACAATTTCTGTTCCTGAAAGAATGGAACGGGGTAGGGAAAAAAAAGTTTAATACTTAGAACAAATGCAAGCTTTTACCCACCCCCGCACAGGAGAGCACATTTCAGTCAAGTTACAAACTTATTCCTTTCCCATCATTTGGTTTAAATTAGAAATAAATATTAACTTAAATTTGGTTCTAGTTAAATGTGGTTGTTCTCTTGGCTCTTTCTTATATTAAGCATCTGGGCCTTTGCTCAAATCCAACCGTCAACAGAAGTGAGATTCCACTAGAGCTATTTGACAGTAAACATCAACTGCATCAACTGTATCCAGCAGGGAAACATCTCAGAATACTGTTTCTTTCCTGCCCAAGTATTGTAAAAGGAGGCACTACAGTGTGAAGACTAAAGGCTTCGTCCAAGTCCTACACCATGAAAAAATGACTTCACTCAATTGCTTATAGTTTGAACCAGAGAACTACTAGCAAAACATCCAGTTTCAATTTACAACTGCCAACGATAGACAATCAATCAGCGCACTTGGTAGTTTGCTCTTGCTTCAGCTCACAGTCAGCGCAGGCTGTTACGTTGTTTTCTTTTCTTTGTCCCCCCCCCCCCCCCAGGACTGAAGAAGCCTACCATTGCATTAAGTAGTGGTCAATGCATCTTCTGATCCTTCTCTTTATTAACCTAACTGCTGAAACACTAAGGACCTCTGTCTCTGAGGAATGTTCTCAAATCCTTCAGTTATTCTTAGTTACAAAAAACCATATATTGTCAGTAACTTCTGTCTCAGCATCACTTTAATTATCGAGCTTTCAAAGAAGCCCCTAAGTCTCTGTTAGTTCCAAATGAAATACTAAGCACAGCTAAGGGCGATGCTGCCGCTGGCATTAGATGTCACTGCTAAGCATTTTCTTTCAGAAGCAAGGAAAAGGAAAAGAGTAAGTTGATGAAACAACAGGTAAATCTCTCTTCCCCCACACCTAGCGTAGATGTGGTATTTCTTCAGTTCTTAACGCTATCTGAAGACAAAATTATGCATCTTATGCACTTAGTGATTTTTACTTCATGCTTGTGAATGCACAACATGATTCTGTTTTCTGTGTTTACATATTTCATTTCAAAACCAGCATCTTGTCTATTTATCAGAACTAGCATAGCCCCAAATTTTAGAAAGCTACCTCTATATTCTATGCTTTGTAACTGATACGTAATAGATTATATACAAACTCACGTTCTCTTACGTAAGAAATAAAACTGCCAACCAAGTTAGTTTGTAATGCCGTACTGCAAAGCTAGCTGAGCATCATTTATACAGAACTAGGAATAAAAACTAAAATGAACAAATGCAGAGCACTTACTGTCAGTAATTGGCACAAAATGAAGTGCAGAAGAATTGAATACTTCAGTTCCTACAAAGCTCCGAACAAATACAGAATACTGAAAAGATGCATTTTTTAAATCCTCTGTTAGGTTACAGGAGAGTTGTTCAATATATGAACAGTTTTGTGCAATCATCCAGTCCCTGTAAATCAAAATATATAGTAATTAAAAATCTAAAATAATCTATTTGTATCCTCCAGTATAAGAAAACATCTTTGTGGAGTGGAAAAACAGGCAAGGAAGAAAATAGTCATGCAGAGTATTTTGAACTCCTAAACATTAAAAGAAAAATTTGTGTCTTATATGAAGTGAGACTTGCCTGCGGTCAGTGTACAGTACACGATAGTATGCTGTCACATTTGGGTCAGTTCCTGCCTGCCAGGACAAAACATGCTGGAAGTTGCAAGATTCCATTTTTAGGTTGAAAGGTGGCCCTTCTGGAAACCTTTCTAGAAAAGGAAGGGAAAAAAGAAAAACAACAACCCATTAATATCATCAATATGAATGCCAAACAAATTTGAGATTGCAACAATTCTAATCAATAAACCTGATTAGAGAAAACCAATATTAGCCCCCAAATAAAGCAACCATAGAACAGAATAGAGTTCAGCACAACAGAAGACACAATGCAAAGGACTGTCCTCCCATATTTTAGTTCTAAGAAGTTCTTTCTTCAAGAAGCATAAAATTGCAAAATGATGCCTGGTAAGAATATGTCAGTCTCCCGAACTGTATTAGGAAAAGCGTTTGGAAGACAATAGAAACTTCTTACCAGGCAAGCTGCTGCAACAAGCTGCACACAGAATACAGATGATGTACACTGGAAAATGAAACCACATATTAGTGAATTTGCATGTCTACAATATCTGATTATTAGCTTCCTATTGGCAATATTAATCCACAACAGTCAGAGACAATTCTAAGCATTCCCTCAGCTGAAGTGTTCATGCAGTCCCTTGACTCAACTTTGTATGTTTCTGGGTTCTCTCCTTCACATCTTCCTCTTCCTGCTTTCCCCTACAATTTCCTCCTTCCCCCAGAGTACAGGATGCCCCTTTCTCCAACCGGTGTCATCAACTCAAGGCTCCTAGGAGCTTATTCTTTGATAGCTACCCTGTGGTTCAGGCTCACATTGATCCCTGCCAAAAGAGGTTCAAGACTCAGTTCAAATAAACCTATTTAAGATGTTCTTACCACACGCTGTCTTAGAGGATCCTGACTATATTTTAGGTAGCTTACCCTGTCTAGCAAATACCACGTTACGTCAGGACAAGAATCTTACAACTTTACTGGAATAAGATAGCTACTTGAAGAACATTACTGAATCATCTTCAGTAATGAAGGACATACGTCCTTCTTTGCTGAATGTGGGGAATCCTCAGTGTTGTAGTGCTGGTATATAATGCACTGTTTTCAGTCATCTAACTCCTAACTTCCTAACTAACTTCCAGTTGCCCCTCCTTCTGTTTTGGTTTAACCCCGGCAGGCAGCTCAGTACCGTCCAGCCGCTCACTCACTCTCTCCAGGTGAGATGGGAGAGAGAATCAGAAAGGTAAAAGTGTGAGAACTCATGGATTGAGATAACATGAGTTTACTAGGTAAAGCAAAAGCTGCACAAAAAAGCAAAGTGAAACAGGGAATTCATTCACTACTTCCCATCGGCACGCAGACATTCACCCACCTCCAGGAAAGTGGTGCTCATCGCGCCTAATGGTTTCTTGGGAAGACAAAGGCCATCACTCCAAATGTGCCCCCCTTCCTCCTTCTTTCCCCCAGTTTTATTGCTGAGCCTGATGCCTGTGGTATGGGACATCCCTCTGGGCAGTCTGGGCCAGCTGTCCTGGCTGTGTCCCCCCCCAGCTCCTGGTGCACCCCCAGCCTGGTTGCTGGCAGGGCGGCATAAGAAGCAGATAAGTCCTTGGCCCTGTGTAAGCTCTGCAGCAACTAAAACATGACTGTGTTATCACCACTACCGTCATCAAAAATCCAAACCAAAGCCTCATACAAATCTCTTCGAAGAAACTTAACTCTATCCCAGCCAAAACCATGACACCTTCCCAAACTGAAGTTTGTGTCCTGTTTCTGTAACGTTACCCTGTGGGTGTTTCTAGCTCTTTCTACACCATTCTGTTCTCTGCCTGGAAAAGAAAAGACAAAAAAAAAAAAAAACCAACAGATACTGCAGCACTTTTACTTCTCTCACACAACACGGTTAAAACTGCATTCAACCTGTCAGCCAGGCCTACTGTCTGAGCAACCTCTTGAACCTTCTTGCAAACCCCGGCATTCTAGAGATCTCCACATCTTCTCATATAACCTCTGTAAGGGACTGTCCTCGCATGCAGATTCTAGCTATATCCACAGACCAACCCAGTCTTGCATCTTTTGTATCTTTTCAGCATGGCACTTGGAGACATTCTTGAAATGATTGTTCTGACCCTTCTAACTCTTTTTCAAGATACTTTACCTGTCTTCTGCCTTCCTGTTTTAATTTTAAAGGCATTTCTGGGCCTATCCTCTTAGGATGAGATGCTCACTCATACGCTGTGTCCAAGAAATCATCAGTTAAATTTCAAACAACCATACTTTTTCCCCATGCTTTAGAGAAACTCCCTGGAAATATCTGCAAAATTACTTCAGCATTTTTCCCTTGAATTCTTCAACATGATCTCTTGTTTGTTTTGACACCTAAGCCCCTATCCAACAATATGACAATACCCAAAACACCACTAGCCTACTACCTCTGTTGAACTGTGTTAATTACTACTGCCGTAACATCTTATCTTGCAAGTATTAAAATATGCTCTCTATATCCGTTCTGAAATTAGATGCAAAGAGATTAAGCAACTCACCAAAGTTGCACATGCAGCAAATATATATTCCCAGAAGAGAGAAGACTTCTCTCTCTAGCTTCATTTTACTATACAAACCACAAACATCTCTTGTATGTCTTATTTTGCACATGATCTTCTACATCATTACTGAATAATAAATACCCCCTTAGAGAAGTGCCATTAAAACTAGAACCATTGCTTTCTTGCCATATAGCAAGAGATCACCTACGTATAAAAAATAACCAATGGGTATGAATTACAAAGCAATACCTTAATGGTTATTATTCTTCACCTGAACCCGAGCTTAGATTTGTAATCACACCGTCTGTAGCACATTGATGACACTTCTGCTATATCAAACAGCGTCAGTGTACAGACTCTAGTAATGACACAGTTCCATATAGCAAGCTCTTTGGACTAGTAGATGCAATCTTTTGAGATCCTTTCTTACCCTAGCCACCTCATGTGTGTCAGGTGTCTTGCTGAAGGAATTCCTGTTGACACAGATAGTTTTCTTCTTTCTCTGTATTTTTAAATACCTTTCCCCTCTCAAATCTAGTTCATCTAGAGTTCAAATTGCTTCAGCAACTTTGTTTCAACAAGCACTATTACCAAACTCTCCAATTTGTTAGTCTCTGGCATAAGAGATACAAACAGGAAAAAATATGTTATGCCAAATAACTGCAGTAAACTTAAGACTGCAGAAACAAAGGTAAAATGAAGAGGAAATCTTCATCATCATTTTGTCCTGTTCACAGAATTAAATGATTCTATCAGAGCAGTTTCCCACTACAATTAGAGTCCAGCCAACAAGCTATGTTTGCAGTGTTTACTAACCCAGAAACTGAAGAGTCCTGAAAAAAGTTAGGACAAGAAATGACAAAGTATCCAGCTAAGAGTTCACTGGATTTTTAGAGCATACTGTTTCAAAGTATTTTTTTTAATGGAGAAATATGGTTTATTTTTAGAATGGAATATATAGAATATAATACCCTACAATCTTGATTCTGTGAATTATTATAGGGAGAGCTTTATAATAACTTTATGGTATCTTAATTCAGTGACTTGGAAGGACTGGTAGTGAAAAATCACCAGAACTCTCTCTCCTACAATGTAAAAATACAAGCAACTTACCAAATGGGTAAACACGTAGTGGTCCACCCATCAGTGTTTCCATAGTGATTAAGAAATATAGCCTACTGATTGTAAAATAAACATTTTGCTTCCATACCTGCAAATACATTAAAAACAATCACATTCAGCAAATCATATTGTACATAAAATGAGATATACGTACAGATAATTATTTTAACCTCTTCAGTGCATTGGGGGAGATGCATTCGCACAGTTGCTACTATCATCCTGGGGTATGATGCTCAAAACAGACAATTTTATGACAATAGTACATCCACCCCCAATCCCTTGCTGAAAGCGCTCTGCTTCAAATAAATACCTAAAGCGCTGTATGACTATTAGTATTGATTTTGCATGAAGATAATATTAGAAAATTCTAAGCCACTGATTCCAACTTATAAAAACAGTTAAAATAAAGATCACTTGCCTTTATTTGAAATATTACAAGAACTCATCACTGTTGAAAAAAATGTTTCCAGAAAGAATGTAGATAGGCAGGTTAGAAAAAAAAAAAGATACAATGATTAATTATAAGGAAGTTATTAAGTTTTGTTAGAGTTTTTAATACATAAGATCTATTAAAATATTGCCTATTCTAGGTGTTGTTATTTTACTCTACTACCCTCATCATATTCATATTTGCAGGACTTGGTTTTTATTTACAGGCAAAGTACTAAGGTACGACTGTGAATCTACAGATAGCTGAGAAAAGGTATAAGTCTTTGGAAAGAACCTTCTTCTCTAAGTTTAATACAATAGATTGTTTTTGAATTTAAACTGTTTTTTTTTAAACTGATCTTCTCTGCAAAAGAGACAGCTTAAAATTAAAAATTGTGACAAACCATATTGTGGTCAAACTCAACACAGTATTTTAAATGTATCTGATTTATCTGAGATGTAACTCTTCTCTGCTCAAAGCTTTAGCATGACTAGAGGAAGTCACCGAATAAGTGTTAAGAACCTGTATCTGTGCAACTGATAATCATAATTGCAAAGTAATAAACTCTTCCACAGATGAAGAGAGCGTTCTTTTTCATTTCATTTTTTTTTAATTCATTAAAGCATGAAGAATATTTCGGAGATAAAAAAATGCTTGTTTTCCCCTTTCCAACCAAAATCAAGAATGAAGCAAAAGAAGATATGACTTACTAGTTACACAATCTTTAAGTAAAGTTCAGCACTTATAATAGCAAGCTGGAAAGTGATTAAGTCACCAATATCTATCAAGTCCATTTAGCTTTGACACTAGTGAATGGCACAGAACAAAATAATTTGACATTCAGATCAAGTTTACAAATTACACAAGTACAAAAAAAACCAACTTTCTACTTTCAACAAGGTAACCAGCTTCATCCAGAAGTCATACAGAAGACAGTGGTACTTTCACAGGCATTTTAAAGAACACTTACACCTGCAGGATCTGATTTTTGATATTTCTTACATATTCTGCAGTTCGGCACCTTAGAATACGTAAGGTAAATGTGACCAAACATGTTTCTCTTTGAGTTTGTACAGTCATCTAAATCTACATGTCCTCTACAAGTTTATCAGTGACAGTGGAAATTTAAGGGGAAAACCATTCCTGCCAGGACTCTCATTCGCTCTTCTTACTCTTCCACTTCTGAGCCTCAACAGCCCTTGGAGAGAAGCCATGGAAATACCTGTGAGTCCAGCCCCCACTCACCTCATCAGCCAGCTCTTAGACTACCAACATGATAACTCAGCTAGGTACTCCTGCATGCTGCCTGAAGCCTCCAGCACTTTCAACACTCAGCTTCACACCTCCACCTCATCTGCAGCTTGTCTTTAGCTTGAGTTCAAGCCAGGTGGTTTTGAGTCAGATGCTTCCAATTAGGAAAAAAAATAAAAATAAAATTGAAAGTCACTGATTTGTATTTCAGAAAACCTTCACACTGATGAAGCAGAAAACACACCCTATTCTTTGAAACAGGCAGATGGCGTGTTTATTTATAGAAATTTACTCATTTGAATATTGAGAGAAACAGACACCTAGGAGATGCTTCACACAGAGAAGCCTGCAGAGGAATGTGCTAAACCTCCACAGGCAGCAAGATGCAGGAATTGATTTCGTTACAGAATCCATGTGAGGCAGAAAGCCATTTAACCTCAGAAACCAGGACCCGGCGATCAGGAGCCCACCATCTGCACCCCCGGGGTGCCCCACAGCTCCCCCGAGGACCCAGCGTGGGACATGCGGCCCTCAAGCGCCCCTCCTGCTGCTCCCGACGAGGAAACCGGAGGCTACGGGCGAGCAGCCCCCTCACTCAGCCTGCCGCCCTGCCTTTCCCTTCACGACCTCCTACCCCCGCAGCACGCTGCCTACCGCGCACCCCCAGGCTGTGCCGCCGGGGACCCTCCCCATTTATCCGTAACGGAGCGGCCCCACCGCCCACGCGGCGGGCGACATTACCTCCGCTCGCTGAGGGAGGCGGGCGCCCCCCCGGCCGGACCCGGCAGCGGGCGCCATCCCCGCGGGCTCCCCACCGCCCCCGGGCCGGCTCGGCGAGAGCGGATCACGAAATGGCGGCGTCAGCCCGGCCGCTGGGCGAGCACCTGGACACGCCCCCTCGCGGCTGGCCACGCCCCCTCCCGGCCGGAATAACGGACCAGGGGTGGCGGCCATTATGGCTGTTGGGCTAACTGGGGGTCATGCCTGGCTCGGCTCGACCCTGTTCGGCTCGGTGCCGGGGGTTGTGTCCCGCTCCGCCACCCCCGTCCGTTCCCCTGGGCGGCCTCAGGCACTGCTTTCCGGGCACTTAAGGGCTCGGCTTGTTTCGGTTTCTATTTATGAATGTTTAATCCGGCTTTTTGATTATTAGTGTTTTAAATCGTGAAGTAAACCTTCACGGAGAGCCGCAAAGGCTCCTGCTGGTTTCCTTTCTCGCTCGTGACCTCAGTGCACAAGGGGAGCGCTGCTGCTGCCAAGCGCTTCATAAATATTTGCCTCAGTGGATGCGGTGTCCTCTGCACCAGTATTTTCTGATAGCTAAAACTGAAGTGAGATGGCATTAAATACAGCCCTCATCAAGTTATTCACTAAAAAATCTTGGTACTTGCCTGAGAGGGGTAAGAAACCAGTGCCAGTTAGCAGCCATGTCCCTCCACACCTCCAGCATCGCCAACTAAACCCCCCGGGCTGCTGAGCTCTGGGTCTTTGCTGGTGGAGACATGTAATTTGGGGTGTTGCTTGGTGGCTGATGTGGGGTCACGCTGTACTTTAAGCTACACTAGGCAAAGCAAACCTGAGATTTACCATAACCACCTTTCAGTCTTCTACAAGGCTTCTACAAGCTTTCTGGCTGGATACCTATGTTAGCGTAGCAACCACATAACCACCAAGCGATTATATGAAGGTGCTTTATCCAGCGCTGGAAGCCGGGGCAGGTGCCCAAATCTGGCTTCCAGTCCTGTTACATCCCGATCATTATTTATACATTCAATATTACGTAAGGTATACATATTCATTACAGGTTGCAACATCAGCCTCACATTCCAGTCCAATTAGCTCTCCTCCCATTTGCACATGCGTGGTGCTCTCTGGTGGTCGTCCAGGTGGTCGTCCAGATGAAGTAAGGAGTCTTCCTCTCTGTTAAACTTTTCACCTTTCTCACTTGACGCATGCTCTCTCCGCTCCTTGGTTCTGGTTCAACTCATTTCAGCATTTTCAGGTTCTTATCAAAGGTCAGGTTGTACCTGTTCTCTCACAGGGGTCCCTTTCAAGGATTTATTTGACTGCTCGGTATACTCCCTAAATATCTTAGTATAGATAAATTTGATAATGTAAATACATTTGATAATGCTTATCTATATTTTATGACCCGTCACCTAAGAAGCATTAAAACATCCATTTGGTTTTCCCCAACACTAACACCTATGCCGCTTTAACCCACAGACAGCTTAAAATTAGTCAAGACAGTTCTTCCTTGTTTTACTGCGTGAAGCAATAACACTGAGATCTGAGATGCAGAGCTCTGAATAAAATTTCAAAAAAGGCTGAATTCACGGTATGTCTGTGCATGCGTTTGTCTCATGGGGCAAGTTGTGTATGTGGCACCGTTACTTCTTTCTTGATTTCTGGTTCTGAAGGGTTCTTGGCAATGCCCAACTATTCAAAGTTGAAAAATTCTAGTTCCAAACTAAGCTTTTAAAGGACAGGATGTTTACATGGAAGCAGAATCTGGAAAGAAAATTGGAAGGATGATCTGAATCATAATAACATCTTTATGTGGTCCACTCACCTCTTGGATTGCCAAACATAAAGATCTTTTAAACTTTTTAATTTTTATTCTGTTCTTGTTTCACTTATTTCTACCACAGTTTTTTTCTTAAAAAAAAACAAACACAAAAACACCATGATTTGCCTGTGACCTTTTTTCTTAAATGCTTTTTCAGCATTGTACTTAGTGAACCCTCTTTCTAATTTTCTGCCGTCTTTGCAGTTCTCCGAAACTGTTGTTCTTTCCTGCACATTAGATGATTTTAATGGCTTTCTTGGTCTCTCAGTGCTTTGTGCTGAAGACCGATATTTATCTGCACTATTTTTTTTCCTCTTTACATTTTCTTCTCCTTTTTTCCTATCATTCCTTGTCTCTCCACTTCTTTAAACTATAAGCATAGTTTAAAGACTTTAAGCTATAAATATAGTTTAAAGAGAGTTCTTCGCCTTTCTCACTAGCCTTCCTCATTATCCCCAGTGATAATACTTGGTCATCAAGTGAATCTTCTGTCTGGCCTAGGCACAGGATGGATGAAGCAATCCTCAAGACACTGCCTCCAGCGAAGAGAAAGTTGTGAGGAGAAAAATGCTTAAGTGAGCAACGGTAGAAGGGGAAAGAGTTCGGTTGTTTTGCCTCATGCAGCAGTCAGCTACTTTGTTTTGGACACTTCAGATGCAAGGACTCATTCACCTGCTCACATACCTATCTTGTAATGAGAAAGCCAGCAAATAAGATACCATGTTATGGGAGATTTTTATTTTCCAACATTTGTAAGGGTAAAGAGAGAAGAATTTTCCCTGGAGGAGTAGTGTTGACCCTGGTGCACTCAGCAATTTTGCCTTCTTCACAGTATCAGCAGGTGGCTAGGGGAAAAATGGAATGTAAGATTGTTCCAGTTTAGGGCAATAGGAGCCCTAAGAGGCAAGACCCCATGTTGCAGAATAGCTGGAATCTAGCTCAAGTGGTAAAACATGGGGCCTCTGAGGGGTGCTGAGCCTCTGCTAAGGACGCCAGCCTGAAAAAGCCCTTGAAAAGCATTTCCAATGAAACTTTTCGAAAATCGTATATAGCAGATGCGGTGCACCAGGTTCACTATTTGCTAGTGGCTCCGTGGCACTCCCAGCTGTACCTGGTTAGGGCTGATTCTCTATGCAGGCAGGGGTTCACTGAGTATAAAAATGCTGGGAATTAAGAAAACTAGTTTAAAGTGATGTGAACCTGATTTTGATTTGCTGTATTTACTGTCAACGTGCACTGGTGAACCTGATTTAGTGGTTTTGCTGGGGAGAATACTGCTACACAGCTTCCAGGACACCTTTATATAACTTTCCCTGGTTGTTTACACCTGACACATCTATTTATATTAAATTGTATTTCTGTTTTTGCTATTATTATTTTGTTATGAGCCCAAGTGTGCAGATTGTTCTGAAACCTTGGGGGATCCAAAACTAGGAGAGACCACCCCCTTTAAAAATGATAGTAATTGTGTACATCCCAATGAAAATTTTTATATATTCATGTTTTGCCATCTAGGATCAGAAATAAACAAAAAACATGCAAGATTTGAGAAGTAGTTTTTAAGACTTTCCTGGCTAACAAAATTGGAATGTGATCTTTTTTGGCCTGAAGGTGATGCTGTTTCTCTAGGAAAAGTGTTGGAAAAGACATTGGAGTACTTCGGAAGTCTTAGAAAGTACTTCCACTAAAATTAGGTATGCACCTGTTTATGCTCATGGATTTCATGTTAATATAATTCTACAGATCTGTTTCATGAACACTTTGGAAGACTGAGACTTCCCTTAGCAGAACTTAAAGGTACCTTATTAAACCTTCCAGCGTATGGTGGACAAACACACTTAAAATAAGAACTTGTTGTTGTTTTTGTTGTTGTTCATACACGTCTTTAAGCTGTCTTCTCGTGTTGATCAAATGCTTTGACATGCATCACATGCTTTTCAGGTGTGTTGGTGGGAGCGAGGTGTGATTTCTGTGCACATCTCTGGAAAAGATACTTACGCTTGTTTGTTTTGAAAGATTTTTCTGTGCAAGAAGAGAGACAGAGTAGGTTTCCAGTATCACTTCAGAACCTTGAAAATGACTCATTTCAGTCAGCTTTTACCACCTCTGTGTTTTGACTCAGATTGTCATATACAGACAAATTTCTGAATTTTGGCCCTCTTGTAGGGCCAAAAAAGGGGCAAATATGCCCCTTTGTAGGCTTGTCACACTGGTTAGATCCTTTTCCTTTTTACTGAGGCATCTTTTTTTTCTGCAAAGGTTGCTTAAGACCCAATTCCAGTCTTGAATGTCTCCAGGACGCCCTACATTTCTGGTGGGGTGAGCCACGAGAACCTAACAGGCATAAAGGCTGCAGGAATATAACAGAGTTCCTGCACTCTACTGCCATATAGAATAAATAAAATCTGCAGGTGTGTCAAGATGTGTGAAACAGTGATATATTATCTTGCGGCATTTCACCTACACAGGGAAAAGTTCTGTTTCATGCCTGCAAAAAATGGATTGTCCATTAGGTCTTCTTGCCTAAGCCTCTACACCTGTGGTGTATAGCTTTACACCTGTGGTGTATCGGTCCTTGCCGTGCAGGTTCTGCTTTTTCTGCCTCATGTGCCTTGCACTGCATCCTGCCTGCTTTGCACTGAGAGTCATTTAGGTAATGAGCCCTCTTTTGGTAAAGGTAGCTTTTACTGGACATACGGATATAAAAGGTGACTACTGATGATTTGCAATCCTCAGCAGGGATTTCTAGATGCTTCTGTAACAGAAATGACAAATACTCTCTCTCAACATTGTTTATTTTAGAGAACCTGAAAACTTTTCTCATGAAACTGCTGCCTTAAACAACCTTGATCATTGTCTCAGGGCAAATGGCAGATGCCAGATTGAATCTTTGCATACCACAATCTGCAAAATGTAATTTGACCTCTACATCATTTATGATGTAGAGAATCACAGGTGGGAACATTATGTTGTACTTCCCTCCTTAGACAAGGGAAATGTGGAAGAGGAAAGGTGATTCCCCGCTGTCTAGTAAATACTTTTCACCTCAGAATCTGTCCTATACTCTTTGCCTGGAACAAAAGGAAGAACCGAAGATTGAAATCAGTTTCTCGGCTTTATAGGGAGTTCTGTGTGGTCTCTAAAATATGGCTTGTATTTGAAAACAGAGTGTAGGATAACTTTCATTTCTGGTTGGCTAATCGGAAGCTTCCACCTAGGGTGTGTTAACAAAAATATGGTTACATTTCTGTGTAACTTTAAATGACGGATAAGAAAACAGTGCTAGGTAATACTTTCCTATGCCCCCATGCTCTATCTACAGGCTTCTGCTGTGTTAAATGAAGTGTTAAATGAGACCCTGCACAGTGGCATTGCGGTAGAAGCCGGTAGGGAAGGGAAGCAGTGGGGAGAGGAACGGAGGCACTCACCATACTCTTGTGTCTGCTCACATGTGCGTGGAGTACCTGGCAGCACCGCTGTGCCAGCCCATCTTAAGTCAGCCAGGGAGCAGTGCCTGCGGTGCTGGGTCCTGGCTGCAGCTGTGGCAGCCAGCGCGATGCTCTTATGAAAAACAGAGTGCTTTGAAATACGTCTCATACCTGCTGTGAGACGTTGGCTGAAGGTGTAGTCAGGGATTAAAAAGAAAGTCGGAAACAAGTACAGCAAAGTACAGTTCATTCAGGATTAATTCTAGGATCGTTACAGGGGGTGCTACAGGGGTAGGACCATGCATATAATGCCCAGATTGGGGGGGGGCAAGAAACAGCGCTTGCCCTGGCACGATGGTAGTCCACTGTTACGCTTCTAGACGGGACACTTAGCGTGGTTGGGAAGATGTGGACACATCCCAGTGTTAATTGTACATTTCAGGAGTACTGTGCCTCCTTGCCTAAAGATGGTGATCTCTGAAGTGTAAGCCTTGGAAAAAAGTCAGTTGCCACTTTTTCCTCTGTGTAATGACAGATAAATTTTTCACATATTACTGCATATTTTTACAACTTACTCTAAGTATGTAGTATAGAATAAATCCTGATCTTCTTTTACTAATAATACTGCTAGTAGTAATTGTGTGAAGGTATTTTTTTGTACGTTTTAAATATAAGCTACATGTGGAAAATTACATTTTAAAACATCTGAATTGGAAGATAAATTGCTGAGAATTCATTTGTCTGGCTAATATTACTACCAAATTGTTGCCTTTATTAAAATGACTGTGTTAGGTTTTGATACCCAGGTATATCACATAACAGAGTCAGGATAGGATTCAGTTTTGCTCTAACAATGAATTTGCTACCTGGCCCGTAGTTTTCACTGCCTGTAGTGCAATAACTAAAGTTATGTAGGTATGAGTGGTTAAACCATGTTCTGTGTCAATTCATGCCACCTCCGTGAAGTCAATTAACCTAGTAGGGTCTGCAGTAGGGTGGTGCAAAATTTGGTCTCTGGTGATTTATAGTCATTAAAAACTTGAAGTGTGTTGCTGAATAAATAGTGCTGAACTAGAAGACTTATCAAATGCTTTCTGAGGCTGCTGAGCCCTCAGAAATGTTTTTGTTTTTATTTTTTTTCAAAATACTTAGTCATTGATTAGCACCCGGTAGGGGTAGCGAGCTGCAGAAACTGCACAATCCTGCAGCATATGATAACATATTATTCCCAGTGTGGGACCATTAGTTTCACAGTTTTCTCAGATAAAAATAAACATAGAAACATGTAATGAGTGTTACTGAAAGCAGAGCATGTATCAGCTGGGATTTCACAGTCTGCAGGTTTTAAATTCAGCAGTGTCCCCAAGGGTTAATCAGTATTGATGGCAATTATTCTTGGTCCACACATCAAATGAAACGAACATTATCTTTTTCCTGTTTTGCTTTGTCTCTTGGCTAAGTAACGTAGACGTAACATAGAATTATCAAAATAATAAGAAGGTCGTGTCAGAGCTGCAGCAAGCAGGCTGGCAGAGTAGCTGCATTTATTTTGTCCCAGTAACAGTGTGCATTGCCTTAGTCCTTAGGGAGAAGGGCGATGTGTAGTAGCTCTGCTTGGTGCAAAAGAATGAAGAATTGCTACCAGCTCCATTTGAGAAACATGTTAAGACTGTGTCTCAGTAAACTTTAGCCTCCGGAGAGCAGGGGGCTTAGATCCCAGGGAAGTCTTTGGTGGGCACTGTATCTAGCATGCAAAGCATACAAAACACAGAATGGTTGCTAAACAGGGGTGACGAAACAGATGTTACTGTAGCCACGCAGGCATTACATACATCCTTGGTCTTTCTTGCACAGATTGGTGCAGTGAAATAAATGAGATTGTTAAAGCCTTACACAAGCACATATTGGTAAAGGGTGTTAAAATGATAGGGAAATAATGTCAAACCTTCCATTGCCCAGATGTGGGATTTTCAGCACACAAACTGTCAGGATCTGGACATTTTCTTTGCAAATGACTGGCCTACCTGTTAACCTGTTGCAAAGATTTCCCTTTTTCCCCCCAGGTTTTGACCCACCCCTTTTAAGTTTTGAATCGGGTGAGTGTTTGCTTTTGCCTCACAGAAGTGGTTGAGTAGATGGGAAAAGGGAAAGTGAAGGGAGGAAGAAATCGCACAGCTAGCGAAGGGGCTGCAGGCCCCACGTGCTCCGTGTGTGGGTCCCGACTGCGAAGCAGGCCTCACAGATGCAGGCTGAGGTTTCTGTTTCTGGGGGTATCTTGTTCCTGAGAGCGCAGCTTCTGTGGTTCTTTGCCAAGCCTCACTGCTTTACTGCTTCCTCTCCCTCCGTGCTTTCCTTTTTGTAAGTAATCACTTAACGGCAAGTCAGAGCCCTGGAAGATCACCGTTAATATTAAAATAATGTGATCTGCAGCTCAGCTGGTAGGAACCAACTGCAGACTGTTTCTGCATGTGTTGATGATTTTGAGCTTGCCATGCAGAGGCATTGCTGTTAGCTCTGTGACGGGAATCCCCGAAAAGAAGAGTTAAATGAGAAGTTTGGGTAGGGGTGTGGTGGGAGGTGGAAGGAGCAGCATGAGGAGTCGCAGTACAGAGGAGAGGGAAGCAGGCATGACAGTGCAGCAGCATCTCCCACTTGCAAATCTAGCATCAGTTTGCTGAACCCCATGTGTCTGAACTTAAATTGTATTCTAGGATGTGTTTGAATGTGTTGGCACCCTCAGAAAGCTGCAGGCTGCTTTCTGTCCTGTTCCTAAACTTCAGGGCTGATGGGAAGAGCTGGAGAGGGGTGCGTTTCCCCTCTGGCTCTGCCTATTCCAGAGGCTTTTGTGGGAAGACAGTGGTCTGATGTTCTTTACTGCAGCTCAGTTGACCATTAGTTCAAAACGACTGAAGACTTTGCCAACACTTTTAAGATCTGTAACATCCCGTGCTTGTGGAAAGCAACAAAAATATCATCTTGGCAAGAGATGGTATGAATCCCTTCCCCTTGTTTTATTTTTATTTATTTTATTTTTATTCTTCCTAATGTGACCTCTCCCTTGAGTAGCATTTTGCTCCAGTGAAAACACAGATCTGTCTGTCTGTTTGGCACTGCAATAGCATGGAGAGATACCCAGGAATGTTGATTTTTCTGTATTTTTTGGCAAATTATAGGGGCAAGTGCTACAGACATCATGTGCTAAATGATGTTGCTTAGTCTGTCTAATATTTTTTATCTGGGGGAACTAATGTGTAGTTTTACCAAAAAAAAACAACAACAAACAAAAAAACAAAAACAATTGGAAACAGTTATTGTAAAACTCCAGCCTTTTCTTTTTATAATTTGGAACACCTTATAATAAAGGTACTGGATTTGTGGTAAGGATGTGTTGTTAATTGTCATTAGACCTCTGCTTTTGATTAATGCTGCTAATTAGTTTTTGTCCTTGACTTTTTCCAATTAAGGAGTAGATGTCTTGGTGCTAAACACCTGGGCATATTATCTAATTAGATGGAAGAAACATGTACTCTCTTTGTAGGTAATTATTTTAACTTTCAGTAGTAGTTTTGTACTAAACAGAGGTGGTTCTGTCTCTGTGAGCGATGGTGTAGGAAACTTCAGGATAGCAGAGAAATGTTGCAGAGTGAGCAATGTGCTGGGTGTGAGCCATTTCCTGCTGGTAATTTTCTTGATGTGTGCATGTGAGAAACGAGCACCCTTCTAATTCTGGCGGGCCATAAGGCTCTGAAAGGAGGAAACAACAAAATAAAAAGCAAGGCAAAGAAATAAAGGATTGTGCAACCCTGTTTCTGTTTGTCTTTTGTTAGGGGCAAAAAACTTGCATTGCTCTCAGAGGGAGTAGCTGCCTGAATGCATCAAAGTGCCTGATACAGTTTGACTGATGTAGGTATTTGAAAACTCTGCTCTTTCTTCTGATTGACAGCTGGAAGAAGCAGCCCTTGTGCAATGGGCTCCAAGGAGACCTCAGGGGAAGGAAAAGGATCAGCTTTTGGGAAAACAGCCTGCTGTCCCTCCGCCACACTGAGGGAGCCACTCAAGCTTCCCCTGGCCTCCTTCCTGAGGGAGTTGCTAGAGCCCACCTGAGTGTCACAGTAACATCTGCAGGGGACATCCAGCAGGTGTGAATGCTCTTTTACATGGATCTAGTAGATCTTGTGTTGGTCAACACGAACCCCTCTATGGGTCTGGGCTCCCTTGCTCCCCTGTGGGATGGGCTGCATGCAGCTCCTGTCACTCTCTTACTTGCTGCCATGACTGGAGTTGCTGCCCTTACTCTCCAGATTCCCCCCAGGAAAGTCTACAGCTCTGGCTGTTTGGGGTACTGGGTGACACCTCTTTACTTGTGTGCTTTACTGAGAATTGAATGGGGATGGTAAACTCCATCTGCTGCTCCCTAGTTTTGAATCCTGGAAGCTTTTCAGAACAGAGGACTTCTAAAGTGGAGTTTTAGCTCTCTTGTTAGCTTCATAAGACATGTTTTGAAGGCCCTGGCTAAGATCACACGTGTGGTGCAGGTAGTGCGTAGAGCAGGTGCATCCCACAGCCTGCATCTACAGGTAGGCCCCACTTTGTATAGGCAAATAAGGTACATCTTTTTTCTCAGGAGCAAGGTGCTTCTTAAATTGGGTCAGGCTTTCCAGACTGAGGATTTAAATTGCCTTTTTTTTTTTTTTAATTGGGGTGGGGAGTCTGTCAACCTTACAATACTTTTTGAATTAGCTCCCATACATGCTGTGTATGGGGCAGATGTTAGAAGGCACTCAGGTCCCGGTGGAAGTCAGTGAAAGTCAGATGTGAGTCAGGAACCTGTTAATCTCAGCTGTGAAAATCTCCTGTTCTTTTCTTCCCTCCTCTTCTGAAATACATGACAGGGGGATACATAAGCATCACTGACAATGCTTTGTTGTTTCCTTCCAAGGTAAGTGGTAACACCAGCTCACAAAGACAGTGCAGTAACTCTACAATCAGCAACTTGCCAAGAGGATAGAAGTGAGAGCTGGCTGTGGAGTAACTGGGGTGCTCCTGGGCAGCTTGCACAGACCTACTCAGGAGACAAGTGCCTCCTGTGTGTAGACAGGCTGCAGAGTTAACCGGCAGTTCCCCAGCTATAAGGCAGTTCTTTAGAGAACAAAACCCCCTAGTATTTCTTCATTCTAAAAAGAAAAACAAACAAGTATCCTGCTGGGCTTTTTGGGCATCAATGGCTTGGGAGAAGCAGATGTGTATCAAGTCTCTGCTGAACTGAAGGTACATAGGAAGCCAGCAGGAGCTAATGGTGTGTTCAGACCTTTAGCAAGAGTACATTTAATTGTGGTCTTTCTTTATGCAATCCATTGAGCTACTGGGAAGATCCAGAAAGTTGCAGCATACAGGGAGCTGTAGGGGAGTGCTATACAATTAAATGTTGATTTGTATATAACATGTATTCAAAAGTGATAGATTTAGAAACAGTTGGAGTTATAAAGCATTCACATTGTTACATACAATTTATTTATTTGAGTGCAGTTGAGGAATTACAGAAACATATTTTCCTATTTGATTTGGCAATATAAATTTGAATGGCAAAAGCAGCAATTCCTTCAAAGCACTTTGAATTCCTTGTATGGAAGCCACCATAAAAGTGCAAAGTATTGTCATGTTAATAATGCATTGTAGTGGAATGTCATGATTCTGCATATAAAATCAGAAAAGTATCATTTTCCTTGTTTGCATAAACAACTCACTTTGCACTTCTAAATAATGGATGGAAATCCAGAGAGGATTAAAATAAATAAAGGAGCAGATCATTTTCAAAGGCTAATGTTTTACAATTCCTGGAATTTCAAAAGAACGAACTAACCACGTTTTTTAAAATTTATTTTAGAGAAACCTTAGCATCTATTTGCTTTGAAAATATTTTTTTACCATAATCTACATCTACACTTGCAAACATGGTGCCAGATCCCACAAAGCAGCCCGTTCTGATAATCCTTTTGTAAAGCTGTCCAAATTATCCATGTGTTACACTCAATGAGAAGTTGTAAAGGGGTTCCCAGAAGTTTCAGAGACAACTAATGTGTTTATTTGGTATTTCTTGGATTTTGTATAGTAAAGATCAGACCGGTGTCATGTCCTTGGGCTTGGGAGACCTTCTGTCTATTCCTCTTAAGTGCTGATCTGTACTTACATGTGCTTCGATTTTCTTCTCGATGACATGAAAATAATCACACTGACTTTGAAAAATGAGTTTTCTTTCTTTAACTCTGCTTGATCCCAGTTATGAATTCCTAAAATGAATTCCTAAATAAATAAATAAATTCCTAAAATGAATATATTTTACATTTATTCTACCTGGTGAGGTCTGCCCTAAAGTGTGAAATCTGATAGAAATCAGTTAACATCACTAGAACTTCTTTGGGATAAAAGTATATCTCAATGCCTGCATGTGAATTACTCCGTAAAGTCTCAAAAATATATACTGTAATTTAGTTTTTTGTTTAAATAATTTCTTTCTTTTTAATCCTCTCCACATCCATAACATGAGTAAATGGTTCACATAAGTATAGCCTCTTGTGTTGCTCAAAACAAAGAAACTTTATTTCATATTATTTATTATTTTTTTGATCATTGAAAATGTTAGCATGTATTGTGAAAACATAGTTTCAGAATAATGCATATCATACATTTTTTTTGAGAGAATGGATGTGATATAGTCTTCCTACTTGTAATACTTCAGAGAATCCAAGAGGAAAAGGTGTTTGTTTTTTTTTTTAATGTGTTAATTTCATTGGCTGCATTCTATTTTCATGCCTTTTTTTTTCTGGTATGAAATTGTTCTTTCTTTATTGGATGAAAATATGCCTTAATTAAGAAGGTAAGAAATAATTTTCAACTTATTATTTCTTGTGCCATAACTACTTGAACACTGGATGCCCAACCAAAGTCTATGATTTCTTCAAAATGGTCACGGATTTGAACTTGGAAGTTTCGTTACACTTTATAAATTTTGCATTTTCCATTGATAAATATAATAGTTCTGTGTCAGCTTTAATTCACTGAATTTATCAGAGGCATTTGATGCAACTAATCTCAAATGCTCAATGACAAATCCCACATATTTGGGATTTAATAATAGGACAACCAGCAGTTCTCTTTCCCAAAGTATTGGTTTCAAGCTTTTAGTTTAGTGAGTTGAGTTTAACAATGGCATGTAAGAGGGGCACTGCTCAGGATAATCCATGTGTATGATTCATTAAGTCAAATAAGTTTGATGTAGTGTGTGTATATATATATATATAAATATATATATATATAAAATGCTCATATTTTGTTAGGTTGTTTTTCTCTTCGGTTTTCCTTCTCAGCAACTCTTTTCAGTGGGATATTCCTAAACTGCTGATGTAAATCATGGCTAAAAGCCTTAAGTCATTTTATAGTAATCCCTGTATACCCTTTGCTAAATTCTGCCTCCAGTTTGCCTGTGGTGAAGTCCAGTTTTCTAATGTTATGCCTTCCTTGCATCAAGTTGCAAGATCACCACACTTCATTTTTCAGGCTATTTGTTCACTAAGTACATTTCTCTGTGGCATGGAAAATAGACAGGTGGATTTTATTCCTAGCCAGCTCTGAGGTGGAATGAAAGCGTTTCATTGTGAGTGTGATACAGGTCACTTAGGAGAAGATTCCACTATGTTTAGTCCAAAACAGATTTCAATGAGTCCTCTCTAGAAGCATGGAAGAACTTAATCAGAAAATGAAGTGGCAGCTTCTTCTTTCTCAAACAGACAGGAACACAGAGGGACATACAGGAGATGAGGCCCTGATGAGCACTGAGGCACTTCCAAGCAGGCGGTGACCTGACCATGTGGGGAGCACCTGTCCTGGCTGTTTCTGGAGGGAAAGGTATCTTTAGACTCCTGAAAAGAAGGAAGAAGAGGAGCAGTTGTGCCACGCAAATGATATTATATAAATTGAATATGCCTGTTTGGTCACTTGGAATATGGCAAGTGGCACTGCGATGCATATGGGCCTGTTTGTACATAGTCAGAAAATGTGTCCATGAGCCTCACAGCCTGTCTTCATGCACTGGCCCCAGGCACATGTGAATGTTCCTACAAGCTTTTACAAGCACCCTCAGTGCAGAGAAGCAGGGAAAACCCAAAGCTTTGGTTGCTCGTGTGTCCTTGAAGCAGGGCTACACCGGTAAATTAGAGAGAAACAATGATCGTACAGGTGGGAAAATTGTTGTTGATCTCTCAGGGTGACTCAACAAGTGTGAAGTGATCTGCCCCAGATTTGGAGTTCAACCTAGGGGGTCGGAAGAGCAGCAGAACAAGCTGCTGTCTTACTGTCAGTTCAGTTGGTTAGTGCTGACAGCCTAAGCTGGCATTAGGGACTCTGAGAAAGTCTGTGAACACACACAAGAGGGAAAGTCCTGTATAATTCATTCAAACCCAGAGATGACTGACTAGTTGCATGGACTTAGGGAAGAAGTTTAAAACAGGATCTACAAAGCCAGAGAGAGATTTACTGAGACATTTTATTTTAAACTTGCTGTCTGACAGAAGAAGGAGCTTGACAACAGCTTTGACTGCTATTCCAGTACATTTCATGTTCTGATAAGCAGTGACTGAGGTTGATCACAGGACTTTAAAATTGCGTAGTACCAATACTGAATTTTTGGACTTTAAAATTGTGTAGTAACAATACTGAAGAGAGAAGGTAACTTCAGTTAGCCCAGTTCTTCCAGAAGTTTGGAGTGAGTAGTTGAAGCACTGCTGCTTCACTGCTGACTAGGGGCAGTTCTTGGACTTTGCAGGGCCTGTGAGATTTGCATGGTGCTTTGAAGATGCCTGCTATATGTGCCTAGGATGTGCATGTTTCTAATGTGCTGTTTTCTGTGCTTCTGAAAAATCCTTTCCAAACTTTTTACATTTGCTGCTATGCAAGGACTCTCTCGATGGAGTTTTCCAACAGTTAGAGTGCATATCTTGTGAATCCATTGCACAAGCAGTCCTGGAGGATTCTCTTTGCTACCAGGAACAGGACTGTCACTGTACATGACCTTTTTGTTGTTTGCAATGCATTATTCCAGTTGGATTGTATCTCCTCCACTACTTCTCCTGCTCGGGATTGCTTCAGCTGCAGATAGACTTTCACCTTTGTCCTATCGACTAAAGCCAACCAACTACCCGATCAATGACTGACAATGACATAAAAAGTATATTCTGTTAAGTTGTTTGGGCTACCAGCCATGGAAATGTTAGCACACTGCACCTTCATTACCATACACAAGGGAATTAAATGTATATTTCCAAGGAGGAGTAAGCAGAAGTTTGTGCACAAATCCCCAGGAACAATGCAGTGGGATTTGTGCAGCCCTCTGAAACCATCCCCCTTAGTGTATGTGAGAGCATTAACTCGGCATGGATGAATGTGTTATTGACTCTGAGTAAACAGCTCTTTCTAAAGACTCTACAAAGTGTTATTGGCCAATAATACACAGCAAATAGACAAAGAATTACACTGTGACGGTTAGAACAAAAGAGAGAAGGAGAGGGATACAGATAATGAATCATTAATGATCAGGAGTTGTGTGTTGCTTTATGAGAGTTGCCTGAGGGAGGTAAGCGGGAGGGCTCAAACTCCACCATGTGGCGTGGACATCAGGCTGGCTGCAGGGAAGGCTAAAATGTGGTTTCTTTTCCATGGAAGTGTGGCTCCATTCTGATACGGCCAGACCAAGGGTGATCCATCCAGGGCTTCCAACCACGGTCCTATGCTATGAACTGATTTGAAAAGTGAGGTCCATAACAAAAATATGAGGAGAAGAAAGGTCTCAGAAATAATATATATTCTCCTTTCATCAATCTTTTAAAAAATATTTTGGCTTTTTAAAAATATTTTCACAAGCTACCAGAACGCGTTTGGCCTGCAAGTACCGGGCTAGGCTTGCTTAGATCAAAAGGAAGAACATCTTCACACTGCCCTGCTATCTGATCAAATGTAGTGTAAAAGAGAGTTCTAGTCAGCTGTATTTAAAAGAGAAGAATAGAGAATATTCTTGGTCTTTAAAATTATATGACAAAAAATAATAGAAGTTGATTAACTTTTACCTAGTATATAAAAAATTTCCTGATTTGCTTCAACAGAAATTCCCAGACATTCAAAGACTGCTGATACCTTCTCAAATGTGAAGATTAGCTCATAACCCAATGATGTGGTTTCCTTAGAAAAACAAGTGTTCAACTAACCGACTAGCCACTTATGACTTTGCAGCTTACTATAACTGAGCCATCCATGAGAAACAGAAATCCTGTAATTACATACATTCGCGTGTTGTGCAGATTAATTCAATAATCACAGAAACTAGTATGCCTACTCTCAGTTTTGCTTTGGCTGTGCGGATGCAAGCTTTTCATACTGCTGAGCAGAGCCTATAGGGAAAGAGGCGCTCTGACAATTATTGTGCTGGGAACAAAGGGTTCCTGCTGCTTCTGAAGGTGCCATGTCAAACGCAACCAGACGTGGCGGGGAGAAATAGCTTCCACCGAGACAGGCATATGGCACTGGCAGGGCAGCAACACATGGTAGGGTGGAGATGGAGAATCGGACTTGCTATCTAAATTGTGTGTAAGTTAACTTACAGATAGCCCTGTGCTGCACAGTCAGCGAAAGCTTCGATGGCTGAATATACAGGATAACCCAAGTCCCATCTGCAATGTATTTGCGACAATTTTTAAATGACTTTTTTAAAAATGAGGGGAGGGAACACAGAAAAGTGGGGTCCTCAGTCTCTGTATTTCTTCAGGTCTACATAGCTAGACAGATGTTTGTACATATAGGAAAGATCAAATTGTCTTATATGTGAACCAATGCTGGTCTCTGTCTTTGAGCTACTCTTGTTCCTGGGCAGTAGATCCAACAAAGCCATGTGTAACTCCCAACAGGTCCTGTGCATAGGTTCTATTGTTTACAATTTCAATCTGAGTACAGCTCTAAAAATTTAGATCTAACTGGTTTGAGCCACATGTGCCATCATTTAAAGTGTAAAAATAGTGCATTTTTATTTTCTGGGAATTCGGAGGTGTGAGGGATTTTTTTTTTCAGGCTCTCCTCAAAACCATTTAGCTTTTAGTTTGAGAAAAAGAATAAGGAAAAGATTAAGAAAGTGAGTGTGTGGGTTTGAAAGCTAACAGATGTGCAGTCTGAAATGGAGGCACTATCTTGGCCACATCTGATAACCAGAAACATTTACTGTTACGGAAGGGGCACACTGGGACTCGCTAATGGTTCTTTAGCCTGGTGGGAAGAGCTGCTGAGGAGGAACCATGTATGGGCTGGAAAACGAAGAGGAAATTGTTAATTGGTCAAGTGAGGAAGCGTCAAGGATACAATCCCTTTGTATCCGTTCCCTTTGCCCCTCCCCACCTGCCTTTGAGCGCTTCCGAATTAACTTTGTAGCTCCTAACTTCTGATAAAACCGTGAAAATAGATGGCACGAGGCCCCGCGGGTGACTTCCTCTGAGCAGCCGAGGAGAGGCCACCACAGCAGCAGGCGCTCGGGGCTGGCGTGCAGGGCTGAGGCAGCAGCGTGCCGCTTCCCCTCCGCGCCCTGAGCGGGAACGTCCTTGGCCTTCGGGGTCACCGCCTCTCCTCCGGAGCACCGGCCCCGGGCTGCGGTGTCAGCAGCGTGATGTGGAGGAGCAGCAGGGAGAGCAGAGGACAAGTGACATCTCTGGCTCACCCGCTCCCCCCGAGCTGCCGTGCTGAGTCCAGGGCTTTTCCTGGCTCCGCGCTTGGCTGCCTGCGCTATGGCCATGCGCCGCTCTGGCGAGGCCTCTGCAGCACGCCTCGGCCGGAGGCGGTTGAGTTGTCGTGTTGGTTAATTAAGGCTGGCTGCCTAGGAAGGCCCATCTGTTCCCAGGTAAATTGTGTTGCTATTTTTCCCTTTGGCAGGCGTACAAAAACCTCCCATCAGTTCATCCAAAGGATGGACGGGCAGTCTCATGTGCCAGTCTGCATTCCTTCTCTGCTTTCCCGGAGCCACACCGGCCAACACGGAGTCACACTGAGATTGCCATGTGTTGGTATAAAAGGCGGGGTAACACCCTCCCCGCGGCTGCATGCTGAACGCCTGCAAAACATCCGCTCCTCTTGCTCCGCTTCTGGCAGCTCTGTGTCCTCTGCTTTCTCTGATGTCTCCTCTGGCTGCAGCTATATGGACACCTCCTCACCATAACCCTGCTTTCCCATCTGCTATAGGTCTCTGGTAATCCTCCATTTAGTCCTCCAGACTGCGACATTGGAGGGGAAATGTAATGGTCTGCGAGTGTAATAGTGAGCGTTGCACATCACAGGTATTCACAGACAGCTCATTGTTGCCACAAGAATGATGCTTTTAGCTTATCAGCCTCCACCCTGGTGTGTAAAGAGCCACCGTTCCCAACATTTCAGAGCCTAGGCACCGAGGCACTATAGAGGCAGGTAAACAACTTGCCCCAAATCTGTGGTGTCTTCCCAAGGCCTAGAAAAATGGCTGGGCTCCCAGCCGCCTTTACTGTTGCTTCACTCGCAGGATGGGGACATTGGAGGAAATCTTAATCACCATCGGCATCTGAGCATTTGTCACCTGCCCTTCCAGAGAGCTGCTAGAAGGCCACAATGAGCCCACAATTTCCCTCACAGCCCCCTTCTCCTATCCCAGCTACGAGTGCTGTGAGCAGCAGTTACTCGTCAAGAAGAGGGACTTTATGGGGGCACAGCGTGGGGATTAGGTGATGCTAAAGAACATCTTCAATGCAAGAGGCCCTTACTTAAAATTTGACTTTATGATATGTACTCAGACATTTGGGCCTGTTCCAGCAGTAATTAGACCAAAATAATAAAAGGGAGATAAGAAGAACAATCAAAGTCATACAGAAGTTAGTTGGGGGGTCGGGACTGGCTGCATTTCTGTCCTCCAGTGCAAGGTGGCAGTGCTGGAATGGAGGTGGTTGCACCACGGTTAGTTGTCCTGTACTAGGGGAACACAGCTTGACCCTTTCCTTTTTTTTTTTTTATTTATTTTCTCTCTTTTTTTTTTTTTCTATTTTCCTTTTTTCTTTTTCAAGTAAGTTTTGTTCTGAATAATAGGTAGGATAACATGTGAGGCAATACTGCAGGAACAAATCTGGAAGAACTTTGCTGGTGCTCCTAAGTACAGAACACAGTAAACAGAGGAAAATGCAACACAAATATTGTATGGAGGGAAAAATGCAATGTAATGTACTTATACAGCTAACAAAACAAATGTCTCTGTTCTGAAAATTTAGGTAGTGCTGAGAAGGGACCAGCCCTGTGTGGGTAATGCTTCCCAAAACTTCTGGGACTGTGCTCTGACTGGGACAGGTCTTGTTGCATCTGCATTTAAAAACATCAGCTCAAGGTAAGTCAGACTAGCTCTGTCTCTGGGCAGAGCTCTTCCCACAAAGCTAGTGTACAGCTGTATTTCTGCTATTGCGGTGAGCAGACTGTGTGTGGTGAAATGAGATCTGGCTGGTCTGTGCTTCGTCTTTGTGGTTAAACTAAGTCCCAGTGCAAGGGGTTGCACGGGTTCTAATGCTTGTAACTTCCCTTGGCTGCTCTTCCTGTGATTTCAGCTGTGTTAGCTTTTAAAACACGGCTAATGAGTTGTAAACCATTTGTTTCTACAAAACATCCAGCAGCCTTCTAGAAAGCCTGTAGAAATGTATCAATCACCAGTGGGTTTATTAGCGTGTATCCTCTACTTCCTCGTTGGAGGAGAGTTCATTGCTTTTCCCTGTCATGCGCAGCACCTTGTGCGTGGAGGTGCTGCTCCATGCCCATGCTTGGAGGTGCTGCTCAGCTCCTGACAAAAGCTTTGCAATGCCCTTTTGGCAGGTGCAGGAATGGGATTAATCTGATCCGAGCCCTGGACATGCTCCTTGCCTGAGTGGAGCACTAGGAAAGGTCTGAGCAGACCCGTTTGATGTCGCAGCTGGGACCAGCAACGTATTTGCACACCAAGGGTGAGGAAGGTTATTGGGCTGACCTGTGGTAGCTGGACGTGCCTCTGGAACACAACCAACCATGTACCATATTTCCTTTAGAAGGACACAGATATTCCTTCTCCTGGGCAATGTGGCTCAGGTCCACAGTGTCATAACACAATTCATCTAAGTAAAACGAGAGAGAGAGCTTGGGATAATGAGAAGAGATGAGCTACTGAGAACCGACCAACAAGCTAGTACAGTTGTGTAATACAGAACTGCACAAACCCCAAGTCTTGATGTGCTTTTTTCCTGAGGTGCTGGGTTATATGGGTTCTTCCTACAAATTGGGTGATGGCAGCTCTGTGGTCTTGCTAGGTGGCAGATGAGGTGGCTGATGCTCCGACAGGAGTGGTTAAATTGCATGCTGCTTAGGCAGTCAGCAAAATAACTGTGTGTCACGTTGTGCTCTTTGTAAGGGAAGTTTTGCTTTTGTGAGCTACATCCGTGGTGCCAGCATCTTCACCTTTCTCCTGCAGAGCCAGTCATGGGCTTAGGTTCTGCAGTATCCTAGTCTCTTCTCTGCCGCGGAAGATAAAATGCTTTAATTTAAACACCCCCCATCTGATACACAGCATGCCGAAGATTAATGAGCAAAACAAGTATTAAACTGAGACAGAGGGCTAATAAAGCAAAACATTGCTAGTCTAGTTAGGGAAAGATTTGAGTCTGAAATGCATTTGCTCAAAAATGGAACAATTGGTTATTTTATTTTATTTTCTTAAAGAAGAAAGACTCAGGGGGAACACAGCTTTAGGGCTAATGTAGATGTCCATTTTCTGTGACTGGTTTCCTCCTCCCTCTGAATATGTTGGAAATGAAAGACAACAATTCTGTCGGAGGTGTTCAGATCACACTGGCAACAATCAGCGCATGTTTTGAATGAATAAAATAAGGACATTCTTGCCAAGTAGTTTCACAAATGTTCAAATATAGTCAAACAAAGACTTAATCTGGGCTCAAAGACACGTATCTCAGCAGATGTGTGTAAACTAAGTCAAATCCCCTGGGAACAGTACTTAGGAGTTATTCTTAGGCATTGGAAGGACAAGGATGGTCCATCTGTGAATTTATTACAGAAGATGAGAAGCATCATATGAAAGTCATTGCTGGACTGGAGGACAGCATGGTTGATTTTTCAGGCAGTTTAGAGGTCATTCTTAAAATCTATGTTTAATTAGAACAGAATCCCTAAAAATCGGAACTGAAAATAATGTGTGAAAACTTCAATTTACTGAAGTGTGGCTGGTTAGTAGGAAGACAGGTAATCTTGCTACTCCATTCAGTGGGGCCAGGATTTTGCAGAGTGTTTGAAGTGATACGGAAGTTTTTACTGGTTCTTTTGACATTTTCTCACTTGTCAGAATAAAACTCTTGACTTGGCAGGAGCATAAATATTTAAGGAATTTGTAATTAAAATAGTATGAGAGGTTTCTGGTGTGAAGGTACCCATTCTGTGGCAGCTTGTTACAGTTACACACCATCAAGAAAGCCAAACAGAAACAGTGAATTCTTAAAATGCATAATGCATCCCTTTCACTTAAACCTCCAGAAGAACATCACTCCATGATGACTTCAATCCTCTTTTCCCAGAGCTGAGCTTATCAAGATAGATGGGCTCTGCCATATGCGGAATTCAGAGCTGTAGGACTGGTCTCAGGGGGGAGCAGAAACCAAAGTTTGTGCTGTTCTGGTAGCTCCAGTGTAAAATGATACAGTGGATTGCAGCTGGATCAACGTGGACCAGGTAAAGCATACTGTCCTTCACAGAGGAATGCCACAATCCACGGAAGGTCTTACAGACCAAATTCAACACCTTTGTTTTAATCTGGGTGCTCAGCTGTTGGCAGGTACAAATCTGAAGGCATTGGGATCAGTTCTGTAGAAATTTATCCTATACTGTAAACAAGCCTTTTCTTCAGTATGCAAGCGAACAAGCTTCATTTTGGGAGAAGGAAGAAACTATGAAATGCTTTACATACATCAGAGAAGTCCTGCACAGCATGTAAATGTGAAATGTAACATAACGTTAATCTGATTGCAAAGAGAAAGTGAAAACGGTTTTGTCCATATAATGCCACTAAGTTCCTTTGGAGGTTAAACCACTTCTAAGAACAATCTAGGTACAGATCTGGTCAAAGCAATGAAAACAAGAGATTCATCCTAAACAAGCCAGCCAGACAACCATTCCCACCCACAGATATTGGCAAGTGAATTACATACAGATTGCTAAGCAAAGGAGGACAGCATGGCTGGAGTGAAACTCAGAGTGTGACTGGTTTGAATAAAAAATGTCAGAAAGAATGCAATTTGAGGTCAGAAGGCATTTGGTGTGTGAAAGTCAGACCCACAGGAAGCTTTGCATGTTGCAAAAACATGTTGCAAACAGCTGCACAAACTGCAAAGAGGCACTGCTCGCTGTTGGCAAGGGGCTGGAAACATCAGCAGAGCACACACAACATGAGCAACAGCTCCAAACGTACAGGTGGATTGTCCACTGGAAGAGTGAATGAGACAATAGCTGGGGATGAATGAATCGCCAGTCTGAGCAAACAGGCTCGTGGCTCGTTTGAAGTCAGACTTTGGTGCCTAAATGCTCATCCACATGAGTGAATGGAATTTGGCTTGTGCTGATGAGCTCGTCCTTACAACAAGAGTGCACAAACTGACTGTGAACAGCCAAGACATCATGTTACTGTGCTCGGTCTGGTCCATTCCCAGGTTAGACAGAAAAGAAGCACTGAAACTAATTTATGTAGTTAGCTGTCACCTCCAAACTACTGAGATGATTTTTGAGACACGTTCATCTGTGTATTTGCTTCTAGGAAATATCTTCATAGATTATTTCAAATCAGTCAGTTTCCATCCTCAAAATTTACACCAGGTTATTTCACATTTCTTCACTCCTTAATTGCTAAATAGCAACGATTTCCAGAAATTCCAGCTTTTCCATGCACTCATTCAGCTTGAAGTGTCTTTGCTGTATGTGGAATTTGAATCTGAAAGCAAGAAGCTGCCGGATGTTGCAAACAGACATGGTGAGAGGGAAGTGGTAAGTTACTGTGCGCCCTCTGCAAGCAGGCTGTCTTTCAGATCCTTGGAAGTGTTCAGCATTTCCCACTCTGTTTTTCCTTGGATCTGGAGTAACTTAACAGCTTTGGAAGTGAAAGCTCCAAAAAAACTCTGTTAGCTTCTGTACTGTGGCTACTCTTTCTGTCCTTGCTGTGGTTTTAGGCCATGAATACTTTTCTTTTTCCCCAATGAAAGAATCTGAGCAGAAAGAACTGCTTTCCCCAGTCTTTTTCTTCACTGGAGTTTAAGGTTAGATGGAAGAAAGGTTGAAGGTAATCTTACATGTTTGAAATCAGTGGTTGAATTTAATTGCCAAAGTTGAGCCTTAACTTCTCCATCTGGAAGCTGTGGCATCATTGCAAAACACGGACTAGTTTCAGGAGAATACTATAAAACTTTATAGCAGCATCTGACTTCTTCCAGTGCATACCACTGCTTAACTTTTGTGCAACAATTATGAGTGGATGATCAGAAGAGTTTGTAAATGTTTTAAAGGTTGTAAATGTTTTTAAATATTGATAGCCATATTCTTAAGGGAATAATGCCTATTTACACCACTTGAGCAACTGCCCCCTCTAGGAGACTTCTAAATGACACTTTGCAGTAAATACACAAGGAATATAACCAAACTTTCAACAAAACTTTCAAAATGTTTTATTATAATAAACACAAACAATAGAAAAAGAAGCCTAGATATTTTTTTCTCTCAGAAGTGGTTTTTGATGGTGAAAGCAAGGCAAGGTCTTTAATTTACCTGTTAACATATGTAGCTTGCTTTCTTCTTCACAGAATCTCTTTGCAATTCTGTCATGAGAACAGCTCACTGCTTTGGTACTTGCCATTCTCATCGAAGTGTCTACAGGACAGAGACCAGTCTGTAGAGGGCAGGCAGCCTGTGCCACCTGAAGACTTGGAGACAAGTTCCCCCCTGTAATCTCCCAAATGTAGTCTTAAATGATCAGGGTACATAACCTTGGAGCTGCCTAAAAGTCGGCTTAGAAATGTGTGTAGCGCTGCTCCTGATGATGCTGTCCCCAAATCTCTGTGCTCAACTTGACACGTTGAGCTGAGACTCGTGAATCAGTCACTCTGTACCAACCTTGCATCATAGCCACTGTCCAGCTGATTTCCTGAAAGCGCAGTGAATATTTTCCTTGCAGATGCTGTTATCCGAGTAGCAAAAAATTTTGTTTAGCTTCCACTTGTGCCCAAGGGAATTTGAACCTGTGCCTTCCAACACTGGAATGAATGCCCTTAGGACTACACTGTAAGGCCACCCAAGCTTCCAAGACCAGGGCTAAATAAGCAAGAAGAAAAGTGAGTGTTAATATACTTTGTTAAAGAGAAGGCTGGAAACTGTTTAAATGTGTATTCAGGCAGAAACAAATATCTGAATCTGTTTCATTTTTGTGACAAATACTCAGTGCATGAGCATCCTAAATATGGCTTTTTAAAAATAATAAGAATCCAGTAACTTGGGGTCCCAGGTTAAAAACGTCTTCTGCACCTTCAAACAGACCAGACTTAGGCATTTTAGGGAGGAAAATAAATAATACAGACTATTTAAAGATGAAGTAAAGCAGGGAGAGCTATCCTAGTTTTTCCTGCCCCAAAGGCTGTAGCTACACCTAGGAAGCTATTCACTTCCCTGCCAATGGATCAGTGACTACATTATAATGGCAGAACATCCAGTCTGCAAAGAAGACTGCAGGACGTGGTAGCTCCTGGTGGCTCGAAAACTGACTTTCTCATTAGAAGAGGTGTGCCCATGTCCCTTTTACTTGCAGAGGGAATTGTCTCAGGCTATCCCAGGTCGGGAAGGAGTGTTCTGGATAAGGGGCCATGGCTGCCATCCTTTATCTGAGGGCATGCTCTAATTCGGGCAGCTCTAATGCTGTGAGGTACGTCAGGGCTGTGGACCCCAGCCCGGGTGGCTGTCCTCCCTCCAGATGGGCAGTGGGTGCCTCTCAACACGAGAAGGGCTGGGCTCATGTTGTAGGTCTGTCCTTAGTGTGTCCTCCTGACTGACTTCAGAGCAGCAAGCAGGATTCCCTGTCACAACTCTGTACATAATGTGTTTAGAGCCTTGACTGCTGTTTGCACTCCTGTTGACAACCTACTTAATTGCTTCTCCAGTGCGGGAACATTTACCTTGGATGTCTATTATGCTGAAGACTTGAGGGAAGCCCTGTCACAGTTTGTGCTTTTGCTGTTGTTGTTTTCAGGTAAAAACACTACAAATTACTACCTGGAAACTCTTATTGCTGAAGACTTTTTTTTTTTTTCTCTGTTCAAGGGATTCCTGCCTGTGTTCCCATCTTCAGAGCAGCACTGGTGACTTATGTTTAATAAAAAGAGACTTTCAGTTCAATACCCTTCACAGCCCTTCCACAGCCTCTCTCCTTTCCCCTTGCTTTCCAGCAAGGAGTTTTCAGCCCAGCTCTCCTGGTGGGGAGAGGCTGCTCACCGACTCCATTTCACCCTCTCCGTGAGGCACCGGGTGCCCCATGGTGCCATGGCCGGCACACATCGACGTCCGAAGCCCCTCGATGGAGTGCAGGGCCAGGCCTGGCTGCGGCCCGGCCGGCAGGCTGCGAGGGGCTGGGAGTAAACAGAGGCAGCTGGTGACACAGCATGGTGTGGCGGGCCCACGAAGCTTGGCAGATGCGGCTTCAGCTGTTACCGGGTGCTGAGCACCGGCCCCCGAGCCTGGGTCAGATGAAGGAGCCGCCGTGACGGTGACAGGGCGGTGTCAAACTGCCACTCTCCGCCTGAAGCCTGCCACGGCTCTGCGGCAGCAAAGCCCCAGCCCCCGGTCCGCAGGCCAGGGGACACAAAGATCACGTTTATCAAGGATTGTGCTTTTACACTGAGCTCGGCAGTTGCGGCAGAGTTCTGCTTTTGGACTTTAGGACTTTGCTGAAAGCTGCTTTAAAAAATATATTAATCCGCTGCCAAATTACTGCATGTAAAGCGTGGCTTCTTACTACCGATAGGAGTTTTGTGATACAACCGGAATCAGACTGAACTACCATTCCCAACACCTCACCTTCTTGCCTTACACCACAATTTTATTCCTTTCTTGAAAAGTGGCAGGCTGCAAGACCATCAAACCACATTACAGAGAGCTGTGAGAGTTCGGGAAAGCCTGGCACAATTTTGGGCCATGGCAGAGGTGCTCTGCGGCAGGAAGCTCCTATCTCACTTGGCGGTAGCCTGCAGAAGCAAAATGGAGTTAAAATGCTCTGTGGCTATAGGTGTCGTACTGCAAAATTGAGATTTGTTATGAAATAATATTTATCATTTTGTGACATAGAGGATATATAGATTACCCACACTGATTTTTTTTAGTTGTTTATTGCTGTATATAGACACCACACTGAAAGGCATTAAACTTGGAATTAGACAGTAGGACTTTTTACTTCACCATTTTAAAACTTTCTCCTGTGGAAGTTAATCAAGAAGCTTAAAAAGAACACAACACCTAGTAGTTTCTTTTTGACACTTCATGTGCACCATAGGGTAGTACACAGTGAGTATGCTCGGGCACAAAACTGTACATTCATTTCTCTACTAAAACAAAAATAAAATGTTTCTAAAAATAAAATCTCTTTGTTTTGTCAGGATAATCTTTAGCTGAGTAAACAAAACCACAAAAGGAAAATAAAGAGAAATCCTCGGCAAGGCATCAAGAAAAAGCATTGTGATAGGCCAGCTTTAGGTCTGCAACTTAAAAGGCAATGTCTTCAGCTGCCTTGCATTCAGGGGACTGCGGTTCTATTTGCCAAGGGATCAGGGGTAGGCGTTTGTGGATCAGTATGAATTGAAGCCTGAAGCAACATTGCTTCATTGCTGGTGTGGGTGTCTATAGAAACACATGTAAAAAGAAAAAGGGAAAAAGGAGAATAAAGTATGATGTTCAAAGACTATCTGGTAAGAGATGTTCTCGCTCAGTGCTGATCTTTGCCGAAAACCTGGGCTTGCATGAGCTGGGAAAACTCAAACTGTGACTGTACAACAAGGTCTGTCACAGGGATTGCTTGCTTCTTAATCCCAGGCACACAAAATTAAGCTCTGAATTTGTGTGTCTTTTGACGCCTAAATAAAATCTGTCTGATTTGGGGGGGGGGAGCATTATGTAACACTCTGTTTTACCTTAGCACATCTGGAAATCAGATGAGTGTTTTATATCACTGGGACAGTTCATTCTTACCTAGCTACTGTTTTAGACTACCATATATACTGGAATTGTGATTTAAGAGCATTTCCCTCCTATACAGATTGTATTCTTGACTTTCACTGCTTTAATCCCTGATTATTGTCTAAGAAGCGTGCTTTTTTTTTCTACAAAAAAGAGACATTTGATTTTTAGAATGTCTGCACTTTTCCATTGCAATAGAAAAAGACAAGAAGTAAAACTTTCAAGAGAGCCAAAAAAACATTTTTAAAATCTATTGCACTTTTTGTCAGTGACCTAAGACACATGTGGTGGTTCATGCTCTAGTGGTGCCTAACTCTTCCACGGACCTCAGTGGAGGACAACTGCGGTCAGTGTAGATGCTAACCCTCCAAGACACTCAAGTAAGGTGATGTGTCCCCATCACCTTAGGGTAATTTGGGTTGGAAGGGCCTCAGGATGTCTCTGATCCACCCCCTTGCCGAAGCAGGGCTGGCTCTGGGATCAGACCAGGCTGCTTAGGGCTTTGCTCAGGCAGGTCCTGAAAACCAAGGAAGGGCCCTCCACAACCTCACGGGTCAGTGGCTTAGCCCAGCAGAAGATGGCCAAAGGCAGGAGGAAGGAGTAGTAAGGAGTGTATGGAGAACACCGAAGTCTGCAGGCAGCACCTGGAGGTGGTGTGGAGTGGGGAGCAGTGGCTTAGGAAAGAAAGTGAAGGAGGGAATTGTCTGGCAGGGTGTGCTGACAAGGGAGGGCTACTCCTGAGGGAGCAATTGCCTCACTGTTGCTTCAACACCCATTTTGTGGGACAATTCCCTTGTTTGCTGAGCTTCAGAGTCCCCTCTGGACCTGGATCCAGAAAAAAACCCTGAGACTATGCACAGGGTAGGGCTGGTGGGGAGAAATTGATCCCTATGGGTGGAGCGGGCAGGGGATGTTAGGTGATCCTGATTGCAGAGCATTCAGTACTGATTCCCAAACCTGACACGGTGCAGCAACAACGGCATATCAGATAGCAGAGTTTAGTGTAGGTTAAATCAGGTTTTTTCTATCATCAAAATATACTCTCTGGCATGTACAAATGTAGTTAAGAAATAACCTAGTTTTTTATAATACCTGTGTGATTTAAAAATAAATAAATCTCAGGACACTTTCACTGTATATCTGGAAATATTTTACCAGCTGGTACAGGAAAAATATTTTACAACTAATGACACAAATGTGCCATGCACAAAAAAATCTTAAGAATTTTGCCTTTTTTTTCTCTTTGGCATTATTTACTGATGTCATTTATCTGCTTTTTAAAGGCTATTGTAGGATTATCTGTTCTAAGGCCACTGTTCCTGAGACCAGGGAACTGTTCTGCAATGTGTGGACAGCCTAGAGATCTGTGGAAACCAGGGGTTTCCCACTTAGACCAGCAGCTCCTCCAAGATTGAAGACTGCATTTGCTTAAAACAAAATGCCCAGCAGCAGCAGTTTATGCATAAATGCTGGAGATGTCAAAAACATAGTAGGTCAATTTGTCCGCTCCCCATCATAGCCTCGTCCCTCTGGGATGCCTTTCTTCTCCCGCTTTGTCCTGTCTAGTCCGAGCAAGTGACGGGACTTCTGCTGTGGGATTTACACTGTAGATTAATGAGCTGCAAAACTTCACATATGTTTAAATGATTGTACTTGCTCCCCCCTGTTTATAGGTCCGTTGTCAATAAGGTGGCGGAAAGGCCAGTGCGAATCCATTTATCAAGCCGTCTCGCCTGTGAGATGCGGCCGGGCTCAGCACCTGACATGATAATAAACACCGAAGCTTTAGCACCTGATGTTAGCGCAAGGTGCCTTTCCTCTCCAAACATCTGGTCCCCTGGTAAATTGTTACACTCGCCGCGCCGCTGCTCCCCGGGTTATTGCCGAGCCCGGGCCGGTGCGTGCTGCTCCGGGTCTGTTCTCAAGTTGTCGCGGCGCGCCGGCCGTATGATGACAATTAGAGGCAGTTAGTGCGCAGATGAGGCTCGCGAGTGGCAGGTGGCGGGAACGGGGCTCAATTAACTAACATGCACAAAATCCTTTGCTAATGAGGCTGGGCCACCCCAGACGAGCAGGAAAGCATGTGTCGCTGACAGCAACAGAGGATTTGAAACTGAGAGGGAGAGAAACCGGTCAACAGGTATCATCAGCAGGCAAATAATCCTTTCTATCTCACTGCGTGTGGATTAAGGCATAGGTTTAAGTCTGCACGCTGAAAGCCAGCGAGTGAGACCACTACTTACTGGGCAACTGGGAAAAATTTAATTTCCCCATCTTTAAATCTGCCGGTCTTTTCTTTTCTCCATGTCTTCCTCACTAACCTGCTCTTTCGTGAGAGCTGGGCAATGACTACAATATAATGTGAATTTAAACATTGTCCCTCTGTATTGCCCAAAGACTGGTATGCAAAAAAATGGAGGTCAGAAATATAGTTAGCTTGCTTGGCTCTCAGAGTAAATCATTTTAAAACAATTCAAAGGCTGTTTGGGACACGCTACTTAAACTCCTGACCATTTTAGATGGTACAATATATTACTCCTTGCCTTTCTGCATTAAGCAGCACTTTGCAGTTAGAAGATATAAACACAGATAACCCCATAAAGTAATTTTGTTTTTAGCAGGTCATAAGGCGACATTTTTCTTTAAACTAAAACTCACTGTAGGAGCTGGTGATGTGAATGTGAAGCCACTTTTAATCCTAGCCTCCAAATACTGCCTCTTCCTGTTCATTTTAAAGTGGTTTGAAAAGGGATCTATAGCTGTGAATATTTTTGAGCGTGTTGTATACGATATCTGAAATTCTGCTAAACTTCTGTTTTCCACAGAAAACCCTCTTTTCCAGGGTAGGTGAATTGACATGGACAGTGTGTAGTGACTTGTTTTCAAAGTGTCTCAGTAATATGCACGTGCATGAAACTGAGAACACACATACATTGCAGATTCAGCGTGACAGACAGATCAGAAGTCCCAGCATAGTACAGCACATAATATACAAGGTAGTTCCTTATGAATTGACACCGTTCAATTACTGTAGACTTATTTCAATGGCAATTCACATTTAGAAGGAAAAAACAAAAACAAAAACAAAAAAAAAACAACAAAAAAGGTTTCTTAACTATTATGACAGAAATGAAACATATATTTATACCCCTCACCCAAGCCTGATCCTTAAAATCCTATTCCTAAATTAAGAAAACTATGAACAAAAGTGGCAGGGGTAAGGTAACTTTCTATGGACAGAGTCCATGCTTTGTGCTGGTTTTGGCACTGCAAAGCACTTGGATTGGTGTTGAGCCACCCCCCCCACCTCTGCATGCTCTGCACCTACAAGTAATGAGGTGAAGCATAATCCAGACTGTGAACGTCCCTGTAGTCCTTCCGAGGCTCTTGACAATATTCCAGTACATAGGGGGCTGTATCTGTTTCTCTAACTGCATGTTTTCAAATTACATAGCATCATTAGGCTTGAAGAAATGAGAAGTCTCCTTACACTGTCTCAATGAAGCAAGTTAAAAAGGAAAAATGCCCTCCTATGTTTGATGTCGTAGCAAGATTTTACACATTTCAAATAATTCTGTCAAAAAATCCCAGTTCCATCAGAAGAACTGGCATGATTGCTGCTGCATTTTACACTGCACATTGGTACAGCATGTCCCAGTTTTACTCATGCGCATTTTGCCTTGTTTGCAAGGTGTTCCTTGCATCAGGCAAGTCTTGGGTGGCACCCGTTTCAGCCGTAGCAGAAAAATGATTATTATAATTTGTAACTTACAACCTATTTGTAAGTGTCTGTAAATTGTTTGAATAAATGTTTCTCATGTATTGTTTCTGAATTCCCCCCATATAGATACTGCACACTGCTGAGCTACTGAGAGCTGGTCAGCTTCTCCAGACAGTCCTCTGACAAGTGGCTCATCATTTTTGTTGGGAGATAATGGTTAAAGCTCACTTGTCCCTGGGTTACAGGCTGGGGGAGAACCCTCTGTTACTCTTCACACAGCATGCCATGAAATTTTGTTGTATGGGGAACTATTACGGTATAAAAATAAGTATTTCCTCATGACTTTAGGGGATTCTGCACTCTGGAATACTTTTGGCTCAAAAAGCCCTTAAACACTTTTTAGTTGAGTGAAGGCTTCATAGGGACATTAACTTTAGTGTCCTGGATAGGCTTTAAAGCAAGCAGCTTGCCCTTGCAAATTGAGGTGGGGGAGCAGACTGATAGGGGAAATTTTTCGCTTCCTACCCTGAAGCAGTGTTTGATGTTTCAGTGGGTTTCAGACAGCTGCTGCCTTCTGCTGTACCGGACCCACTTCCGTATGGGGGGAGATGCTTGGTCGTGTCTGTATGTGAATGTGTCCCCAGTTAAAACAAAATGCTGGACACCTGCAGATCCCACGAGCATTAAATGATATACAAGTATGCAGCTCTTGTAAATTATAACTTATTATGAGGAAATCAAAGTGAGTGAAATACTTTTAAACACTTCTTATATTTTGAGGACAAAAAAAGTGTGTCATTTTCAATCTACCTGTAGGATCTGTTATGAAAAGATCATCAGAAACTTTTTTTTTTTTTCCTGGAAAATGAAATGATAGAAAACAATTTTGAAATACAACCTGGTTCAAGACTCCCTGAGTTATAGGTAATCCCTATACATGGTAATGACTTGGCCCTATCTTTAGGAAAAAAATGGTGCGTCTCAATCGATGTGTCCTATCTTACCTTTCATCTTTGAAGACCAAAGGGAGTGTTTTGGTTCAGTATAAACTTAATAAAATAACTGTGGGAAAAGATTCAAAGACAGGCACTGCTGACCGCTGCTTCTGAGGAGCCCCGAAGCAGAGAGATGGACTCTGAAAGGGAAAACTCCCCCCGTGGAAAAGTTACCAGACATTTGTACGTGGTGTGGCAGCTACCTGTTCTGTTGGCCCACCCCACCCATAAGGTGGAGTCCTCTCAAAGGAAGTGGGAAATATTGAGCAGATGATTGCAGTGTAACACACTGTAACACACCGTACCAGATACTGAAATGTTTACATGTGTGCTTAATTTCATCCCAAGCGTTTCAGGGTTTGCAAATCACCCCTGCAAGGGTTTAGCTGCACACTGTCCATTTGTGCATACAGAAGAGTGCCTATGTCCTGTAGATCACTTTGTAATTCTTCAGGACTTTAATATCCTACAGTACAACCAAGGGGGATAAAACAAGAACAGTTGGAAGCCGTACCCCTGCCTCTGTTGGATAGGATCTGTTTCTTTTTTGACATCCTAAGCTTGAACTGCGGAACCTTTTCTGGAGGTCAGCATCTTCTTTGCAACACAGATTCAATGTCCTTAGTGGGTGGCATATGTGCAATGGGCCATGAGAAATGTTCATAGTGTTGAGATTAAAATAACCTCCCAGCCTAGAAGAAATATAATTCTAATTTATAACCTAACTGTGGAAATTATTAACCCATTCCTCACTCTGCTCTCATAGATTTTATTTCTATTCTTCCTCCAACACACTCTGTTAGATAGAGTGTTAAACAGAGCAAGGCCACACACACTTTAAGAAGAAAAGCGGGGGTTTGGTTAAAAACAATTTTTGGAGGGAAACTGAAATGTTTCTTTCTACTGTAGAGATATTTGCACCTGGACGTGTCACAGCATGCTTTAGAAAAGGAGAAGGAAGGGGAGAAGTGTGTACAGTCACTATGATGGGCTAAAAAACAGTGGCAGAAATCAGTGTTAAAATCTCCTACTGGATAATACTTCATGAGATTTTAAGGGTAACAGTCTTGTAGATTCTAAAGAATAGAGGTGGGTTTTAAGAAGCAGGTGCTCAGTGTGCGTAAGTCATTATAGATATATTGTTTGTAGTGAATCTTTGCTGATTTATAATAGTTCTGAACAAGAAGTTGGAATGCTTGAAAGCTATCTGGCATAAAGAGAAAAACAGTGGATGGGAGGGCTCACGTATTGTCATGAAAAATTAGAATAAACAGCTGTGTGAGAGGGCAGCATGAAGTAAGCACAGCAGAAGGGAATCCAGGAGCATTTATGACATTACATCTAAGAGGAAGGCAATTCTGAGAGTGTGACGTTATTTTTTTTTCCTTGTGAGAACTCAGATGCAGATTTTCCATTTTGTAGTATAATCTTACAAAAATACTTTCTAGACAAGGCACCAAGAACTCAGGTTTTCCATCTTCAGTGCCATCTCCCCATATATGCAGTGGGCACTGGCTTTCCATGTGGAAAGAGAAAAGTCATCTGCATTCTGTGAGAGACAAAATGATGTACACAAATACAGATTTAAGTAGTAAAAGATTAGGATTTAACCACCCTTTTCATATTGCATTCTTTCCTTTAGAGAGTTGAATGCCACCTTGGGAAAACTGATGGTAAAGTCTTTGCTTTCAGAGATCTTGATTGTAGGTGAGTGGGAAAAGAGAGGTAGGTACACAAATGATGCTTACACATGGCTCTTACACATACTCTTAAAAAAAAAGTTTCTTCTGTGCAACGGAAAAAACAGTTCATGGAAAGTTTAGGTTCAACTGCACTTCTTGCCTGTGAAAGAGCTGTCAAATTATCTTGGTTGGAAGCTGCACCGAGGTATTGTCCCTAATTGCTCTGATAATGCTCCGTTTTGACAGCTACAATACCTGGTTCAACATGGCTGCTAACAAAAAAGTCAACCATTAAGTATGTTTTCTTAAACAGTGACTGATCAGTTGTTATCTTTCAGCATCTCCAGCTAATTAGACATCACGAGTCAAAGTTAATTTGGTGGAAAACATTTCTCGACTTAATGACATTTATGGGCAATTAGGCACGTTGCAAAAAGGAATACACATTTACATTTCAGCCTATTTCCAGCGCTTAACAAGAACCCACCTCTTTCTCCACTGGAGATTTCTGGTTCTCTGAGGAATATGTTCGATGCAGACACCACAGGTCCTCTTGTTTTTCTGGAAACCAGCAACTGTTTGCACAAAACGAGCTACCACTCAATAATGAGGCATAGACAGAGATAAAATTAGGCACAATAAAAGCTTTTACACTCTTTAGACTCCTGTCTTGTCACGGTTAGAATTATACCTAACTCTAGAGTAGTAAAAACTGAGAGATGGAAAACGAGTTCATATATTACATTTCCTCCATCAACTACTTCTGAGAGATGTTTGTACTCTTAAAGTCTTTACAGGTTTGACAGAGAATTTGAAAAAGCAATACATGAGTTTTCACCTGTCCCCATAGCTGGCCTTTTCTTGCCAAAGTCCTTTTTTCCTTAGTCAAGCTTCACTTTGCAGTGGCTAAATGACCCTTTTCTCCCTATGTGCTTATGCTTTTTTTTGGAAGTTTTTGAAGGAGAAGCCAGAATACAATTTGTTCCTTTTAAATTGCTGTGGGCTGAGGGAGCTGGGGAGGAAAATGAGTAGTCCTTGCTAATGATGGGTATGTGCGGGCACCCATGTGCTCCCCGTTCCCTTTGGGCAAGGATGTGGCAGGATTTGGGAAGTGCTGCCTGGCTGACACCTGCTGGCATTGGCAGAGGGATGGGCTTTTCCTCCCTCTCCTCAGCAGAAAGTTCTCTGTTGAGACTGTTGCTTGCATCTTTTTTTTTCACAAATCTTGCAAAAATGTGGTGTGCATGAGTAGTTCCAGTGTCACATAAAGCAGAAATTGGTCAATGGCTCCAAAAGCCATGCAGGCTGGCAAAGCCTGGTTACAATGTCGTAGGACATTCAGGCTAAAAGTACTGGAAATGAAAGGTAAGCTGAGCACGCAGATATATTACTCTGTTTTGTACCACATGTACAAATTGGTTGTTCTGGGCCTGGTCCTAAGCTGAGGTCACAACCACAGCCTAAGACAGGATAGCCAAAGCCTAAAATACCTGTACTTGATTACAGGGGGCTGGAAGCATCCACAAAATTGATGTGGGCAGATGTCAAAGCACATTCTTCTACACCTTCTAAGAGCTCTTTGCAATGTCAGGCAAGTAACATCTCTAGGGAGCGAATTGAGGTGTTCTGGGGCTCATGCATCGGGATTAGGTCTGGGCCACTTTTTGCTTGTGGCATTAACCACACTGCTTTTAGAGTGCACATTGACCAAACATGAATAATTATGGTGTATGGCATCTATAGCCAAATAATGCTGTTACCTAACTTGGTGTCATTACCTAGAAAATCAATTTATTTTAAAGTAGGTACCTGTGATGGCAAGAAAATGACAGACCCGGCGGGCGAGGGGCAGGTCCCAGCCAGGAGCTGGGGTGCTGTCGGCGGCCCCAAAAGCGGAGAATCTGCTTAGGAGCAGAGGAGGGCATCTGCGGTCCCCACCGTCCGGATCTATTTGCTCAGCTTACTCTACAATTCAATGTATGTAAATAAGTAGCCTGGCATTTGTTAGACATGAAAGTAGCGCACTTCGTACGGCCGGGCTTTATTTACAGGAGCTCTGTATTAAAATTGTAAATGCCACCGACAATTACGACTCAGCCCCTCCGCATTATCCCTTCAGGACGCGGAATTATTTCTCCTCCCAATTAACACCACAAGCTCCCGCTCCGGCGGGGCACCTTCCACCCCCCTCAGGCCGCCCGGGCCAGGGCCCCTGGCAGGGGGCAGCGAGGAGCCCCCCGGGGCCGGGCGGGAGGGGACCAGCAAGCGGCGCTGCCGCTCGGGGGACCCAGGGAGCTGCCGGCGAGGCCGTCACGGAGTCCCCGGTTCCCCCGGAGGCTCCCCCGGAGGCTCCCCCGGAGGCTCCCCCAGGCGCCGGGCCGCGGTGCCGCAGCTCCCGGGCCTGGCGTGGCCTGCGCCGGGGAGGGAGGTGGTGCCGGGCCCCGGTGCTGCCCGGGGACACGCTGGCAGTCGCTCGTAACTCCTCACACACCCTGAGTCGTGCTGTAGGCGCCCCCTTGGGTAGCCACGGCTGAAAATCTGTGTACCCAGTTGTTTGGTTCCTTGTCATGCACTGTCCCGCGATGTAGGGGTCTGAATCCTCTGAAGTCTCTCCCCTCACATAGTCCTTTGTGTACTTCCACATCCCAGGAGCTCAGATATCCCTCTGGATAACAGAGGCCTTCCCAGCGCGCTGCCCCAAGCTGAGTGCCCCTCTGTCCTCCTGCCGACACACCTCCGCCTCCCCTCTTTCCTTCAGTCCACCTCTTTTTCACCATTTGCTTTCTAGCTGACCCTGTGCACCCAGTTCCCCTCCACTCCTCGCTCTGCAGGCATTGCCCGCGATGTACAAGGTAACAGCCCTGCCACAAAGGGAACCTTTATTAACCCAAAGCAGGGCTGGACTGGGCCCTGCAACCATTACATATGCTCCAACCAGCCTCTCCTGGTCTGCTGCTCCCACACATCTCAGAGGCCTGTCTGATGCCAGCTTCACTGAGAGAGAGAAGCCATGGAGGAAAAGGTTTAGTGCGTCGTCTTGCTATTTTGAACCCCAAGGCATCACCCTATCGGAGGTCGAAGAGAATAAGCACCACACTTCAGAGATCAAAATACAGAACTTGTTGTTTAATGCTGTCTTCTCTGTATGCTATTACGAAAGAAGAAGGGAAAAAGCCCTTTCCTGCCAGTGCCTTTCTAACAGGTCATAGCACAAATTAGAAAAATAGTTATTGCAGGTAAAGCATTGGATGGATGTTCACAGTCTCACACAAAATTTTTGCTCTGATACAGCCTTGCCGCTTTATCCTGGGTGAGGCATCGAATCCTGCACTCTTTTTGCTTCTGTTTTCTGTCTATGAAACAGGAACACGAGCGCTGCTTTCACACAGCCAGTGTAAGCATAATTTCTATTGGGTTCAGACAGTGCCCATACCCACCTGGAACAGGGCTTGGATAACTCTGTGGGTGTATTCTTTATTTGCTGGCTTCTTGTGATTTTTGTTGTAGACAGAAACCAGGGTGACGGGCTTGTTTTCCAAACCTGGGTAGCTTTTGAAAAGACCCACACACCAGGCATGAGAGCTGCTTCTTTGGTTTTGCAGCAGGAGGGCAAGGCAGGTTTTCCTGCAGAGCTCTGGCCACGGCAGCAGCGAGTGTCAGGAAAGCAAACTGGACAAAGGGAAGGTAGAAATTTGTTCTAGGGGTAGTTCTGATTTGTCACTGGCAGTGAAAAAGTTAAAACTCATAGGGTTATTCATGAATTCCGCTTTTTAAAAACATGTCCCATTAAAATGCAGATTTAGTCTTCCATTTGCAAAGAACATAGTTATTTCAAATTCTGTATGGGAATCCTTTTTGTATTTGTATCTTTTGGGTAGAAAGTCCAGCTGCCTCTTGTGAGATTGCACATATCTCTTCAGATGTCAACAAATCATTGAAAAGTGTCAGAAAGGGGGAAATGAAAGATAATTATTCAAACCATGGAGAGCTACTTTGAAAGTGAATAGAATCTGTCAGATAGTCTTTTGAGAACAGCAGTTGGCTGCTTGTATTGGATATATTAAATGGACATATCTAGAGGCAAGTAGTGCTGTTTTAGATTCGGATCAGTTTAAGTTGGATTATTTTTCTGGTGGAGGTAGCTGAAACCACCAGAAATTATTGAGGGGAAATTAGTGGGGAAGGTGCTATATATGGACCTACTGTGACATATTAAAAGAAATAGTAAGCTCTGTAAATAAAATGCCTGTTCTTTCAGGGAAAGAAATAGAAGCTTTACATGTTTGTCTACTACATTTTAAAACTGCAATAGGATTAAAGACAGGGAGGATTTGACAAAAATGGAAATAAATAAGCGGGTAGCTGTGCAAAAGGGCATATTTCTGAAAGAAACATACCACAAAGAGCTTAGAGAAGTCATCATTATATCCGACTATTAGAATATTATTGAGAATTTGCTTAGACTGACACCCCTTGCCCGGCCAGGAGAACAGCCTGACAGTGCTGGCCCCCTGGTGCTGCCAAGCTCGGCCCTGCGAGTTACTTCTTGCATGTACGTTGGGGTGTCCTGCATCTGAAGTCTGCAATCAGACCAGAAATGTGTCTTTTCCCAGAGAAAGTTGAATAGGCGGTATTTTTATAAGGCACAGAATGCAGCCCAGTAAAAGGCTTTTTAAAAAAACTGCTGTAAATTCCTGCTCCTGTATCTCCCAGCATAATTGTTAGGCGTTTTACCATAATACTCCAGAAATGGCAAACATCTTACAAGTTTTCTGGAATATCAGTGAGGGCAGTGGTGCAGGCAAATGGATGAGAGGCCATGTGCAGAAGCTCTGTGATTTAACTGCATCGATCCAACTACTGCATGTAGTTACAACTGCTGTATGTAAAGGAGACATGGAGCAAATAAAAAAGAGCAGAAAGGTACTGAAGGTGAATGAGAAATACATGCAGGTGGCAAGCTGCAACCAACACCTTTCAAGTTTGTTTCTTTCAAGGCTTTCCCTCCTCCTCAACCCCCCCCCCCCCCCCCCTTTTTTTTTTTTTTCCTCAGAGCTGCCTGTGTCATATTTTTCCTGACCCTGTGTCAGCTGATGCTAGGTTGTATGTAAACAGCAGAAAAACCTATAGCAGCATTAATTTACCTTTTGCAGCAATAATCCTCTGGACAGGAAGACAGACCATGAAGCAGGAGTGTCTGCTCTGAGCTGGGAATGGCTGGTGCTCCTGGTTTTGTTTCCTTTCCAGTTGTTCTTCCTTCTCTCAGGCAGCACAGAAGGATTTTACCCATGTCATGCAGGCTCAGAGGGAGTGCCAGTTTTGGCACCTCATACAGGCGGCACTTATTTCTGCTGTCTGCTCGGAGATGGATGCTCCCTGGCTCAGCTTTCCTTTCTAACTTCTTGCAGCAATCTAGCTTGCAGCTTTTGCATCTTAAATCCTGATATAATTGGCACACCTGGATACCTTTTCTATGTGCCTGTGCTTTATCACAGAATGGTTTGGGTTGGAAGGGACCTTAAAGACCATCCAGTTCCAACCCCCTGCCTTGAACAGGGACACCTCCCACCAGACCAGGTTGCCCAAAGCCCCATCCAGCCTGGCCTCAAACATGTCCAGAGATGGGGCATCCACAGCTTCCCTGGGCAACCTGTGCCAGTGCCTCACGCCCTGACAGTAGAGAACTAGAAAAGAAGCACAACGCATCCTGTTGCCTACTGGCTATTCAAAAATTCCTCCTGCCATAAGCCATCCCATCAGGTTAGGTCACGGAGCCCAACAGATGCAAGCTAGGACACAACTGTATCAGGATCTAGGTGCTCCAGATCGTCTCATGGAAAGTCTAGGTTTCAGTGTAGCAATGTTTTCTGCAAGCTTTGAGCATAAGTCAAAAAAGTGAGATCTCATTTTAAAGTTTTCTTGGGTCACCTTTATTTGAACTGAATTTCCTAAATTGTCCAACAACATCACATTGAAAGTCTATAGATACATTCAGTGTAATCTAATCTTGACCAGCACATCCCTTCTCGAAAAGCACAGATAAAAGGACATTTTTGCAGCACCTATTCCATTCACAGATATGCCCTAGCAAAAAGCTGAGATCCTGGTCTCAACTCCTCCAAAAGCCAGAAAAGACCAGTGATGGGGACTGGGTCCATGCCACTGCAGATGCTAAGAGCAGCCCTTGGAGAACCTGAAAACTTCCTCATACCTTGAGTGCAGGCAGACTGGTAATTTTGGTTCAAATCCTTCCCTTTTAATACTTTTCTTTCTCTGACCCACACATATAAAAATGAATTTTTCTTCCAGCTTCCAATACACACCGCCACATGCACGCAGAGCTAGCACAGCTTTTGCAATAGGATTTTTTTTTGGGGGGGTCTAAGTTACAGTCACCTTCTTTCAATATTGTGACATTATTATTTCTAGCAAAGGAACTTTGCAGGGGAGCAGAAGCAGACCCCAGAATCCTCAATATAATTTTTTGTTTTTATCTTCCCCTTACCTGCAGGAAATATCATAGAATCATAGAATATCTGAGTTGGAAGGATATTGAGGACCAGAGGGTCAAACCATCCCTTTCTTTGCTTTGCTGGGAAAAAAAATACTTCATGTACAAGTGGGCTGAAATGTTCAAGTTGTGACCTACAAAGTACATCCAGTGCACAATGTTTCTCTTTGTTTCCTTCATTTTCTCCACAGAACGAGTCTTCTGGGACCCCACTAATGCATCTTTACATCAGCCTCTGCCCACTCCAGACCCTGCAGCAACCTGCATGGCCAATACCAGCCCCTTTGCACTGGAGTATTACTTGTAGAAAAATGGGAGCAACTTAGGTATAGTTTCACTTGAATTTCTGTTACGGTAATCAAAAGCACTTTTTCAGAGATCTGAGCAACCTCAACAACTTCTTGGGAATCATTTTTAAGGAGGAAGGCAAGCTCAAGGTGACCTGACTAGGTTTTGGAGTGGATGAATCCCCACTGCTCCCCTCTCTGGGCTGGGTGCCTCCCTCTTGTTTCCTTTTCAGAAGAGCCTGGGACAATGACACCCAGCCCTGGAGAGCAGAGAACATCTGCACAAGGTAATCCTCTCCTCCAGCTTCCTCTCACCTGTCTGGGGAACCTCTTGCGGGCTGAGATAAATGTTCTGAGCATGTCTTTTTCTCTCTTTGGTGATCAGGGGTGCTGTGGTGGGTTTGGGGCACCCAACGCTTGGACAATTGAAGCCAGGGGTGACGAATCCCACTACTTTTATTCAAAACACTGAACAGCTGGAATTGCAGTTGGGGTAGGAGGTAGCTTCTTCCCACCTGCTCATTATTGTTACAAGAAAGGCAAATTTTATGGGAAAGACAATTTTTACCCTGCTCCTTTCTCTACTTCATTCGTTCACATGCAGATGGTGTGCTAGCAGCTGGCAAAATCAGCACACGGTGCACATCTTCCCCCATGCTGAAGAGCTGCTGCATGTTTTGGCCCCTTTCTGCAGCTGGAAGCTCGTGGCAATAAAACTGGGGAAGGAGAAGGCATTTCACTTATTTATTTATTTTTATTTTTCATTCTTATTTGTTTCCTTCCTTTTTCTTATTCCATTGTCTAAAACCAGAATTGAACTTCACTGCAAAGTCGTGGCTGATTTTCCCTTTTGGTTATCTCAGCGTTAATCCACCATGGTAAGGGGAGTTACTGCAGATTTAGGGTAGCGTACAGGAGAGGAGAATCAGGGCTTGAATCAATCCAGTGTTGCCGTTCAAAGGGATTAAAACGAGAAAGAGGAAGAGAGAAAGGGAAGAGCTCAAATGAAAGAAGTTTGAGAGAAACAAGAAATTGTTGTCATTGGGGAGCTATTCACTTTCTCCAGGGAGTTTTACTACCAGATAATCTTTGAGATGGTGGAACAAGGTATTTAAATCTCTGCTTAAATACAGGAAAAGGAAGAAGAAAGTAAAGAGCCGCCAAAATGAAAAGGTGCCTTTTTTCTGGCAGAACAATCTACCTCTTATGTAAAAAAAAAAAAAAAAAAAAAGTTGCTGTATCCTACTGATAATTCTGATAATTATGCCTTCAGCAAATGTTCTTTTAAATTCAAATGTATTTTTCAGCACTTGGCCTCGAATAATCTTTTCCTTTCAACCTGACAATGTTGGTGTTAGTGTGCTCGGAATTTATGTGAATATTTGCTATTTTTTATTGGCAACTGTATCTTTGCAACAGGAAAGCATCAGTGAGAGCTCCCTGCTGCTCCTGAATGGGTGGCACTGGCACCGTGCTCCAGGACTGAGGCTTCTGCAGGATTTTTCAGGGTGCTTGTACTGGCCTCCAGGAAGTTTGCAGGATTTTTTCATGCCAGGTGTTGTGTGGCTGAGAGGCCCGGGTCTGGAAACCTACGTGGGTAACAGAAGTACCATGCCAAAAATGCAGCAATGTTTAATGATTTGTGTTGGGGAAGTTTAATCCTTTGGGTGCGAGGTTTATAATTCCACAGCGGATTAGCAGCCCTGGCCATTGAGCACTCTAGGTTGGGGACCGATTTTTTTTTTATCTAACCTGGATTTGGGCCTGCGAACTGTATTTTCATATGAAAAGATAAAGTTCAGATATTCAGGTGTTCAAGCTAAGGGTGCTGTAATATAAAGGCATTTTATGCCTGAGGGAAAAAAAAAAATAAAAAGTGGGTCAAAAGGATTTCTGCTGAGTTGAAAACAGAGGTTTAAATTGGTCCCAAATTCGATTCCAAATAGCCAAGATAAAACTGGTCAAGATAGTTTGCTACTGATTTTTTTTTTTTAGTTCACTGTAATTATAATTTTGTTATGAATTCGCTGCAAAAAAAAAGTAAACCCTGCTTAACCTGCAGAAAGTGAGTGCTTTTTCAGACAGGTGCTCTCACTGTTTTAAAGAAGAGCCATTTCACACCTAGCACAATGCCCTTTTTCTTTTATGGAAATACCAAATTTATCAAAGTTTTTACAGCAAAGTAATTCCCCGGCAAAGGTCCCTCTCTGTTTCTCTCCTCTCCTGCGATGCTTGCCTCTTAATGCCTATAAACCTGCAGATCTGATCCTGCCCTGACGACGGGAAAAATGCTCAGCTCTTGTACAGCGTGGAAGGGACATGCATGCGTGCTAGCACGCATCGCTACAATGATATCCTTTAGTGTTCCTGCCTGTCAAAGCGCCTCCCAGGCAAGCAGACATTCAGCTTAATAAAATGGGAGTTAGGCTGGTGTTAATCATTCAGGTTACCACGAAGCATTCCCACAAAGTCTGTAAATATTCACACATGGGTAGCATTGTCTCTTTAAAAGGATTAGTCTCTTTAATTAGATCTATCATTCCCTTTTTCCAAGGTTTCTTTGAAAGATACAGTAGTACGAGCACTGTACCAGCAAAGATAAATTGCCTCCTTTGAGAGAGTGACATTTCCCCCATTGAGATGGGCCCTTTTCTGGGGTTGTTGTTTTGCCCCATGAAGCAGCCATTCAGGTAGCGCAGCGCTGAGAGCGCCTTGTTAGAGCTCAGAAACTATTTGTGAGGCCGCGGCAGACTTGGACTTTCCAACTGGCACCGAGGAGAAAGAGCCGCTTGTTTCCCCGCTATCGGGAAAAAAGGGCTGGTGCAGGTGGTGCTCCATCAGTAAGACGCTGTTGGAAGAAAAGCTTGCAGGTGCTGGTGCTGCGAATGGGCGCTCACTTCCTGGGTCCAGAGCGAGCTAAAGAGGACTGCCAACCCCACACAGAACCGCACTGTTGCCTTACGAGTGAATAAAAAAAGATGTTTCAATGCTGTCGTCGGATCTGGGTGGTTTGCCACCGAGGACAAAAAGTCTCCTGTAAAATTTGATTTAAATAGTCCTATCTCACTTGCGCTCTGGGTGACCAGATTCAATTGTGCTGGTGTCCCCTGTGCAGTATGATATCATAGCTTCAGAGGAAGGCTTTATTTGGAGGTCACATTAGTTTGTCCTGTGGATGTAATCATTTTTTGTGCCATGGACAATGTTTTACTGTGGAGATATGGGCCAGATGGCTCAGCCACTTGCAGTCCAGCGTTAAACAGGCTCTTTATTGTCGGTGAATAAACAGAACCTATTGTCTGTCCCTCATGAAACTCTAGTGTCCATCACTGTTTAAAGATGAAGTATTAAATTTTCATGGCTTTAGGGAAGAATATGTAAAACAACAAGTAAAAGGGGTGTGGGCTTCCAAAACATATCCTCATTGTCCGTCCTTTTTTTTTTTTTTCCCCTTTGCAAATGCCCAGGAGGTATTTCCATGCCTTGCCATTGTTCCACGTTGCTAAGCGCTCCGGTCCCGCTTATCCTCTCCCCCCCGGCACCGGGAGCATCTTCCACTGGGGTGCCCCCGTGGCAGGGGCTGCAGAGCAACCCCGGGGGGTTTCTGCCCACAGCCCCATACAGCGATGCGGTGGCTGGGCGGGGAGGTCGGTCCCAAGCCCATCTCTGGTTATTTACTGTTTTATATCCCCAAGGGTTCCCCCTTCGCTGTGACTCTTGCGAGCTGGTAACGCACAGAGTGCTGGCCAGCAAGTGAGTAGTAAAAATTGATCTCCCTCAAGACCAAAGAGGTCAAATTCGGGTGTTCCCCCAGGTTTTTCCCCCAGGCCCTGCATAGCAATTCAGGTTTGCTTTTTTTCCCCTCCCCCCTAAAGAAAACACGCATTTTCTGTTTAAACTCACCCCGTCCACAGCTTCTTATATCGCAATGTCAGAAAGTATTTCTTTCCTCTCTCTAATTGCAACCAAAGCCAACCTTGACTGGCAAGGAGAAAGTCCCTGACAGGTTTGGGTTCAGTCCAGACCTTCTCAGAGAGTCTGTCAGCCAACTGTTTGACAGTATGCAAATGTATGCAAATGGGGGGACACTGGATGAACACCTGCAGAAAGTGTCCATCCCCACTCCCGCTATGCTCTACCTCCTCTGCACGTGGGGCTTTGAAATGCTGCTTCGTCTCCCTCTGTCAGTTTATTATGCGTTTGTCAGCAGAACGTGGGGCTGGTGGAAACTGCACTCTTTGTCCTGACGGGCAGCAGAGCCCCATGTGGACCGGCGAGTGCCAGGAATGGCGCGATGGCTTCTGTCCAGCCCTTGTGAATCCTTCTTTCTGTCTTTAGGACCTTCGCTTCAGCATCCGAACCCTTTCGGGGTTGCCTGTGTCAAGGAAGGCCTTCTGTTTTCCTGGGAGTAAAGACATCATATTGGTGGAGTCTCAGCAGAACAAAAAAGCTCTTTCTTGCCAGCAGCTGGAGCGCTGGGCTGCAAGGGGTTGTGCATGCACGGCATGAAAACCTGCCTCCGACTCGCACCGGTTAGGGAGGAAGGAAGGAGAGGCACCTTGAATAAAGCACAGTGTCAGGTGCCTAAGGGACACGCCGGCTGCCACAGCCGCCAGCAGTAGGTGTGGGTCTCTCCATGGAGCAGCCCCTGAAGGTCTGCAGGGTCCCTACATGGGGGCTCCACATGCAGGGTGGACAATGGGTGTTTTTCTTTTTCCCCAAAAAGCTGATGTTTTTTAAATAGAGAGAAGGGCTGCAAATTAGGGGAAGTTTGGGACCCACAGTGTCGCCACATTCCTGTCAAAGGCTGATCTCACTTCAGTCATGAGCTGAGTGTCGGCTGCCTTGGGCAGATGGGGTGGAGACCTGAATCCAGGCCCTGGATGTTCAAATTGCTGTTTTTTGAGAACGTGCTGGATGGATCAAAGATGCATATCTCATGCCAACATCGAGTCAAAGTGTATGTGGGAGGGTGAGAGCTACCCAGTCCTGTGGGCAGCTTTAGTTTTTGAATGCTAAGCATCTGAACGGGTTGGTTTTCCTTGTGGGGCCTGAGGACTGGATAGATGCGTAGCCTCCAGCCCCCAGGTTGCTCACTGCTGAGCCTGGGCCACAACCCCATACAGCTCCAATAGATGTAGGGGAGCTTTCAAACTGGCTTGCAGATGTATTACCCCAATCCATGGTCTCAATTAAAAATCTTTAGCCTGATGCCAATGTTGGGCCTCCCCTGTGAATCTAACTTCACCAAATGCAACCACATAACTGCAAAGTCATAACCCACAGGGGCTGCCATGTGTAAACCTGTGGCTAAACAACACATTTTACACCATGAGCCTAACTTTACACAACAGCAATGGTTACATCAGGATTCCTGGGGCTGCTCGTGGAAAGCTGGGCAGGTAGAGGTAAGATTTGCATGTTGCTCAGTCACTTGCATGAGGAAAAGCCAAGCCATGCTGGACTTGACAGCCATGCAGTGAAATGTAGGTGAATAGTTCAGAACAAAAGGCCTCATACATCCACCACAGCCAGGGCTGGTGCTCAGCTCCAGGGGTCTTTGGACTGACAGAATACCCCTCATATTTGTTACCCCACTGCGAGCCTGCATTGCATGGATGTTACTTAAACATGTCCATAAAGCACTCCGTCACTTTTCCTAGGGGTTTTTGTTTGTCTAGGGGTAAGAGGAAGTGAGAAATGGGCTGTTCTGCATGGGTATAGATGGGCAGCGAGCAGGGTGCCCACCAGGGCTCTCCTGGCACCAGGTTTTTCATCTGCCTGCCTGGAACAGCATGCTCAGAGGGACCCGCTCTACTTCTCACTGCACCGTATTGAAATTAGTCCACGCTTTCTCTGGAGGGAGAAAATGAGTGCTCCTGCTTTCCGGCTCTTTTTTCTTCTTACACTTTGGAGCCCAAGGTAGCTGCATTTAGCAGCTTTAATGTCCTTTCATTGCTGCTGCTTGCAGGGTTGTGGTCACTCAGGCAGCAGTAACTTTGAAAAAATGACCCGTCTACACCCAAACAATAACAGAATCCCCCTTTTTATGTTGGCAACGCCCCCTGCTTTCTGTTCGCTTCGGGACTCCCCACGTAGATGCAACTGTTTGACCAGCCTTCTTCTGAACAACTTAATTAAGCAAAAGAAAAAGTGTCAGTTTCTGCCAACCCCGCAGAAACAGAACTGTGGGGGTAAAAAGGGTATGCGGCGTTAACCCGCATTCCTGAGCGGGCTAATGAAGGGAGACCCTCGCGGCGCTGCCAGGCACATCCTGTCGTGGCATGCTGGCTATCGCACCGCCGTGATCAGAGTCCTGGTCGCCCACATCCCAGGGGTGCTGTGGTCCCCTCAAACTGCGGGGTGCTTGCCTGGGGGTTTGAGCAGGTTTCTAAATGGTATGAGGACAGGAGTCCCTTTTTTCCTCCTGGGGACGGATGTGGGTTTCGCAAACCAAACCGCTCACCCTGATGCCACAGGCTCCCTCTTTTCTCCGCACCTGTGCTGAGAGCCTGGTGGTTGTGCATTGCACAAGTGGGTCTGTTGCTCCTGTGAAACCTCCCCTCCCCAAGCTAACAAAATACCAGAAGAGGATAGAACTTATTTCTTTTGCTTTGGAGACTGGATCTGCTCCATGAGCATCAGAGCATCCTCTTCTTATGCTGCCGGGGATGCCCCTTGTCCAGCCAGCTGCTCTCTGTCCAAGGAAAGGGATGAGGCTCTCACCACAAGGGCTTTGAGGGCCTGAGCTTTCATTACAGGCTCCAAGGGAAAAAAAGTTGCTCTTAACCGAGGAGGGAACTATGGAGCAGAACTGTCTCCCTGAGTTATGTTCTTCCTTTCTGTCTTTGTCTCCATTAAAAGAGCATAAATTCATTTTAGGCTACAGTTCGGCAAAGGTCGGGGGCTGATCTGACTTTGCACAGCGCACTTACTGCCTCCGAAATCAATGAGCCGGCTGTTCACCCTGCACAAGCAGAGCGCGCATGTGGGTCTTTGAAGGACCATGGCTTTATTCGGAAGAGAGTTAGGCTTGCATTGTTTCTTTTCAGATAAACACTGCGTTTTGCTCACACGGTGCCCTACGGTCTCCCACCCCAGCCACCTCTTTTCTTCAATCATAGATGGCAGGCAGGAGTCTGTGTACTTCTGAGCAGTCATCTAGTCCTCGAAACAGGCTGGTAATTTTTAAATAATAAAAATTAACAAAGCAAATCAGGTCCCCAAGCCCTTAAATGCTTTGCTATATTTTCTTGGGTGATTCCAGTCCTGATACCCTGTCATTTAAGAAGAAAGGAAGCCAGCTGTCAGAAGTTAAATTTCTAAAGCAGCGTGATCTCTTGGAATGAAGGGCTTTTACCCTTTATTGACTTTCTGAGATTTGAACAGATATGGCAAGTGCTGGGGTGTGCTCTCCCAGGTCAGACCGTAACCACAAGGACAAGGCACTGCTGCGGATGCACAGTGGCAAGAGCACAGACCCCAGGGCTGTGGCAGCACATGGCAAATAAAACTGACTTTGGGGTGCAAGTGAACACTGTTTTTACTTGATTACAAACACTGTGAATTGGAAGGGAAGTTTTCTTGCGAGCAGTGCCAACTTTCTGCACTTTTGTGAGGCCGAAGCAAAGAGGCACTGACTGACTGGCCACAAATTTGCCCTGAACACGAAACAACAGCCCGCCTGATATTACAGGGCGAGAAGTGAAAAACCTTTCCTGCTACCTCTGGCTGTTTCATTCTTTCGACACAGCGGCACAGGACCCGCGGCCTTTATGGTGATTAATATCTGGGAAGCTTCTTAACAAGGCCTGGCTTGATAGGTGGCTCTTGTTGGACGAAATTTATGGCCTGGTACTTCCTCAGGAAGACTTCCCACGTTGAATTGTTGAACATTACTGACCCTGATGCCCAACATGAGGGGGTGGGGATTTACACAGATGTCTGGTAACTGTGGAAGGTGCAAAAATCCAGAAGAACAACCTGCATTACATCCATGGGAGGCGGCTGGTTAGCAGAGGTCAGGGGGAGGCCCAAGCCAGTGTGTGAGCCGCAGTGTTTTGGTGCAGTTTGTTTTTTGATTAGTGCAGTTCATGACCGGGCCATCCCACCTGAATAACAATCAGCATGATTCACAGCAGGCCGGGAGAGGGCAGGGACGCCCGCCGCGCCGCGCATATGGAGCCAAGCCCTGGGAAGCGCAGAACCTCCCAAAACCCAGATGGTTCGGGTTGACGGCTCTGGCGAGGCACCAGGAATAACCCATTACGGTATGAAATCATCAAGACCTCGACCCTCCCTGCCAGCTTCCTGGCCCCCTCCCGCCTCCCTCGGACTGTATTTACAGAAACAAAGCCATATGGGGAAGTGAGCGCGGCCGCGGATTAATGAACATGCATGAAATGGAGATTCGCCACTGCTTAATGATGCAGTCATTAAAAACTAGTGTCTGTGCGTGTCCTTTTTTTGTTGTTGTTGTTGGATTTTTTTTGTTTTGTTTTTGCTTTTATCTGACATTATATTTGCCTTTTCTTCATAAAGAAAAAGGCAGCGGCCTCCTGTCACCGCAAGCAGATGGGAGGGCAAGGCTGGGCCGTCGGTGACAGGAGGTGGTGAGCATCCGTCCTCCCGTGCAAGCAGAGGTAAAACATTTAGGCAGCGGCATGGGGAGCTGGTCCCTGAACCCTTGTTGCTGCCATTGCTGCTTGCCATGGAAAATCTGCAACCTGGATGATGGGGGAACGTGGATGGCATCACCAGTGTCCCAGCCATCAGGAGGTGCTGAGTCCTTGGTCCGGACGCCGGTGCCCTGGGGCGGTCGAGCTGTAGGAGTGCCTTCACAGGAGCCTGCAGAAAGGATTTGGTTTGCTGCCAGCAGCCACAGAGACCCAGCAGCGAGAGGACAGAGAGAAGGCTTTTGGCCAGGCAGCTTCAGAAAGATGTGTAGTCCCGGGGAGCAGGAAGGCTGTGGTTTAATAAAATAAGTAGCTCCAAGAAAGGGGTAAGTTCTAGCTGAAAGGGTGAAATGGGAGAAAAGAAAACGCTGCTGAAAGTAAGACTGGAAAGCCACCAGCCCAAACACCTCCTCTTCTTCCTCCCCCCACCCCAATTTTTGCTGTCCCTTCCTGAAGGGCACTGCTTGCTTCCCCCCAGTGCCCTCATTGCTCTACACTTGTGACTAGCACTGTCCCTCAGGGTAAAGTGTAATGTAGAAGTAGGATTTGGTGTATCACTATTTTAAAAACGTTTCCCCCCCGGCCCCGAAACAATCAGATTTGTAATCCCAAGTTTCCAAACATGCAAGAGGAGAGACTCTGGGCCAAAAAATCAGAAGAAATCATTTACACAAATAACTTGTACAGTGTCCTTTGAACATCATGCTCTCAGTCTTTTGAGTCTCATGAGTATTCATAGTATTTTTCAAATAATTTGAAAGTGATTTCTTAATGAAGGCTAAAATATCCCTTTTAAACTTCTAAGTGCCGTTGTTTCTCTTTGATCACATCCATACATTCCATATTCCAGCGCCCTTCTCTCTACTGCATATTCATGTTCTCAGGATAATTTAAGGCATACTTGCATGTTTGACAGTGATAAATAAAACTCATCCATCATATAGCAGAACCTCTGGGGAAAATTAAATATCCCCAGTTTCAGCGCTGTTACTGTCTGCATGATTATGAACCTGATCCAAAGCTCGTTGAACCAGTGGAAATATTTAATGAGCTAGCAGAATATTTCTTCTGGGTTTAAAAAGAGAGAAAACCCATACAACTTATTTTTGGTGGTTACAGACAGTGGGGTGTTGCAAAGCCTTTCTGCTTACTTCTGCTCTTCTAACCAAACATTGTGATTTCTTCTGGCACAACTTCAGTACTTCTGCAGAAGAAATGGAGAATCAGGTCTGTGCTCTAGCTCAGCATACTGTCCTTACTACTGTGAAAGGTGGGAATCCTATTTGCTTGCAGGATATGAACATTTTGTCTTTGCATCTCCTTTTCAGCAGCTTGAACCTGTGACAGCAGCTCACGCCACCTCATGAAACTGCAGACTGAGGGAGGGCGGCTGCCTCTGGAAAGCCACAGCTGCTTTTGGGGATGCTGCCACTCAAAAATGTGCCTATCAGAGACTATTTCTACCTGCCCTCTGTGTCCTAGGAGCTATGGTGGTACCAATCCTTGCCAGAGCTCCTCTGACACACCAAAGCAGCATCACGTCCATATTGACAGAGGGAGAAACAAAAATGCCCTCACGGGTAGCTGGGATGAGGACACAGGCCTTGCCCCAGCTTCAGTTCTCCCTCACAGACAGGTCAACATGAAATCAGGGATGGTATAAGAGGGATTTCTGTGCTTGTCTTGGCATGGGATGGGTGTCCAGTGAAGTGCAGAGCCCTGCCTGGCTGCTCGGCCCTGAACCTAGTGAGCCGCTCACTGTCAGAGTTTATTTGGGGAGGAGAGGGCACTGGTTTGGGATGGGGAAGATTTTATGTGGCTGTTTTCTAGCCATCAAACACCACCAACAGGAGACAAGAGGCCTTGAAATGCAGTTGGTGACTCAAGGGTGTGATGCAGAGATGCTTTTTTCTTAGATCCTGTCCTTCCTCACAAACCCATTCTGGCCACAGACCCCACCTGCCACGTGGACCAAAGGAAATAGGAGGCTGCCCAGGTGAGGAGCTGAGGTGAAGCCAGGCCAGCAGCCCTGGGGGAGGTAAGTGTGGGGCAGGATTTAGCTCACTCCTTCCCCCCAGCTCTCCTGTGTCTCCTCATCCATCCCAAAGCAGGTGTATGGGAAGGACGGGTGCCTCTGCACCACCTGTAAGTGCAAAACAAACAAACAAACAAAAAAAATAACAAGACAGCTGTTTTGGGCAAGGCATTAAATTTTGTACAGTTAAAGCAGATATGATGACTCCCCAGCCTTCATGATCATCTGGGGAATATGATATATGGGAAGGAGACCTGGTGGCTGCAAAGGACCAACACAGCGGAGTCAGGCTGGAGGAGCTGACGCGAGATGCAGGGCACCAGGCAATGGCAACTCATTTAACTGCACATTTCCAAGCCATCAGCCAGGGGGCAGGTACCAGCAAAAGTATAAATCACAACAAAATATAAATCACGGCCGAGGCTACCAGGAAATTTACAGCTGACCAGTGAAAAATGAAAACGGCCTGACCTTTCGCTTGGGGCGACAATGGCTGTGCCGACGATGGCCCCGCCACCCTCCAGGCCGCTGGAGAGCCAGTTGCTATAGCTGTGACATTCCCCCGCAGTGCCTGAGAAACGTGCCCAAGCCCTCACCGACACCTCCTGCTTTCAGCATCCCCCTCTGGCACTTGAGATGTTTTATGTGCCGATCCCAGTGTCCGAAGGCGCAGGCGGAGGTTAAGACCTTGTCCTGTATTCTGTACTGCTTAGCAGGATCCCTCTTCAATGCTCTCACCCCGAGCAGGAGATGCTCATGTTAGTGACCTGTCACACGACTACTTCAGCCTTTTGTTCTGGGAAATTGGCCTTCCTCTGTTTGATGTGAGAGGATTGGGCTGCGGCATTAGAGCCATCAGCCCTGCCAAGGTTAAGGGAGCAAGGAGGGGAAAGCTGTTTCTCCAACAGCAGCAGCAGGTCTGAAATGTCTCACCTCCTTTGAACGGCGGTTCCCATCCGGCAGGCAGCTGTGCCGCTCTGTGGTGGGCGGCAGGTGCCCAGGGAGGAGGCAGCCTGCACCCTTGTCTTCTTCACGAGCGTATGGCAAGCCTCCACCCCAAGAGTTACTGCCTTGGTGTCGGAAAATGAAAAGGAAAAAAGCCTTCATTCATCAAACACAGTGGTAGACTCTGTTCCTCCCCTAATTCAGTGTGCCCTTATTAAATTTTATCTGGAAGGCTGAAGTGAGGAGGATGAAGGATTTCAGGTCTTATCTCCTAGAGACCTCAACCTAAAGGTGTCAAGGCTGCAGCCTGGGTCTCAGAGCAATGAGCCTGTGTGGTGGGAAGGCAGCCTTTCCTCCCTCCTTGTCCCCACCACACTGACAACCTCAGGTACATGTCGGGATGTGGGTGATGGTCGGTGATCAGCATGATCAGTGGGGGGATCTGAAGGAGCAGAGAAGCCCCCACGAGAATACCAAAACAAACCAGTGTGGATCAGGCACTAAGTGAGTTGTAGCATCTCAAAGAACCCAATGGTGTGAAGGCTTACCCCAGCCATCCCGCACCAGGGAGGCTGCTGTACCGCTCACAGTAAGCCTAGCGTGTGGAGAGGGGCTGTGGCAGCATGGGACAGGGTCTCCTCTGCCTGCTTGGTGTGGGAGATGGGTGGCTGCCCTTTGCATGACTTTGCCTTCTCCTGCGATGGCCTGGATCTCACCAGCGTCAGGTACCTCTTGATGTGACTGGTGTGCGAGAACCACTGCAGTTTGGCTTCATTCCCATGGGGGATGAGGCTGCTTTCTCAACAGGGGGTGATGGACACAAGCAGTTCTTTCCCAACAGCTGGCTGAGAAAACAAAATGGATGTTCTGAAACACTTTCTCCCTGACTGTACCATTTAGTCCTATTTCCTTTACAAACCGGTGGTTGAATTGTCACTGTGGAGGTTTTTCCTAGCAGTGTTGCCAGCTGTGGCTTGGCATCTCCCCTGGGCTTTACACAGGAGCTCTGCGGGTGGGAGTGCTGTGGAGCAGGGAGCTGGGTGGCCTAGCTCTGAGGACACAGACAAGAGTGCTGAGCAGGGCTCAGGCGAGGTTAGTTTCCAAGCATCTGCCTGAAGATTCATCCCTCATGAGGTTGGTTGGGGCCCGGATGAGCTACCAGCTGCTGCTTCTCTCCCTGTGAGCTACACAGAGCACCAATAGTTTGGGAGTTAGCCCATTGCCCGTGACAACTTCACTGAGCACAACTCAGTGGTTTCTAATCCTTTTCCTCTGGCTTCTTTCTGCCAAAGGTGCTCTTGGTGCTTTATGCTAACGCCATCCAAACTCCGAAGAGCTGTTGCTATTCCAGTTGCATTCTCCCATGTTCAATATCTGTCGGAACCATGAGCGAAGCAGTGCTATAACTCCACTCTGTCAGCCAGTATAGGACAATTTTAGACACATTGGTAGGCTTATGCACACATTTCAGGTTCAGTCCAAAGGCTCCGCATGTATTTCCACAAAGCATCTGCAAAATAAGCTGGAGCATGAACACTTGGTCTCCATTGTAGTACCATGTGTGCTCCTCATTCCACGGCAAATGTAGGCAGCTCACTTTTCAGTGGAGAGTTGGTAACCGGCGCCAAGACCTGACATGCACCAGGAACGAAAACAGGGCAGAAATGCATGCAAAGCTGTCCTGCTTCGTTAGGTGGCTTTATAAAAGAAACTGGATGAGTCCAGACAGTGCTGCCCTGGCATGGGAACTCCTCGAGGAGGGAAGAAGGAGAAGTGTGTGTCTAGCATCAAGTGTCAGGCTCGGCCCTGCGCTTGTAACACCTCTGTGGGCAGACGAAAACCGGTAGGTCAGGACAGCAGCTTTTTGTTGCTATCTGATTACAGCCTTTCTGTTCTTGTTGACCCTTTGCTGTGGGTTTTTTTGTTGTTGTTATTCTGTTGATTTTTTTTTCACTTGAAAGAATTAAAAAGTACAGCTTCCATGAATAAATATAACTCTTAGCTCTATCTTATTAACTAAAAGCAATTTAGGGATAAATACAGTGAATGTTAACAAAAAGCAAAGAATAGAAAATTGTTTAAGTGGCCAAAGAAACTTTATCCCATTGTGATGCAAGCCAAGCTATGCCAGCTATATGTAAATGTATGCAGTAGTCTCTGTGCATGTGTCCACTTTGAAGTTGCCATCTGAATTTAATTCTGCCTTTGTGATTAAATCAGGCCATTACGTTTAATCTCACTTAATAGTAAGAAACGCTCTTTGTTGTTTTCTATAGGCAACATATTCTGCCCCTAACATATACAGCTTGGCATTCACACTTTACTATTAATCCCCGATGGCTGATAATTGCTTCATCTCCAAGTTCTCTGTCCAATTCACAAGGGAACTGATTGCAACTATTCTTCCCCTATACATTAATGCACTGTTTTGGTCTTACTTCTTTGGCTCAGTGAACCCTATCAAGCTGTCCACATTTTCTGGGCATGTGGGCGTATTGTAAGTTGTTAAATTAAATTCCGCGCTGACCCCCTAAACACCAGAATCTATTAGCACTGCAAGTTAGCTGATTGACAAGTGGGGCTACTTTTCCTCTCAAAAACCCGAAATAAAAAAAAAAAAAAAAACAGGCTAAATAAGGCTGAATATTTTGTTTCAAGTGAAACTTGGAGGTCTTCTGCCTGCTGTCTTTCTACTTACAATTTCATTACTGCAGCAGCATCAATTGCATTATTACCATGGTATTGTTTCACTGATCATACATATGTCAGTTGTGCAATTTCTCTGGAAAAAGACCAAGTGTCTGGGACATGTCTTTAGTTTGCTTGAACCTTGAAGTCCACATTGATTTTTTTTTATTAAAGTATATTCAGTTCGGAGAGCTGGTTGTTTTTACTTCCTAGAAGATGGCCCTAATTCATAATTACTGAATTAGGCTCGAGGAACCTCAGACTGTCACTATTTTGCCAGAAATGTAAATAAACTCAGTGCAGATTCCTGCAGGGACAGCAATTGAAAGAGACACTCCAACTCCCCAGAGACAAATACCAGCAGTTTTTAAATGTGTTATTTTAATAACCTGTTTGTTTTTCCTTTCCCAAAAGACTGAATTTAAACTGGTCCTTATTTTTTTATTTATTTATCTTTAAACCACAAAGAAATGGACAGATACAGTGAAAAATACAAACAAATTTTGTCTTACTTATTCCTGCTATTTGCAATGTTATGATATAATCACTTCCTTAGCCACTGAGCAGGGACTATGACTACACAATATTAGATGAGTTTCTGTCACAAGTTATTCACATTTCTAAGTGTTGCAGTGGTATATGACATTTCCTCACTGTGGTTAGTTTTTATTGCATTCACTTTCTTAATATCCGTTGTCTTAACTTGCCATATGAAGTTTTTGAAGTGCTGATCTGATCATGCTGCGGTCCTGAGAGGGAAGAGGTGAGGCAGGGAATGGATGACGGAAGGAATGGCTGCCTTCATGTGGGCAAGGAGAAAATCGGAAATGTAATAGCAGTGACTTTTTTTTAAAAGCTCACAGGTATGGAAAGGCTCAAAACCCATCATGCAGAAAAACCCATCATGCTCAAAACCCAACTGCAGAAGTTAACTGCTAACTGGTGTGAATTTAGAGGAAAGGGCCACAGATTGTCATTTGTAGGCACAGAATCATAAAACCTGAGGTGGAAAGGGACCTGTGGAGGTCTATAGTCCAACCTCCTGTTCTAAGCAGGGCTTACCTTGAGGTTAGATCTGGGTTTTGTCAAATTTGGTCCACTGCTTCTTGTCCTTTTGCTGCATGCCTCTTAGATGAGTCTGGCTCTGTCTTTTCTGTAACCTCCATTTAAGCAACAGGAGACGGTTATCAGACTGCCGTCAGACTCTCCTCGGGCTTTCCTTCTCTACACTAAACAAATCCAGTTCCCCATCCCATAGGGATTAATTTTCCTCTGGCCCTATACAAGCACCCACGAGCACTGAATGTGGCTTTATCAGTCACAACACAGTTAAACAGCAACAATACTCAGGTGGCATGCAGCCCTGCCTCTCGTACGTTTGTATGTAGTCACCCTGCCACAGTTGAGATATCGTCAGTGAGCTCCTCCATGGAGGAAAGGCAAAAGCTGTCACTGAATCTGAGCAAAATGGAGGTTATAGTGAATGGCAGACAAAAACAGAAAATTTTGCTGCTCCAGGGAAATTTCCTTAGGTCTTATATATGCATTCACAGCTGGGGTTGGGGAGCCTCCCTGGTCTTCTCACACATACATATCCTAACCTACATGCAAGGCAGGCTTTTTATGATGGGTATCAGATCCATCCTTCCATGCTCTGGGCTGATCCACAAAGCGTGTGGTACATCAAACCGGGATGCCATCAGCTGATGGTGACTGGTAGCTCAATTGGCTTCTCTGAATCTACTGTACCGAGCACAAGGCCTTGCCCTATATTTTCACAATAGCCCAGCTGAGAATATAAAAAAGTAATTTACTGCTTCAGCACAAATTCTGCAAGTGATGGCCCCTTGTATGCATGTACCTTTTCCATGCAGGCAACAGAACTTTCTCCAAGTTCAGGCTGAAACTGTGCTATCAATTCTCTGTAGTGCTTAGGTTTGCCTCAGACCTTCTCTGTGACAAGGGAAAAATATGCTTTTTAGCTTGCCTGTACCAGTAGCCATACAAAAGAACAGGTACTTGCAGAAGATACTCCCCAGGAGGCCCTGTGGAGTTTTCAGCAGAAATTGCCTCAAGGAGTTGACCTAGGGCACTATTGTTGGAACGTATTGTAAAATCACTGAGAGAAACCAGAAGGTTATTTTTATCATATTAACATTCAAGTCACTTAAAAACACCACTAAGGGTCCCAGATAATCAGAAGTCAGATGCTATTGCGCAAATACGTCAGGCTTTGAGAGTTACCTGGGGTTAAGAATCTGCTTTCACTGGTCTGTGATCTCTCTATAATCAGTTCCTAATGGAGATGATGTAAAAATAAAATAAAAACAAAACAATAAATGTTAGCATAAAAATGATGTTGTTCAGTATAACAATTTTGTAATCTCCTTCTGTAAGTTTAAAACTCTTGAGCTCAGAAGATACTGAGCATCATCTTTTCATTTATTTCCTTGTTTTCTCTTTATGTATAGGCCTTCAGTCCAGATTTAAACACTTTATTTGCCTCACATACATTTTTCTTCCCATTTTGTTGTTCAGTGCAGCTACAGTGAGATGGGTGTCAACTGATCAGAGCGAAATCAGTGTGATTTATTAGCCACTTCTAGAAAGGACAAAGCCAGTGTGACCAGAGGACCATAAATTTTTGTCTGCATCAAGCACAAACAGAAGAGGTTTGGTTTTTTTTTTTATTTTTTTGAATGTAGATGCAGCTCCAAAAGTTGTGGCTTGTGTGTCTGCGATAGTCTCCCAGAAACTCCTACGATTCTGGCAGTGCAGACCAAACTACGCAGCGTATTGCCATAAACAGGAGCACACATATGCTGTGGGGCTGAATAATTTATTCAGAGTGAACCTTCACAGTGATTTTCAATAGTTCACTCCAAATCAGTGTCTCCAAAACATTGCACAGATGCTCTTTATTTTTATCCTGTTTCAGCCACCTCTTTTGATGGTAGTTACGTGACTCCTGTGAGGCACTATAATTAATTAATTTACATTGCAAGGTTGCCTCACCAGCTTCAAAAAAAGTCACTCTATTTCCTTTTTAAAACAACCGTGTCCTGCTGCCCACTATAGTCTTGCTCCAGGCAAGTAAATGGCTGCATGGTCAGAGAGACTGCTCTTAAAGCAGGAACCTGGTTCAGCAGGAATAAGGGATTTTGTCATGGTGGGTTCCAAGGAACACTCTAAGGAAAATTGGTAAAGAATTGGTAGGGATAGTCTGGCTCAAGGAACAGGAAAGAAACCTCTTTTACAAGTGATTCATTCTGCAGTGAACCCTTTGGAACTGCAACAGCCCCAGAATGTTGAATGCTGTTTAATAAATCAATCATCTAAATAAGCTACCTATCCATCCTTCCATCCATCTATCCATCCATCCATCCATCCATCCATCCAAGCAATTACATAACTTTACTGCCATTTTCTCAGACCTGTGCCAGAGCATCAGATGTGCTTACATTCCTTCATAGCAGACAGAGCACCAGAGCTAGCCTTGGGAAGACTGGCTTGAGCTTTAAGTTGTTTGTTCGTTTTTCCATTACAAATAACCCAGGTTAAACATCCGCAAAAAGTAGCGTGGGTGTTGGTGATTAGGAAGATAGTCAGAGAAAAGTTATGTAGAAGTTTATTTCGAAAACAACAACATAAAGTTGTTCCAAGTACTTTTAGTTCTGACCAGATCGAAAGATCTTACGATGAAGTATGAACCTGGTAGCAAAACCAGCAGCAATAGCAGTCCTGGGTAAACTAAAAATAGATCATATTTATTCCCCCTGTGTTTAAAGACTAATTTTGTTTCTGAACTTCTCCCAGGCTGCTCAACAGCTGCTTTGGATTTGCTCTTAACATGAAGGGGGGTTGCTGACATTGTCATGTCCACTCTTCCATCCATGCTCTCTTGAGCAGCAGCTGACTGATACATTGAGGTTTGTTACCTGGTGTGCTGTGCCCCTGCCTTTAGGAGGCAAAGGCAATGTCAATTTTGTCTCAGATCTAGGTGTGTGGTGAAGATTATCATGCTGGAAATACCTCCTGAAGGGCTGCAGAAACGTGGCCTGTGTGATGTGAGTAAGAGGAGGGGATACCTAGCTGTATACTACATGTCTCTGTTAATTCACGAAAGAAAGAAACCTGGTGATATTTGTCTTCGTTTGTTTGAATGCCACAGAGAGATCTTAAATCAAGCAAAGAAGTCTGCTAACAGATATGCAGCAAGTTGTAAATGCCAGCGCATCGGCCTTGTTCTCCAGGCAGAGAAGCGTGTGGCTCACAGCGGGATGTTACGAGCCCCAGGCTGAAACACAAGGCTTGCTAGAGGCTGCTCAAAAAAGGGGGACAATGTCCATGCCTTCCCAGAGACAGAGGTGGGTACAATAAAAGTTGAACCCCTTCCTCTCCTGCGGTAATACACCAGGCCTTGTTCACTCTAAAATCTTCCTCGGAGGCCTCTGGCAGTCGTCCTGAGCCAGGAGCCTTCTGCTTCTCAAAAATAGTATGTCAACACCCAAGTCCCATTCAGGTGAGTCTGTTGGAAAGAACTGTGAGGTTGTGGGAAAATTTGCTCACAGTTAAGTTTTTGCTATCAGGGCTTCTAGTTATCTCGTGCCAAGCTATGGGAGAAATGGAGATTGGCTCTGTCAAAGCCAAGTTTTGCAGCCTGGCCCACAGGGCTTGTGCTTCCATGGATGTAGCACGAGATGGAGCACACCATAAAATTTTCTTTCTCTTGAAAAGCCGTAATACTCCTGGCACAAAGGGAACTTGCATTTACAATGGTTCCAGGGACAAAAAAGGAAAAACTCTTCCAAGACACATCACAGCTTTTCTTATTAAAAAGTGTTTGCAACATTTTCATAGGAAAAACTGTTGACATTTCTGCTGAAGTGAGACCTGGGACTAGTGTCTGTTGACACAAAGCTGCTGTGAAGTACCCTGAGCAGGAGCTGACTCTCATTTTACATCCAAAGGCTGTGATCCTTTGGAGTCTTTTAGTCCTACTGTGGCAAAACCCTCAAGATGGGCTCCAAAGACTTTCATTCCTAGAAGTGCTGTGCTGCGTGCACAACTCTGAAGGCACGTGGGACTTTCTGAGCGTGCAGCGATGGCTTGCTGTACCGATGGTGCCCGGTGGCATCCTTCCACTCGAGCAGCTCGAGCTGCCCAGCCTGGACCTCGCACTCTGCCACCACCCAAGTCGTACAACAACCATCTGGGCTACTCTTTCAGCCTGATTCACTGCACCGCACAGAGTCACCGCTTCTCTTCCACAAACACCAGCCTCACCAGTGGCAGGGCCCACGCTCCCATGCATTTTGTCTCCACTCTCTTCTTGCAGGACGCGTCCTTGACGCCCAGCTCTCCAGCACTGTCTTATGGGTTCAAATGCAGAACACTGCCCGCCCTGCCTGCCACGGCTCAGTGTTGCAGCCTCCAATGAAGTTCCCGGCGTGCTTTATCTGCTGAGAGCCGCAGCTCCCTGCAGGGCGCCTGCAAGCCGGCAGAAATCTGGCTTTGGCTCTCAGCTGCATTAACAATTAGCAGCAATAATAAGAGTGCCAGTCCTGCCACTGACCACAGGAGCCGGAATGACACTTGGATAGCTTGGGGGGTGGGATAGTTGTGGGTTTTGTGTGTGGGTTGCTTATTTTTTCTTAATTTATTTATTTTTCCCTGTTCCTTTATTTCCCTCTATTTCCCTTCCCTGCTCTCACCCCCTCAGCTACCAGCCGGGGCGGCGGGCCCTTTAAACCCGGCGCGCCCTCCCGGCTCCGGCGCTGACCAATGGGAGCGCGGGCGCGGCGGGGAGCGAGCGCCCATTGGCTACGGCGCGCTCGGAGGGCCGCGGCGAGCTCGCACAAGGACAACAGGTCTACCCGCTCCCCCCCCTTAGGTGCCTCCAGGGCTCGGTGCCGTGTTTGTTGGTAGGGCCGCCTGCCCCTAGGACTCCTCGCCAAACCCGTGCAGAAATTAAGCACGGAGCTTAATTTAATTTATATAATAAAGCTAACTAGTAGACTGTAGAAAACCCGAGTAGAATCTGCTCTCGGGACTGAAGGTCCCAGAGACGCTCGTTCCCCAAACACGCTGCCCATCACACTGCCAGCTTTCCTCTGTCAGGAGAGGGAATGCTCATGGGGTTTCTCCTCCTTCTCTCCTTCTCCTTCTCCTTCTCCTTCTCCTTCTCCTTCTCCTTCTCCTTCTCCTCTCCTTCTCCTTCTCCTTCTCCTTCTCCTTCTCCTCTCCTTCCCCTTCCCCTTCCCCTTCCCCTTCCCCTTCCCTCCTCCTCTTCCACCTCCTCCTCCACCTCCTCCTCCTCCTCCTCCTCCTCCTTCTCCTCCTCCTCCTCCTCCTCCTCCTCCTATTCAAAAAGAATTGCAGGAGCACATATACCACAGTATATTGTACCAGGCTCAAAGCTGAAAAATTACTTCATAGACTTCTGCTCCATCACGTTTATTAATTTTACTTTATTTTTTTTTCCTATAAGGGTATTTTTCATCCCTGAAAAAGTGCATTAAAATCCAACAGGTCTGAGTTATTGTTGCAAGAGTTCAGTCCTGGTTGCTGCCTTTCCTCCCCCCTTCTTTGCTTTTCCCAGATCCCCCAGAAGAAAGGGAAGAATGAATGAGAGAAAGAGAAACCCTCAGAAAGAAAGCAAGGGTCTCCTCTCAGACTCTCACACTTGCAGTCTAGCTCCTGGCACGCTTATAGGCATGGCACACAGCCTCTGCTGTCAGCACAGACTTGGCAAACCTGTTCCAGGGCTGGCCTGAGTCATTGTTTTCAAGTCACCTTCTTGATTACAGCTAAAAAAGGCGTTTTTGGTGGGTGACTGAGTTGGCCACCCTACTAGACAGAAGGCAGGAGGATGAAAACAGGAAAGAAGCTGGCAAAGAAGCTGGCTGCAGGGCGAGGGACACCCAGGGGAGGAAGCAATAACGTCTAAGGTGGCCATCCCCTGGGATTGTCTGTGTGCTGCTAGAGGGGTCCTGGCACCGTTCAGACCTGCCCAGGGTCCCCCCTGCCCTGGGAGCCTCACTGGGGCACAGGGGCAGCACGGGTACCCCGGATGGGTACGTGGGCTGGGGAAGAGCGTTGTCGCTTTCTTTTTGAAGCCAGGAGCAGTGCAAAACTGGCAACGAGTTGGTGGGCACACCTGTGCAGCAAAAGGGGGCTGGTGTTCATCCTGGCTGCATGGTGTCTTGGGGTGAACTTGTTTTCCAGTGCTACTGTAGGTGGTGGCTGTGGGAAATTCTTCTTTTTGCTCGCACTTTTTCATATTAATACTCTGTTTACTGTATGCAGGCAGACAGGCATGATATGTGTGCAGAGGATGGGTTGCAAGCGATTTCTAATTAAAACACACTTGCTGGCTCTGTTAAAATGTGGCCACTTGAAAGACAAACTCAAACCTCAGTTGCAAATAATTACATCGAATGAATATTTATACTTTGCTGCAGGCACCATTTGTGGGATGTTTTAGTAAAAAATGTCCAAAAATAATAGAAGTACAAGTATATCACCTGAAAACAGTTGGCTATACTCTTGTTAACATGGTGCTCCTCAATGTAAAATGCACAGTAACCCATAGTTTTAACTCCCTAAAAATAAATCTGAAAAAAAAATGAGAGGTTTGGTTTCTTTGTCAAGCAGCTTGCAGTAAGCAATCAAATGCTCACTTTAACTACGTTACATGACAGACATTGAAGATGCATGCAAAATAATATCTAGTCTTTCACAAAACCAAGTACTTCCAGTGAGCTGTGAAATCACACGCGCTAGTATGTAAAATCCATTTCAAAGCCTTGGCTCCCCTCACAAGAGATATATTCTTGGAGGCTTTCTCGAGTCAGCAGCCTAAGCCAAGCGCTATAGAGGCTTACACTGATACAATAAAAAGGACAATTTGCTTGGAAGTCTGTGGCTAATTTATCGCACAATGCCCGATGTCATGGTCAGCTTTGTCGCAGAAAGTTGGCAGTCCCGCTCAGCGTCTCCACTGGCCCAAAAAGCTGCGAGTGTTTCTGGCTGAAGCCGCTTCTCCTGTTGGATGTCCCAGGCGGCTCAGACAAGCCCTTTCACAGCGACACACGGCCAAGAGCGGGCACAGAAATGAGGGGAGAAACAAAGGTGGCTCTGAAGTCATTTCCCCGCGTTGGATCCAGCCATCCGGTTGCACTCCTTCCCCATTGAAGGGGCAGAAAGCGGCCGGAAGAGCGGGGCTGGGAGAGAACAAACCGGCCGGGAGGGAGCTGGGACGGGGCGGCCCTCGCCAGGCTGCCATTCTCCATGCAGAGAAAGGGATGAATGATTAATTGTAGGGGCCCAGAAGGTGATCGATGCGGCAGGACGGCGCCCAGCACCGCGAGCACCTGCACCACAGGGAGGCAAGGCCGCTCGCGCCTCGGGCGCGCAGCAGGGCGCTGTTCCTGCCTCACCCGGCTGGTTTTCGGCTGGCACCGGCACCTCGGTGCCACTGCCACGGCTGCTTCCTTTGTGTAGGAAGCAAAAAACCCCCAGGATGGGGAGAAAGGGAAAGGGGATGTGGGATCCCATCTTGAAACTTTCTTTGCACAGCCCGGCAGCAGGTGCAGGAGGCCTCACACATGTAGGGCCTGGCAGCGAGGCCGACAGAGTAACCTGAAGGGAGCCAGGCATGCAAGTTTCACCACGGGTAAAGTGAGGCTGGGTGCTGGGCACCCTTAGGTGCCCTTGGAAATCCCAGTCTAGGGTGCCTCTGGAGTCAGCAAAGTGCAGAAAAACCTGCTGAACTCCAACGTGAGCTCAATGAGGAGTAAGTGCTGGGCTACACTTTGGCATTCCTGAATTAGGATAGAAATGTCATTGTTTCTCTGTTTTCAGCAGCAACCTAGTAAGGTCAAAAAATATGATTTCTGCTGGAAGCTGGTCCTTTAAAGCACACAATTTTAGGAAAGGCTTGGTGGTTTGGGTGTTGGAGCCAGGCAAGAAGCAGTGAGGAGAGCAGCTCCTGGTGCCTCCGCTCCTGAGCAAAGCAGCGCAGTGCAAAGCCACAAGCCAGCCCTGTGCTTCACATCCTTCACCCCCTGAGCACCAGGATGGACCAACACCACTGCCACAGCTCCAGCTAGTGCGGGCTGGGTGTCTGTGGACAGGGGGACAAGACAAGTTTTGGTGCCGACAGCCCCATGGTCCCATCCTGGGGTCCATCCTTCAGCAGCTGATCTTGGCAGCATTTTTCTCTCAGGGTTTGCTGCTTGAAGGTCACCATAGTACAGACCCTTAGGTCCCTGAGACACTTTGTTAATAGGATTTGGCTCTAGGCCTTGCATATGGAGGAGAATGAAGCCCAAATTCCCCTGCACACCTGGGCCTCTGGCCCATATGCAGTTACTCGGTGGTGAGAAGTGAAGTCCCTTTGAGGCTCCCATGGGGCAGCAATGTAGGGAAGCAGGACAGATATCTGAGCCTCTGCCTTGGAAAACAAGTGGCAAAATGACCCCTGCTCCTGTTGTACAAGGAAGATTTGGCAGGGTAGGAAGAACAAGTGCACCAGATATCAGGAACAACCAGCCTCACATTGCTGTGGTTGGCACTGTCACAGTTTCCTTTCTTAATTTCCCTCCTTCTCTTTCCATGAATGAAATGCCAGTCTCCACAGAGGTGCCCTGTCCTCACAGAGAGCCCAGGATGCATTTGAATAGAAAGGATGCTGAAGTGATGGTAGCATGACTGGTCTGACTATGCCTGGACAAACCTGACTGCAGCAAGCATGTACTGCCAAAGCAGTCTTTTGGGGCAGCAAGCATGAAGTAAAAGTCCATCAGTAAAAACCGATTTCTTTGCAAATAAAGCTATGCAAAGTAGATTTCATTCACAAACATGCAAGAATCTTCAAGTGATCATCTCAGAAAATGAGATTAAACTGACCCAGATTATTTTTTGAAGAAGAAAGCCTGCTACGTGTGTGTTTCTCGATGGCATGGCGGGCTCGGCTGCGACAGATGCTGTATGCAAATGTCATGATGTGAGAGATGCACTATGCAGGGCAGCCGGAGATGCTCCTGCGTGGCCGGATGCTATAGCACTGTCTCTTGCCCCACTGCCCCCGGGCAGCCTGGCCCCGCAGCCGCCCACTGGCAGAGCCCCGCGCCCAGGGCCGGCACAGGCACTTGTTTAAGCATCATGGGTGCCCTTGCCGCTCGCTTATTCCAGATGGTTGACGTGCTGGGTGAACAATAGCAGGGACAGCATGGCAGGGCACTCGGCAGAAACCTCCCCCTGCATACAGAGCAGCGCAGGGCTGGTGATGGGCAGCCCAGTGCGGGGCTGAGGCTGTTCCCATACGGATGAATTACCTCCCTGTCGCTCAGGGGGGGGGATGTTCAGCCAACGGGACAGTCCTGGGACAGGAGGCGGTGGGGATTAGCTCACGCAGGCCTTTGTGAGGACAAACAGACCAGTTTTGTTTCCTTCAGCAGCAAACCTGGAAGAAGTATGTTTTGGACTCCTGATGGAGGTGTCTGGAGAATTACGCATTCTGCATGTGCGTGTGTGTGCGTGTGTGAGCAGAGAACAAAATGGCTAATAAAAAGCCTCTAACTTTTCATCCACTGCCTTTTCGTGCTGGCACACGTGGCACCCTAGGGCAGCTATTTGCTAGCGCTGTTTCTAATCTAGTCTGTTTACTGACTGCTGATTTGAAAGCGCCAAAGTGGCATTAAAATTATCCATGTCCAAACCTTCCCTTGGCTCCCTTCATACTCAGTTACCTGGTCCATGGCGTATTTGTGACCCTGCATCTTCCTGACCCCACCTGACCCACAGTTGCGCCCGAGGAACAGAGGCAGGTGAGCGGAGCGAGGTGAACTCTCACCAGCAGCCTTGGAGCCAGGACATTTGCTCCACACCGCCTTTTGCCACCACCCGAGTAGCAGCCCACCTCCGAGGTCACCACTGAAAACTCGTGGAGGAGGAAGAGTAGGAAAGCTTTGCTGGCTGGCTCATCCTCATGACCATGCCACTGACCAGCGGCAGAAGGGAGAGCGTGGAAAGCAAAGTCCAGGTGATGAAACCTCCGTGCTCTCCAGGTGCTGCAGTGGTGCTTGTCCCAGTGTAGAAGTGCCCAGGGTTCCTGTGAAGTGTGGCTCCTCACCTGGGACCTTACGGAGCACATCGGGACTTTGGGGCTGCTGGTTTGGAAAGATCAGGTGGAGGTGAGGGGAGATCTATGCTGCACCAAAAATACTCCAAATGCTGTAGCTTTCCTCCTCTTTAAGAAAAACACACAACCGGGGCTTGTTTCTACCTTCTCTAAGCTGTCGTGTGTGGACTATTGATGGGTGAACAGGTCGTAAATTCCCACCAGCTGCCCCACCTGGTTTCCCTGTGCTCTCTTACTGGCGTGACAAGGGGGCTGATGGCACTCCTGCCCCCTACCTCCCGATTGCTAGGACCTGGCTTGGCCCAACCTGCCTTCAGCTGGAGCGCCCTGCAAACGGAGCCACAGAGAGTGATGTTGCAGAGGCACTTGAAGCTGGATGCAGGGATGGGTTTTTGCAGGCTGGCAGCCAAATTGCACTGCTGGGGTGTTTCGGAGGGGGTCTGCTGTCTGTGCAGACGGTATGGCAGAGGCAAAGGCTATTTTCCTGAAGCTCTGCATGGTATCTGCAGATCTGATGCTCAGAGTACATGGAAAAGCCGCTCTCACTGAGCATTTTTCTTTTTCTTTTTAGTTTTAGGTCACCTTCAAACAACCTTGTGCTCTGCGTAAAGTCAATGTCGCTGGAGCGGGGAAGGAGAAAAGGAGCAAAGCCAGCCTCAGAGCACTACGGGTGCACGTCTGCAAAGCAATTGTGCTGCTTTTGGCAGTTGCAGGTGACAACCCTACCAAGCGCCCAGGAGCAGATGAGAAGTTTATGGGCTGTTAATAAACTGTAACCAATCGGTGAATGCTGCCGGGTTGTGTTCAAGCTGTTTGGGGCCACAGGTCCTTGGGAGAGCTTGCACTTGCTCTGCCTTTATTTCAACGTAGCAGAAACATTAAAGCATGTGGCAGACCCTTGATGTTTGTTACAGTGAATAGACATATGTCCCTCACACTAGCATGTAGAATATCTAATTAAGTTACACAATGATAGCTTATACCCAGGGGCAGTCGCAAACAAGACGCTGTCACACTCTTAAGAACACAAACAAAATGAAAATTGCCTCTTTATACATTATAATGAATATGTTTTCAATACATTAAAAGTTCATTTACTAACAGACTCAGTATGACCGAGCAGATTTCTGCTAATATCATTTCGTTTTTCCGAAGGATCAGTTTGTATGGTTAGGATTAGGGGCAGGTTTGTTAATGAAGCTACTGAGCGTTTTTCCCCAATGGACTTGAAATAAGAAATGAAATCTTAACCATACGTTTACTTGTGTTGTCTCACGCAAATCCCGCTCTCCAGAACCCCACCTCCACGGGGCTTCTCCCTTCAGCAGGATGCACGTGCTGTGGATCTGTGCTTGGCTTTCCCCTGTCTCCCCCTTCTTAATTAGAATTTTGCATCATTGCATGCAAGAGACAGTCACCCTCAGGCTGGATTGCTTCAGAGGTTATTTCCCACTTTTGGCCTGGTGGTACCAGATGACAAGTTATGGAAGGGCTTGAGTAACACTCAAGGTGTAAGTCCTGTCCCTGCTCAAGTTTTCCCATCAGCATCTCAGATGGGTGATCCATCTTTCCTTCCTTCCTTCCTTCCTTCCTTCCTTCCTTCCTTCCTTCCTTCCTTCCTTCCTTCCTTCCTTCCTTCCTTCCTTCCTTCCATCCTATTCCTCTTCCCACCAGAGAACTCCATTCCCATTAAAGGATTTTTACACTTTTTCTATGTGGGAATAATTAAATCGATTAAGTGTTTTGTGGGCAAAGTCTCCAGGTGGGGAGGGAGGTGTATGGGCTGATTCCTGCAGACCTTGCCTTGGTTAGGTGTCACTAAGCCATTCCCACTGCGTTGGTGACATGTGACAGACACACACATGCTCAGGCAAAGCCCATCACTTCTATTTCTACCTTCAGCATAAAGGAGATGGGAAAACTGTTGCTCCCTGGGAGGTTTCTTCCCTTCCTTCCCCTGCTTCTAGTCAAACTCTTAAATAAGGGCTGGCTTTCAGAGGACACCTGCTGAAGGCTCTCTCGAGCTCAGCTTCAGGTGGCTTGGGCTGGCTGTCCTGGAAAGCGAGGTCCCCAGATCATGTCTGCCCTGTACACCAACACAGCGCCCTTGCAGTTTTCTTTTCCACTGCAACCCATTTTTTCAAAGGGGTTGAAGGGAGGGACAAAAGAGCAAAGGAGGAAATTTCCCAGTGCAAAGGAGAAAATCTCCCTTCCACCTCACCTGAGCTGCACAGCAGAGCTGGGTTGTTCCTCCAAGGCTGGCGGCGAGGAGCAGAGGGTTTGCAGAGAGAAACTTGCTGGGATATTCAGCGCAGTCCCGAATGAAGTGTAGGGGCTGGAAGAGAATCACTGTGACTGCTTTTGGAAACAGCCTGTAGCGTTTCGGTGCCCGTGGCTCATACATCTCCTCGCCCTGTTACCTTAGGCACAGCAAGCCAGGTTCTGCCCAACTGACTCCCACAGAAAGAGTAAAACAAGCCCCCGGCCAGAAAACCTGCTAATTTCCTACTTCAAGGGATTTTTCTTAGAAAGTGACTAGAATTGTGCCTGCTTTTGTTTAAAAAAAAAAGGAACTTTTTTTTTTTTTCAGCAGACAAAGATGCGTATAAATGTGTCTTATACATATATGTATATGTCTTTCTGAAAATAGCATTTAACAAATGCCTTCTGCATCTGCAGGATTCTCCAGCAATCCTGACACTGTGATCAATCTGCAGCCTGGTGATGTTTGGTGACAGTGATTGATTGATTTTCCCTGCTAATAGGATCAACATTGGGAATATATTAAAGTAAAAGGCACACTTCTGACTTTGAGGGAACACCCTGTGTATTGGGCCTGATCCAATTGTATGGTTTTGGCAGCAGGATACAATGATTGATGACAGGCAGGGTGTGGAGGGCTGCCTGCGAGAAGAGCCCGGTTCCCTTAGCGGTCCCTCCATGTGCATGACACTGGCTTCCTGCTGGGACGGGGACACGCATAAGAAGGGACAATGGAGCAGGGTGGCCCATCCAGATAACCTCTTCTAATGCATATGGTGAGATCTGACCTGCCAGTTCAAGAGGAGAAGGCAAAAAGCTGATGGGAAATTAATTCTCAGGAGTTTGTCAAGACATCTCCAACAAGTGAAGATAAATGGCAGAACAAAACTTCTAAAGATAATCCCAAGAATAGGGATGAATGAAAGAGGGAAACACTAGTTTGCATTTACATCCATCTCTTAGGGGAAAGGGCTCGGGTAAGCGCTGCGCTTTCGGAGGATCCCGACCCCATGTGCAGCCCTGTGCTGCCTGTAGCTCCTGAGGCGATCGAGCACCGCGGGGTGTTGGGGCCGTGCACGTAGTGGGCAGCCCGCACGGTCACCTCTTCTGTCTGTTCCTCAAGGGGATGGGCTGGGAGCTTGCAAAAAACCTTTGGTCCAGTCATGCTGCTGCTGAAATCGATGCCGAGCATCTTGACAGACATGGGAGACGCCGATAACGCAGTGAAAATCCGGCTTTCAGCTGCGTATTCAAAGATCCCTGAGTGTTCAGAAATTGTCTGGGTAATGGAGAATCACCGGGCCTCAGGTCCTCATCCCACCTGAGATCCCCATCCCACCTGAGGTCCCCATCCCACCTGAGGTCCCCATCCCACCCAGAGGTGGAAACCCCACTGACAAAGGGGGAACTGGAGCTACAGGACAGTGCTTGCAACTTCAGAGGGATGTCTCGGGCCTGCTGGCATTACCAGAGGCTGTTGGCTCCTGTCACATAGGTGCGTGCAGGAGCAGACCAGCACCCACCACTTCTTCTGTGCTGGGTCTGCAGACCATCAGGGTCCAGAGAACATCAGCCTTTCATCTGTGGAAGAATAAAGAGCAGCCCTAGCCCCTGGGCAGCAAGGAAAGGGCATCTCAGGCCTGTGCCACAGCCGTAGCTCGCACCCTGCCACTTTACCCTGTGATGTCCCATGTCCAGCGCCTGGCCCTGGCATGGGAAGGCTACGGTGATGTCCAGAGGGGATGAGAGTGGGGAAAAAATGGGATTTCTGTCTCCAATTTATAACTAAACGTGTGTAATCCGTGCTTGTGTATCTTGCTGTGCCAGCGTCCCCTGCCCAGAGCAGCCATGGTTTGTGCGAGTGGAGACGTGGACGAAAACGCAGCGCTGCTTTCCGTGAAAAGCTGCTGGAGGGGATTTGGATGCTCACAGCAAACATTCATCCCAAGGAGAGGGAAGGGAGCCCAAAAACCTGCCCGCAGCCCTGAAAGGTCCCAGCCCAGGGCGAACCGGCAACGAGCAGTGCCAGTGCTGCGGGTGCCTGGCTGCTGAGGAGGCTTCCCCCGGGCAGTGTCAGTCTGTCGTGGGGCATTGGGGTGTTAATGTGGAGGAACTGCCCCGTCCCTTCGCCTGGGCTTCCCCGAAACGCTGCGTTTTTCCTCCCTAAATGTGCTGCAGCCTCTGGCTGTCCCTCTCTTCTCTTTCCGCAAGGTGCCTGGGGTGGGCAGTGAGGAGGGGAAGGGGGAAAAGGGCAGGAGAAAGGGGAAGCGGGGCGTTTCTCCCTCACCCCGGGCACAAGAAACCGCAGCCCCCTCGGCCAAAGCCGCCAAGGGCAAACGAAATCGCCCCCGTTCCCCTCCCCGCTGCCTCCATCCCACCTCCCCCGGCGCCCTCCCCGTCCCCCGGGGTCCCCGCTGCTTCCCAACCAGGGTTTGGAGGGGGTTGATGGGGGGGCTGCCGGCTCCTGGCCCCGCTGGAGGCGCAGGTGACCCCCGCCGGTGATCGCGGAGCATATGGGCTCTGCGCCCTCCCCGAAACCCTATCCGGCCGGAGCCGCGGCTTAATCTGCCGGCAACGCGATCGGGGGGGCCCTGCGGGGCACTCGGTGCTGCAGGGGAGCATATGGGGAACGAGGCCGGCTGGGGGGGGGGATGTGGGGTGGGGGGTTGCCGGGGGCCCGGCTGAGAGCCTAATTTCATTTGCAGGTAGCCCAGGAGGAGGGGGAGCGGAGGGCACAGCTGGCGGCTCGCCCCCGGGGCTGGGGCCGTCGGCGGTCCCGTGCCTTTTGGGGGGGGACGAGAGGCCCCAAAACCGACTGGCAGCGGGCAGGGGGCTGTGGAGGGGGCGGCGGGCAGGAGGCTTTTTTGGGGAGGGAAAGCCGGGGTGCCCGTGCTCCTCCTCGCCGGGGCGGTGCTGCCGTCGGGGCTCCCCGGGGCCACCTGTTGGTGCTGGGCAAGGGGCTTATTTTTTTTGGGGGGGGGGGGGGAGGCAGACGAGCTGGATTTCCCGGCTTCTGGCCGCTGCCGACTTTTGCATCTGTCAGGGTGCTAATTATTGCCTTTAATGGAGACAAAGAGCGGCTCCTAATGATGCTCCCTCTAATTCTCACCTGCTCCTGCCCTCCTTCCGCAGCAGCGCTCCCTCGCCGGAGCCCTGCTAATTGGGAGAGCTGCTCCGCTTAGCGCGGGCGGGGGGGCAGGTAGCGGCGGACAGGGGGTGCCCAGGGCCCCAACCCGGGAGGCTGCAGGTCAGGAACCGGCTGAGCCACAGGGCGGAGCGGCCCCGTGACCCGCTTCGCTTTCCACGCGTTCACAAATCCCCCCCCGAATCCGGATTCGCGCTCGTTCCGCGCCCGCAAAATTCCCCCTCGTCGGGGGATGCCCACCGAGGTGGGGGCACTCGGGATGCCCCCGTGTCCCTGCAGGAGCACGGAAGCCACCAGATGAGGGTGAGATGTCCCCCTGCCCACATTTCTGGGCAAAGCACCGTCGGAGCACACACGGGGAGGGCTACTGCCGACCTCGGGGGGGTGGGAAAAAAATAGGAGCCCCTCTGCGAATATTTTTCCTCTCCGTGGGTTTTTGATCGGGTGGGTTTGGATGAAGGTCAGTGCGTACAGGGAGCAAACGAGAAGCACGTCGCGAAATTTACTATTTCCTCTTTCCTCTCCCCGAATTAATTTTTAGCTCTTGCCAAGGTGTAGGCAAAAAAAAGATAAAATAAATAAAAATTTGGAACTCGGTGGCACTCGTTTGGTTCCCTGCCACCTTCACTCTGCGAGGAACGAACGAGACGAATCGGTTTCGACCAGCCCGCGAAGCCGAGCAGCAGGAAACGGAGGGACCCCAAACCTCCCCGTCCCCACCCCGCATTTCGGCTGGGGATCCCGCAGCGCATCCCCGCCGGGCACCGCCGCATCCTCCCGCCCTGCCTCCGGGCGGCAACGAGGAGAAAAATGCCACTTATTTAAAAACGCCTTTTTTTTGGTTTGTTTGTTTTTTATTTAAAATCTCAACAATGGATCGCCTTTTTTTTTTTTTTTTTTTTTTTTTTTTGCAACCAAACGAGTAATAAATATTATTTAGCAACTTTTTTTCTCTTTTCTTTTTTTTTTTTTTTCTTACAAAAATAAACAGATGATAAAATCTCTGCGAGGGGGCAGCGATAAGTAAAGTTGTTATTTTCGGAAACAAGCCCAAGTTCTCAGTATTGCAACACGGACGGCGTGAGAGAGAGTTCCTACACGGGAAGAGCGTTAAGGAGTACAAACTTTGTTAAGGGCGGCGGGAACGAAAAACGTGTTATACGATAAAAATAAATTAAAAAATAAAAAAGGGAAAAAAGACGGGAAACGAAAAAAAAAAACACCACGAAGCAAACCAACGAAATCAGCGCAGACCAACCCCTTATTCATTCATAAGGCTTACACAGTACAAGTGCACGGACGGAAAGCTCGGCTGCCGGCGAGGGGTGTATGTACAGAGCCCGAAGGAGAGACGAACCCGAAAAAAAAGCAGGACGGGGGGGCCACTGGGGGGGCCGAGCCACCTCCCCGGCCAAACTCGCACCCGGGGCTCCGGAGACCGCCGGCGCCTTGCAGGATGCGGCCCGGAGGGCGCTGCCGGGGGGGGGGTGCGACCAAACAAGAGGAGGGGCGACGGGGGGCGACCCCCCCCGGGTTCGCTTCCTCGGTGTGCGGCCAGCCCGGGACCGCTTCGCCCTCCTCCCCGAGTCCCGGCAAGAAAAGGGGGCGCGGGTGTCGGGACGGGGTCCTCCCGGGGGGTCCCCGTTGTAGGTCCTGGTCGCTCCGGGGCGGCCCCCCTCATTTGGTGTCGGTGGCCAGTCTGGGCAGGCTGGCGGCCCCATGCCGGAGACGTGGTGGTGCGGGGGGGCCGACACCTGGCACATGCTGCATGGGCACGGCATCCCCCCCCAGTGCTGGAAGCCGCTGCCCAGGGGGGCGGCGGCGGCGGCGGCGGGCGGCCGGCGGCGGCCGAGGGCGACTTGAGGAGCCCGTGCGGGGGTCGGATGGAGCTGACGGCCGAGAGGCCGGAGCCGGGCAGGGAGGCGCTGGAGACGGCGGCGGGGGGCAGGATCGGGTGGTGCACGGGGTGCGAGGCGGGGTGGCCCGGGTGGCCGGGCAGCGGGGCCGAGTGGGGCGCCCATGCCGCCGGGGCAGGCGGCGGGGTGGAAGCCGGCGTGGTGGCCGCCGTAGATCTCGCTGACCAGGCGCTTCATCTCCTCCAGGGAGTTGGTGAGCATGAGGATGTAGTTGCGGGCCAGCAGCAGCGTGGCGATCTTGGAGAGCTTGCGCACCGACGGCCCGTGCGCGTAGGGCATCACCTCCCGCAGCCCGTCCATGGCGATGTTGAGGTCGTGCATCCTCTTGCGCTCCCGGCTGTTGATCTTCAGGCGCAGCTGCTGCAGCTCCGGCTCCGTCATCTGCTTCTTGTCCTTCTTGGAGGACGACGACGACGACGAGGACGACGAGGACGACGAGGACTTGAAGCCCAGCTTGTCCACCACCACCACCCCGGCGGCGCTCATGGCGCTGCGCAGCTCGGCGCTCAGCTCCGGCGGCGAGTCGCTCTGCGTGGAGCTGGACACGGTGCCGCCCGTGAAGCCCCCGCCGCCGCCTCCTTTATTCCTGCCCGGGAGGAAGAGCTCATCGGGCTCCGGCGAGGAAGGGCGGCTGGAGACCAGGCTGGCGTCCGAGTCCATGGCCCGGCAGGCGGGACGGCGGCGCTCACCGGGCTGCCTGCGGGAGGGGGAGAGAGCCGGGGGGTCGGCCCCGAGTCAGCGCCCGCCGCCGCTCCCCGAGCCGGGACGCCCCCACCGGGCCCCGGCGGCGGCTGGAGACGGTGCCCCGGGCGGGGCCGGCCGCGCTGCCCGCCCCCCCGAGCCTCCTCCCGCGGGGCGCCCTCGGGGGGGCGCCTCGCGTCGCGTCGCGTCCCGTCCCGTCCCGTCCCATCCCGTCGCGTCCCGTCCCGTCGTATCCCGTCCCTCCGGTGCCCTTACCGTGGCCGTGGGGAGCGGCGCGCCGGGACGGGCCAGCACGGCAGCAGCGCGCACCTTGCGGCGCGGCGGCGGCGGCTTTATAGCCGCGCCGGGGAGGAACAATGTCACCGGGCGGGGGGGGGCTGCGCCAATCGGCGGCGGCTGGGGGGGGCCGGGGGGGGCCGGCTGATGTCACCGGGGCCGGTCCGGACCGATGGGGCGGGCGGCGGGGAGAGGGGCGGGGGGGGGGAAGCGGGGACGGGGGGGCACCGGGGGACCGGGGGACGGGGGGGGGGGACGGGGCCGACAGCAGCGGGGGGAGCCCCGCGGGGGGGCGCGGGAGGGGGGAGGGACTTTGGCGAACTCGATACCAAAAGGCGACAATGACAGCGCCGCCAACAGCTGTTGGGGGGACCGGGGGGGGACCGGGGGACGGCACCGAGCAAACCCCGGCCCGGCCGCCGCATCGCACGCCGGGCTGCGCGGCTCCCCGACGGCGCGTCGGTATTTGCCGGTGCCCCGCCGGTTCCCGTCCTGTCCCGTCCCGTCCCGTGCCGTGCCCTCGGGGCACGCTTCCCCCGGCGGCTCCCCGTTATTTCACTTTTTCCCTCCGCCCCCCCCCCGAGCCCGGCCATCCCCGAGGTTTCGGGGCTCTCCCCAGCCCGCAACGCCCCGGGGAAGCGGGCAGCCGGAGCGAGGAGCGCAACGAGCCCCGAGCAGCCCCTCCAGCGAGAGCCAAGCAGCGGGGGGCTGCGGGGGGGGGAGAAAAGGAAGAAAAGGCACCGCCAACAAAACGGCCGCAGCATCCCTCCCGGCTCCCCGCTCGCCCCCAGCCGCATTTGGGGCCGCCGCTTCCTCCCACAGGGGTAAATCCCCCCCCCCCCCCCCGCCCCCTCCGCCTTTGTTGCATTATTTTTACACCCGTGTGTTTCCCAGCTGGCTCGGCAAAGCCTCAACCATCCGTTAAATATGTATTTAAAACGTTAAGAAGTGAAGCGTGGAAATGTGTTTCCCAACGGTTGCGGGGCTGATCCGTAACAGGTCAATTAGGAAAATCTGTCCCAGCGACAGCCGGGACGGCCGCCGCCGCCCCCCCGGCGTGTGCCCCGCTGCTGCCGCCCGGCCCCCGGCGGGGATGGAGGCGGGGGGGGGGGCCGGGATGCCCCCCGGGACTCGCCCGGCTTTGGGGCTGCGGAGCCGGGAGTGGGGCACGGGGCGCGGGGCGAGCCCCGGAGGTGGCACGGGGGGCGCGGGGGGACGGGGACGCCCCCTCCTCCCCGTCGGGGGGGCGGCAGCGCCGGCCGCGGGGTGTCACCGGCCGCTGAGCCGGCCCGGGGCTCCCCAAAATAGCGTCCTGCTCGCCCGGCCGGGGATGCAGCAGCGGCGGCAACCTGCCCGCACGGCTGCTCGCCAGGAGCGGCTGAGACAGGCGAGACAGGTGCCGGGGGGGGCTGCGGAGCCCTCCTTCCTTTCCCTTTCCCTTTCCCTTTCCCTTTCCCTTTCCCTTTCCCTTTCCCTTTCCCTTTCCCTTTCCCTTTCCCTTTCCCTTTCCCTTTCCCTTTCCCTTTCCCTTTCCCTTTCCCCTTCCCCTCCTCCCTTTTCCCTTCCCCTCTTCCCTTTCCCCTTCCCTTTCCCCTTCCCTTTTTCCTTCCCCTTATCCTTTTTCCCTTTTCCCTTCTCCTTTTCCCTACATTACCCCCCCAAGTCCATAGGGCTCGGTCCCGCAGCGCGGCCCCGGGGGGCTCCCAGGGCCCATTCCCCCGCCTTTCTTTTCACAATAAACCTACATTATTACCTACGAACACACATATTTTATTATTTTTATTTTTAAATCGCGACCGTAGGCAGCCAAGGCGCGAACGAAGGCAATCAGGGCACATGATGAAGCGGGAACTTAATAAAAACCAGCCTGTTGCTTTCGTGCCGAAAGTCTCTCGGCGTGTCGGTGAGCCCGCTGCCGTGCCTTCATCCCCCCGCAGCCCCCGCAAGGTTCCCCTTGATTGCGCCGTGCTCCGGGGGGGGGGGGGGAGCAAAACTCAGCACCTGGTGCTGAGGACACGAGGGCTGCCCACAGGCTCTCTGCTTAGACGGGGCGAGGTACGGGGTGAGAAGTGGGGCAGGGAATTCCCACACACACACTTTTTTCTTTTTTTCCTCTTTTTTTTTTTTTTTTTTTCTTCTGGATGTTTCAGCCATCTCCCCGACTGTCTTTTTGGTGTATTTCTGCACTTCCAAGCGATGTCTGACCTGCAGACTGCCACGCCGTCCCACCTGCCAAATCAACCTCTTGGGTACCTGCGATCTCAAGGGAAGGGACCCGAGCTCACTGGGTGGGGCAGTCGGTTTTGTTCTCTTGGGGTTCTTCTTTTTCTTTTTTTTTTCTTTATTATTTTTTTTTTTCTTCAGCGTGAGGTTTGTTTTTGTTAACACTTGCTCGATTGAAATGTTTGAGACACATGCGCTCTGCCAAAAACCCAGCATGTCTTCCCATTCAACCAGAGGCTGCGAAAGCTTCTAATCTTTACAGGAGTCACCCAGAGTGAAGGCTCAGAAACACCAGAGCTGATGTTTGCGATACTTTCAGGATTACAAACACGCAGGAAATAGGCCATCGCCTGTTCTCATACAGCTGCAAAACAAAACAAAACAAACAAGACAAAACCAATCCAAACAAAACCAAACAAAACTTATAGAGCCTTGTCACTTATGAACCTGTTGTAAACTGCAGCAGAATAATTAGGTTGCTGGTTCAGTTTCACTGCAAACCCAGGCTGGATGCTGTGTGCCTTACATCTCTGTGTGCCTCACATCTCAGGCTCGGTCGTCCCTCCTCTCAAGTACGGCCAGGTATTCAAAGAGGACAAGCCCCACATCACTGAGATTAACGGGGACTGACTCTCTCTGACCTTAATATGTTGTCAAAAACACCTCCTCCAGGATCCTTTTAACTCTTCTCCGCAGGAGTGAGGCATGTAAGTATTCTGCCCGTCGTTTGTTGTGTGTAATGCAAGATACTATTTTTTGTTTGTTTTCTGTTTTTACGAGATACGATCCATTTAGTACCTTACTCGAAGAAAAAACTTTAAGAACTCAGTTTAAGATGCATACCATTTTCTTGTTGCCCCCCAAAAGGCAATTCCTACAGTTTACAAAGCAGTGTGATGGCTATTTCGTTTTAACAGCTCCTAGGCATTACCAACGTTTTCATTTCTTATTGGCAATGCAATCTGCTGGTGAAGGAGGAGAGGGAGCACAACGCCAGGCAGAAGTGGTGCCCGGGCTGGGAGGCATCCAGCAGGCAGGAGCAGGTGCCGTGGGAGCGTGCAGGCTCTTCTCAGCATCAGTGTCATGCAGAGGCTCTCTTCATGCTGGTACTGAGTAAGGAAATATCCTTGTATATCTATATACATGGTGCAGCACCTTTTTGTGTGGCTGGGGGAGCATTTCCAGCCTGCAGGGCAGTGGGGCCTCTGCAGAAATGTCCCCTCCCCAAACAGCGGTCCCCAAATGTCCCCAAGCAAGCAAATTAAAGCTAAAATCATTAAAAATTTAAAGCATCAGAGCCAAGGAAGCAGAGGTGGACAGGAGGTTACTGATGCCTGCTGCACTTTGCCTGGCTACACTTGGTTTTCCACTGTGCAGGAGGTCTGAAGCCCTCAGGAGTTTATTTGAGGGGGTATTCTCTGCACCAACCAAACTGGACACCGATGGGATTAGGAAATCAGCCCTGTGCTCATGGCAGTGCTCTGCTCTGACCATTCTCTGTCACCTGGTGCCCACAGCAGTGCCTGAGGGTGTAAAAGATGTAGGTGTGTTATTATAGAGACAGGGCCAAGGGAAACCCTGGCACAAATGTCTGTCTCCTCAGCAATAAATGGAGCATCCTTGTTGGGACTGAATTTAGTCTAGAAAATCACGTTACTCTTTTATTTTTGCAGGGAATTCCCACATGGTGCAGCGTGGGCATTTAGTTCTAATTTTGAATTTCTTGAGCAGTATTCCTTCATGTTTTTTTTATTTTATTTTTTTTTTTTACATTTCACTGTTTGTCTCTATGTGGCACTGTTATGCTACCCTCACTTCTTTTCCATTTTCCATGTCGTTATTTTGATGTAGTGCTCCTTAAAAATGAGAGACCTGGCTGAAAGAACACGAAATCTTGGGTATGGTTTGCTTCCCATCTGAACACCTATGGGAAACAAAATTGTCCCCCCAAAGGTGATTCCTTTGCCCTGCCTCTGTTCAGGAGAAAAATGCTGTAGAAACCCCGGCAAGGGCTATGCTAGTGAGGTTAATGCATCCATCTCACCAAGCCACAGGGATTTTGTCGATGCATGCTGGCAGTGGAGACGATCCCCTGTCCCAAGGTGCCCGTGCCCTGCGGAGGGGTTGTGCAACCCTTTCAACACACAGCAAACTTTATCCTGGTGTCAACATCTGCCAGCCTCGGCAGCAGAAGTCCACACCAGAAAATTTGGCCAGGCTTCTCCTTCATCTGCAGGGAGTTTTGGGGGGCTGCTGCCTTCTCGTGTTGTACCGGGACTTGCACTGATGGAGGAACAGCTGAACTCTGGGTTCAGCGTGAATGTGTCAAAGCCCCGATCCTGTTCGGCAGCATCTCTTGCAGCCCGTGGTGTCAAAGGTTGCTGCGCGCGTCCCCTGTGCTCCCCGGGTGGCATTGTTTGGTAGAGGGGCTCCAGCAGATGGCCCAAAAACGCACCTCGGCCAAGCGAAGAGGGACCACATGTGATGAACCATAGACGTCTCATTAGCAAACGGGGGGAAAAAAAAAAAAAGCAAGGATGAGAAAAAAAAGATAAAAAGAATACACAAAGACATTTACATATTTACATTGTTTCTCCCTCATTTTAGATTCTCCTTTAGCTGAAGTGTCAGTGTGCTTGCTTTTCTCCTTCTGTTTGTATGTTTACTTGTGCTAAATAGATTATGATAATCAGGCACATAAATGCATGCAACTGTTATTATGGCATTTTAATCACAGAGTTTTTCACTGGAAGCCTTCATTAGAATTCTCATAATCTCACTTGTTAGTGTAACAAACAGCAATAAATGCCAAGGAACTTGGATTAAGTCAGAGACATTCAGACATTAAAGGAGGAATATGGAAATGCTGTCAAATCTCCGCATTATTTATTGAAATGTCACATAAACAGTTCAGGACTTTACATATCTTACTCATTATAAGAATAGGGTGCGCGGCCACCTGAAGATAGCAATTATAGGTTTTTAGGGAGTACCACAACCGTATATCTCTTATAGTTTATCTCCAACTTTGCCAGACTAGCTGGCTGCCCTGACGCTTCCTAACTATTTATTCATGTGCAAACTTGATCCCAGAGGCATTTAGATGGGGTTTGGGGGATGCTCCCAGATGCCCATGGCACAGAAAGGTGGCACATTTGCCTTCATGTAGCTCTTCTGCACCTTTGGGGAGCAGTGCCCACAGTAACTGCTTGAATTTACCCCACCACCATTCCCACGGGCTGGCTCCAGTGGCACAGCTGAGGGAGCAAGCTGGGGCTTTGCCACTGCTTTTTTCAGACCATAAAAATGTACAGCATCCCTTGAAGTCCTTGGGAAATGTGCGGTGCTCATGCTGGGAGCGGGGCTGCACGCACATCCCAGCGCACGCCTTCCCTGAAAGGCGACACTGGCTTCCCCTCTGTGTGCCGAAACGCTGCTGTGGGTAAGGGATGCTGCTAATATCAGAAGGAGGAGAAAATAGCTGCTCTTTTGATGCAAGTCCACCGACAATTTTATACCGTGCCGGCAAGGCCACCTCCCACTCATGAATATGCACAGACACAGGAGCGGTGGGGAGGTGGGCTGCAGGGCCTGGCCCCATGCCACTGCCGATGTAAAACACTTGAGCAGCGGAGTTATTCAGGGCATCTTGCTCTCTCTTTCTCTCTCTTTTTTTTCCCTTCCCCCTTTTTCCTTTTGTATTTTTCCCTTTTAAGAAAAAGCTGGGAAATTGAATGCAAAAGGCAAATTTTGGGGGTTTCCCACCGTTCGGGTTATTGTGCAGCAGCCCTTGCACCCATCTGAGATACTCCCTGACAGATGTAGGCGAGATGCTGAAATAGGTGAATGCTGAAAGTTGTGCACGGGCTGCTTTTCTGCATTCGGCCACGTAGTGGTAATAAGTTTTGCAGGGAGAGACAAGATCTCATCACGGCAAAACTCTTGCTGAGCCCAAAGGAGGGAGAACCCGCAGTTCTCTTGGGGTATGCAGAGCAGCCTGCTGAATCTGTGCTGGAAGGTGAATTTGATTCCCCTTTCCAGACCCATTTTACTATGTGTGCTGTTTTAAATAAAATTCTGAGTCAGCACAACCGGCAAGCATGGCAGAGAGGGAGCTATCATTCATTTGCCCAAGAAAGATAATTTCTGTATAGCAAAGGGAAAGAAAAAAAAAAAAAAAAGAAGGCATTACCCAAGATTGAAAGTCTGTGCAACTGCTCTGTCACCCAGATTTTTCAATATTGGCTCAAATGCAAAAGATACATGCTGGTTATCTAAAAGTACAAGTTTTGATGCCTTGAATCCAAAGTTTCTGTGGTCTCTCCCTCCCTCCCTGCTAAAATGCAAACCATCCAAAAGGGATTTACTCTTCACAGAAACTGATGTGATTGTGAGGCCACTTAATTCCAAAGAGACCCCCTGAAACTCTGAGGAAATACTTTTGCAGGGTGACACGTAATAGCATTTTACAGGACTCGGCAGCACTCTGGCCCCGTGCTATGCTTCAAGAGCTCCTCTCCACTCAGGGGATGAGCCCTCTTGGTTTTGTTTCGATGCCTGCCACACCATCTGTGAAGATGTGGGTCGGTCTCTGGGCTATTGTTGCGCTCCCATCTTCCCATCTGAATCACTTAAAAGATGCTCCATAGAGAGTGCCTCCACGAGCTGCTGGGCTGTGGAAAGATATTCTTCAGTTGTCAAGGTTTTTATGTATTTTCTCAAAAAAAAAAAAAAGGTAGAGGAAAGATTCCTTGCTTTCGGTACCATTCTGGCAGGAATTCTGATCTTTTGCACAGCATGCTGAAGTTATTACCTTGGGCTCTTCACACCGTTCCTCCCTCCGCTCTTCCCTTGCTGCTCCAGCCGGACCGGGTGCCCTGACCCGCTCCCTCGTGCGCCCGGGCTCGCTTTACCGAAGCGTGGTGCCTGCGCTGGGAGATTTAAAGCACATGTTCCTTTGGAACCACTTGAAGAAAACGTTCACAAGTGAAAATATAAATGCCTTAAATAACATCGCTTGTTTTAACAGTCCCACATGAAGCCTCCCGCTGCCAATCCACCGACCATGCGAGCCAGGTCCTGGCGTGCCTTGCCTGATCCACGTGTCCTTCCAGCCCGCCCCGAGGGTGAGGCTCTGGGGGGAGATGCTGGGAGAATCCCTTTGCCAAACCCCAGAGGTTTCCTACCCTTTCGTGGCCGCCTCTCGTGTTAGCTTCATCCCAGCTGCTTCCGAAAGGGCAAGGGGATGGGGGGCCGGGGCAGGGGGAGAGGGTGGGATGGGAGGAAGGAAGCGGTGCAGCCATAGGAGCAAGCGTGTTAGGGGCTGTGCAATGAGAGGCAAGAGGGAGGTGTGAGGGTGTTGGTGAGGTGGAAGGGGCAGCGTAGGAGAAAAATTGTGGAGGGTAGTTCAAGGGTTGTTTTTTTTTTTTTTTTTGAAAATCCAGAACAAGGAAAAAAGTGGTTGATAAAAAGGAAGAAAATCCACAATGGCAAAGCAAGCTGTTTTCCGGGATTTAGAAAGGTCCCTACAGGTTACGTGGACTTAGAGTTTGCTTAGCCATTTACAATGAAAACCAAAATTGATCTCAAGAAAGACCTCCATCTGGACTGGACAGGTGCTGACCTGTACCAATAGACCTGCAACCAGCAAAATCACGCTTTCTAAAAGTAAGAAAGGTATGGGAATGTAATCTTGAGGTCTACCAGCAAGGGCACGGATTCTGCTGGTTGTCCCAGCAGCCCCCCTTCCCCTCATTTCCAGCCCTCTTTGCTCCCATCGCAGCTCTGAAGAAATCCAGAAATCCAGCCTCTCTCCAGCAGTGCTCGGGGCATGGGACACATCCCGCTGAGGGGACCTGTGCCTTTCCTATGTTTTCCATTTGCTTCCTTTGCTGCCAGCTAAGCTCCTTCAGGACTTGCATCTGCCGGCGGATGTGCTTCTCCTCGGCTGGTGATCTGCTGCCCTGCTTCTTCGCAGGAGAGCAGGGCTGCTCTGCCAGCACAGCTGAAAACACACTTAGGTACAAGGTGCTGAGCAAAAGGCAAAGGTTTCTGCAGTTTGAGAGCCTCAGCAGCCCTGGGTCCATCCGTCTGCTCCCCTTGCTGAGGTACTTTTGGCTTTCTCTGGCCAGGAGGCCTCTTTCTTTCTGCCGCTGCTCTCTGTTTTCTTGGGCTTCCTGGGTGGTGGTGGAGTTGTGATGTCTTGAATACCAATAGTGAAGCCGAACATATGTGAACCTTTCCTAATCCTGCTAATCTTCCTTCAAAAACCTTTCTGAAAGTGTAGGCAACATCCAGATTTAAAAAAAAAAAAAAAAAAAAAAAAAAAAAAAAAGCTACTGAGCATTTTAATGACAAATAATCTTTGTAAAGGGGGAGGGGGTTTTTGCCTCAGCTGGAGATGGAGCTTATGAACTACAGCAGGTAGAAATAACTGCTGTATTACCTCATGTAATCTCCACTATTCAGGGTCAGATTAGGCCTGAATGCGAGACGAAATAGACTTCTCTTTTAAACTGCGGACTTTGTCCCCACAACGGCTATTAGGCAGTAATTAGTTGTGACACAGAATTACTAGGCACACAATGGCGACCGGAGTCTTGCAAGTCCTTTGAAATGGGTTGGAGGAGCTGAATAGATACGACTTGCAATTTTTAAGCTCTGCTCAGATGTAGGCGTCAGTCACTTCTCTCCTTTGCACCTCTTTTCTGATGGCTTAAGGACTACCTTTGCCAGACCAGGAGCTGGTAGCAGTCAGGATTTGGAAGTTTCCTGCCAGCTGCCCCACTGGCTGCCAGCAGCTTTGGGCAGGACGTTTGAGACAGATCGATAGCAACTTTTGCCTTGCTCTTGTTAGTGGTGATCTTATTGGGATGACTTGGGCCTTACGCTGACATGTGGGATGTTGCGAGATGTCCCCAAGCTTTGAAAGAGAAAAGGAGACCTGTAATCGTTTGTCATAGGGACGTGACAGGCCAGGCTTTGCCCATCCTTCAGTGGTGCAAGTGACCAAAAAGCTGTCCCCACATGCTGCCAGAGGCACTGCATGTCTCCAGTAGTCGCTGCCTGGCACAGGCCCTGGGGCAGTCCCTGAGTTATTCAGAGCACAGAGCGGACCTGGGCCTCTGTAATGTAGATTGCAGCCAGATGTAAACCCGAAAATTTTAGGAACTGGGAAATTAATACCGAGAGCTAAATCTCCATGCCTCTGCCAGCGTGGAGATTAAGGATCACGCTGTGAGTCTTCAATCTAGTCAGCAGCACCACAACCCTGTTGCATCGCACCCTCTCCGAGGCATCTTTTGGCAAGGCACTTGTCCAGCGGTAACATGAAATATGGGTTTATTCCCGGTTCCAGCTAGCACCAGAAAGGCATTGCAGAGGCTGAGCCAGGAGGCAGGAGGAAATCTCTTTCCTACCTGCCCATCCCCAGCACGCACATTGCGCTCAGCTGCTCATGGCCCTGAGGAGAGGGGAAGCCAGGTGAGGATCTCAGAAGTCAGGACCTGGCACTGACACACCACCTGTGGTGTGGATGTCACCCAGCATCCCTGTCCTGCTGCTGGGAGGCTGCTGGGATGCTAAGGGAGAGATGAGGGACAGAACCTGTCCAGTCCAGAGGGGGAGCATCGCAAAGGGACCGTGTCTGGGAGGCATTACATGTCAAGGTCCTCTATGTGCCTCCCCAGAGAAAAACACGTAAAATACACACAGTCTGCAAATACACAGGGATGACTGAAACATGTTTTCAAATATGGGAAGATGTTTTCTGTGTGTGTCACCTTCTCTGCCCTGCATGCTCATGACTGAAATGGGGACAGAGCACCTCTGTTATGTGTGAGTTCACCTACAGATGCAGGGGGTCTGTTGGCACGTGCTCTGTGGTATCCTTTAAAGGACCCTTCGAGCATGTTGCAACCAGGAGACAAATTGTACCAGGCAGTTAAATTAAAAACAAAAGGCTGGGTTTTGTTACCCTTCCTCATGCTGAAAGTACCTCATTCCTGAATTAGTCCTGTTGATGTCCAAGCCAAACGAAATCTTCTGAAAGAGAGATGAACAGAACTGGCAATATGCTGCAGTACTTAGGGCTGTAGTTTGTTAATTTTTTTTCCCAGAAAATTGATTAAAGTTGGGATCTTTGATGCAAACACATATCAATGTAAATTTGTAAGCTTTTTTTTTGTTTGTTTGTTTTGTTTTCTCTTTTTTTTTCTCTCAGGTATTGATTTAATGATATATCGAAACTTCAGTGCCAATTAAGTGAAAAGCTTTTTATGTGTCTAGAAAGAATGAAAAAAAATTAAGAATCAGCACTCCCCCTTCCGAGGAACTGGAAACCAACCTGCTTCTCCTGCCAACCTGAGCAGGCATCTTGCCATTTGCTTTGGCAGATGGGATTGGGCCCCCTGGTATCAGCATTAGAGTCGTTTTCTTCCCCATCCAAGTGTGCATTTCGATTAATGGCCAAATTAACGGTGCACTTCCTGGCCCACCGTGTGGGCCCACTGGAAGGGCAGTGCCTGACCTCCTGGCAACCTCTGGCCTTGACTTCCCACATTCATCTTGAAACCCCTTGACTCCACAAAGCCACGTCTCCTTTCTCTGTGCCCCAGCGTTAGCATGGGCGGTGGCTTCCTTTGGCTCCTGCGTGCATCTCTTCGGGCTGGGTTTGTTGGCTTATTTTCTGATTGTGCTGTTTCTTACAGTTTGGGAAACTCTGGGTCACCTCCCAGATAACTGTTAATAAACTCTTGTTAATAACCTCTGTGTGGGCCTAAAAACCCATCTGAGATGCCCAGGGCACTATTCTTTACGTCAGCTTAAAAACACCGCCACCAAGGGCCAGACCTCCCTCACCCCACCTGCCCCGCATGGGGCAGACAACACGATGCTCTGTGCCTCAGTGGGGATGCTCCCGCAGGCTCTCAAACCCAAATCTCTTGATCTGAGCCTGACCACTGCCTGAGATGCTCATCCCTCCACCGCCCAAGGGGAAGGTGACCTCTACGCGCGTCCCAGCCTCTCGCCTCAGTGACTGGGTGCTGTCTTAGCCTCTATCAACAGGTACTAAATATGTCAGGGACTGCAGCAAGAATTCGGGGATCTACCCTCAAAGGTTTTGTTGATTTATCTTCACTATAAATCTATTTCTTTTGAGTGATCTGAAATTGATTTCAGGCTCATTCCTCCGTTCCCCCATTTGGTTGTAATTTGGGATGTCAAGGAAATTGTGTTGAAAGAAGAAGATGAGCCGATATGAAAAGGGATTATCTGTCCCATATGGGCAGAAGATGCTGGTGCGGGAGAGAAGGGAAAAGAAAATGTTTGTCTCTACATGTTTGCACATGTGCAGTGCTGGGCACGAGTGGTCTTCTGAGAGTGACGGAGAAATCAAAAGAAAATCCTTAGCTCTACAGAATGATCTCCTGAAAAGTGAGTGGCTTCACTAAGCTGGGACCATCCCCAGCGTAGGGAAGGAAAGGATATACAGGCAAGTGTCCTCACATCTGAAATTTAAGTAACCGGTATGAACTGTTTCAGTATCAAATAAGGCCTTTTGCTTTCTGAGGAAACACGCAGAACTGAAAGAATGAGAATTTCCTTTTGCAGATCTGTTGGAAAAATATGAAGTGTGAATTGATTAAAAGCTTTCTCGTTTTTTAGTGTTTTTCAGCTGGGTTCACCCTGCAGAGCAGAAGTTCTGAATATCGAGATGAATTTTGATGCCATCTTTTGCAAAACATATCACAGGAAAAAAAAGGAAAAAAATGTATCATGTGCCATGTCCCATGTGATTTTCTGCATACTCGTTACTGAGAAAGACATTCGCTTGTCCGATGTTTTCTCAACTGTCTTCCCAAGGTGGAATTCAGGGTGCTCCTGCATAGGCAGAGCTCACACCATAGAGGGGGTTTAGGGAAAGAGCATGGTATGGCAGAAAACTACATGCCAAAGAGCATTGAAATGAATAACAAACACGTAATATGAAGTTCAAAAAGGATTATGGTGAGTTCTAGTGCAAACCCTGGACCCTGCAAGCACTTGGTAAAGGAAAAAACGGGAACGTTGATATGAGGAAACCTGTGTCTAGGAGTAAAACCTGAAACCAGATTGCACTTGATAGCACGCTGGGGACTGCCTGATCCCCAGGGTGACAAAGCAGAGCAAAACAAGACAGCATATTTCTGTACATGTTGCTTTTCCCCGGTGGGGCCAGCGTGCCCTGCCAGGGCTGAGTCCAGGTGCGGAAGGGGCACCAGCACAGCTAGCCAACATGTGATACTTTGAGCCTGCTGCTGATGGTATTTCCATACAGGTTATGAGATGCCTCCTTTCCCTAGTAGTTGTTACCTGGTTGTTTTAAAGTGCACCCGAAGGGTGTGATGGAGCTGCAGCCATGGCTGGTGCAAGGTTTGGTGCGGACCCAGGGGTGGCTTCCCCCATGACTTGGCAGGAGGATAGCTTTGGCCAGCAAAGCAGCCTGCAAACTGCCTCTGGGAGTTGCTGAAGATGAGCTGCTCCAGCCAATATCCAGAGCAGTTCAGACCACTGGAGCACGGAGAACTTTGAGAGGTGTGGATGGGGCTGAAAGCTCCCTTTTTCTGGCCATGGGCACTGGCGTTGTCCCCAGGGATTTCGTGCAGTTTTGTCATACGAGTGCCATGGCATCTCATGCTTGAGGGCACTCCTCCACTTTCACAAGTTCCGATACTGGCATCACTTCTCTAGGGTAGTGGGAATGAAAAAGGAAAGACTTGTGGTCCATGCTTCATGCTGGGCAGATGAGAGCCAAAGATGACAGTGTTATCTTTCTGGACACCACGTTATAGGGCCTGTGTTTCCAGGCTGGGAATGGTTCCCTAAATAAACATATTTAATGGACATACACAATCTCTTAGCTGAAATTGCTTATGCCCATCTGTCAAAATGGCATCATGCCCACTCTCAAGTTGGTGAGATGTTGGCCACAGGGTGTAAATACCGACAAACCACGGGTTTACATGAGCAGCCGGTGCAATCATCTAACCAGTCTTCATCTCACAGTACTCTGCATCTTCAGCCATTGCTGCCACAGCCTTGCCTTCATCTTCTTTGATCTTTTCCCTACAGGCCACCAGCTTAAAATGTGGACCCCAAGGTGGTTCCTTGGGTGCAGGCAAAAAAACTGCCCTTGGACTTTGTGTGTGTTTTTTGTGCTGACAAAGAAGCCAGGAGGAAATTTTTATTTTCATAAAGAGTAGGCTTTAAGGAGCTTTTTAAGAAACAGTATAGCTTATTTGCATGGAGTCTTGAAATATCTACCTTTAGTGGGCAAAGTTTGGGCACACACAGCCCAATAATCATGTTGTTACGTGTCCTTTGAATCAGAAAAGTTATCTTCCAGCAATAGCGCAAGCTGCAGACTGAAATACTTCTATAGGTACTGTCACCAGTTTTATTAATGTGGTACAGCGTCTCACCCCTGTGGCTATATTGATTCAACCTGCCTCAGTAAACTGACCCAAAGTCATTTGTATCAACTACAAAGTATTTTGTCTTGGAAAAGATCTGACAGTTTAACAGCACTGCTGTGGGGTTTGGCTTGATCTTGAGTTGTCTGAGTTGTTCAAGCCAGAGCAACTTTTTGAGAAGATCATCCCTCCTCCTGCTCCACAGCCTTGGAGATCCCTGTTTCAGTACTTAGCATTTGCCAAAATGGTGGCCTCTGGTTTGAGTTTCTTCTCAGAAACAGCCACCAACACGAGGCGATCTACCCCTTCCCTATAGCTTGAAAGTGGGCAATATCTAGATATCAGAGACTAAATGCCTCTGAGGCAGCTGGACTGGCTTGATGCAGGTGCCCCCCACTCCCAAATGACCACATGTTGGTCGTGACCAGCACCAAAACGGGAACCAAGCAGAGCTTCCTTCAGGGAAGAGCCATTGCTGGAGGGAACCTGGAAGAGCACTTTTTTTTTGCTTGGAGCATTACTAGAAAAGCAGTCCAGCACTTCTTTAGGCTTGGCAAGCACGAGGCAGAAAGAGAAGCCAAAGGAATTCATGACAGCAATACCAGCAATGCTAGTGCTTAGTGCACTGAGGAAACTTTTGGTATTTTTAATAAACCATTATTGCTATGCGCCTACAGCAGCCAAAGTATATAATTGCAATGATGCTGTCATCACTATTCTGGAGCTGGAATTGGCCTAAACCCAGTGAAGTCAACAGAGCAATTTTATTCTTTATACTAATGATAATGACATGTGGGCAACTTTCAGAAAAGCATTCAGGAATATATTTACCTGATATCTGTAAGACTTTTATCAATCTCCAGCAGAACATGATACCCTGTGATCTAAAATAGTGTTTTTAATTTTTAAGTCGAGCGCTGAAAAACACTATAATTTTTGAAGCTTTACTTAAGTGTCATTGATGTGAGATCTCTCCCTTGGCATGTCCGTGTGTATTAAATACACCGTATGCCCTGTAAGATATCACCAGAGAACCCGAACAGCACAGAAAACAGAATGTGACCGGGAAGCCCATGAGTGCAATTAAATCACTTATCTGTTAAGAAGGGAAGTTGATTTATCCCAGCGAGGGATGTGAGTTGCTAAATGGGACTGAGGATGGCAACCCACTCACCGCAGGCAAACAACTGATTTTCTGTGCTCGCTTTCCTGTATCTCTCCCCAATCCTGGCTGATCTCTGCTCACCTGCCCCGATAACTGATGTGCACCTCATATTTCAGGTGAAACCGAAGATTTCATGAAGAAAGATGAAATACTTTCATGTTCTTTATAATGCCCAACTTGAGCTAAATGTGATAGGCTTTATGTAAGTGATAGTGAAAAACAGAGCAGTATCAGCTGTCTGGAGGGAGCTGCCCCTGTATTGTCCCTGTGTTTAATTCTACTTGTGTATTAGTCAACAGGGATTTGTACCAAAGGTGATCAACTTTAGATACAGATAGTGATATTCCTCTGCAAAGAGTTTTTTGTTTGATTTGGTTTGTTTTTTCTCCTTGGGGAAAACTGAAAGTCAGTGGCTGGGCTATGCCTTCCTCAGGGATGCAGAACTTCTTACTGAATTTTTTACTACTCCCCCCTGCTTAGCAAAATATAAAATTAAAAAAAAAAAAGACACTTTTAACAGCTCTTAGTATTTGATAAATGATGGCATCACCTTTTTGCTGTTGTCAGCAGCCTGTATTAATGCACCTGTTTGGACCATCATACCACTGCACCATATTGTCAGTGCATGCGACATAAAACTTGTGCAACTTTTTTTTTTTTTAAAAAAGGAGAGATTATTTTGATTTTGCAAGTAATAATAAGGCCAGGCAATAAAGTCATCCAGCCAGCGATCTGCACAAAACTCTTCCTCTGCAAGCCTGAATGTGTCTTTCCCAACGCGTGACCCAATGGGAGTAAGGGCTCCTAATTTATTGGAGGGGTGCTCTTTCAGGTTTTGTTTTATTGGTAATTTACAATGCTGAATGCCCTCATATTCACCTTCCCCTCCTCTCAAGTAGGTGAACACAATGTAATTGTCTTGGTTTCAGAGAAAAGGATGCTTTCTCTGAGCATGCCCCATTAATTGGAAAACAGCACACAACTGACAGGAGCGTGGTGGGTGTGATTATCAGCGCCGGATGAGAGCCATTAACAAAATGGAGAGTGTCATCTTCAGAGCACAAATATTTTCCCTAACTATAATACCCTCTCGAGGGGACCTGAAGTGGACCTGCATTGTCACATGCGCTCCCAATCGCACCGCCGATCATTTTTTGCGACGGCTGGGGTTTTCAGCACCCGCGAGAGAGAGCAGGAGCGGGGCAGCCCGCGAGATCCCAGCACTTACGGATCATTGTGCCTCGTCCCCCGGACAAAGCCACCTCAGCCTCTCTCCGCACGTCTGGAGAGCTCCGTCGGTAACCCAAAGCCCCAGCAGCAAAGCTCCGGCTCCATCCCGGGATGCATCTCCAGGATCCAAGGGGTTTTTCGCCGGGCCCGTTTTGTGTCGAAGCCTTCCCCTTTTTGTTCCCCTCCCGGAGGAACAGAGGATGGGTTTGTCGCCCTGAATCGGGAGGATTGTTTCACATCATCGGGCCATTCATGCTCTCCCCTCCCCTGTTGTAAAACACCAGCGCTCGCCCGGGAACAGTGGGGGCATTGTGCGGCGGCACGATACCACCCAGATTTTACCTCGGCGCTCTCCGATCCCGGGTTTTGTTCCCCCTCAAAAGAAAGCATTTGCTCGGGGGAGGGGAGGGGGTGTTCCTATTGCCTCCACTAACACGGAGGTTAAAGGAAAGATTGATGGGAGAAAGTTCACCTAGAAAACCAGGATAAATTTCTGGCTGGCCAAGGCCAGTTGTTTCATTGTCCGGGGGCCATGTTTTTTGTTAATTATCTCTCACTCTCTCCTTTTATCGAGGAAGCTGGCAGCAAAGCTCGGAGAAAGGAACAGGATATAGAGGTCAGCGGGTCCCACTCGGCCACCTAGGTGTTCTCTTTTAAATGCTAAGGGCGAGCGAGGCGCAGGGTGAGCTTTTCGGGTGAGGGGGCGGGGAGGTGGGGACCGCCAAACTCCTAGCGCAGGGTAGCCCCCTTATTCATGCCCCGTCGCCCACTCCCATCCCCGAGAGGAAAAAGAAAGAAAGAGGAAAAGAAACGCTGGAAGGGGGCTTTCTCTTTCTTTCGCTCTTTCTTCTCGCAGGGAGGAAAGTTGCTTCGCACAAGAACATGTTGTCAAGGAAATAAACCTTAGCGAGGGTAGGCATTAAACACACAGCTGCTGGACTTGGCCGGGCCTTAGACACTGGTGGTAATGACAATGATGCTTAGTGGCAGCAAACCAGATCCAAACATAAATAGGGCTGCATGAAAGGAGAGGAAATGGAACAAAACGGTTCCTCGGGTACCACTGGCAGAGGAATAACATCAATTTCGATTAAAAAGCGAAAGAATTCTCCTGTTTCCACACATTAGTAAAGGCATGCAAATTCATAACTCACCAACAATGTACCTTTGAAATGCAGCTGCACCCCACAAACAGGGCCTTTCTGCGTGCAGAGAAGCAGCCCTGTTTTAAGCAGAAAGAAAACAACTATTGAAAAAGCCACAAGAGTCCGTGGCAGCAAGGAGGGGCGCCGGGAGAGGTGGAGGAAACGTGTTGGGTCTGGCAGATGCGAGACACCGGCATTTTCCATAGAAAGGAGCCTTCATTTCTGGTCGTTCCCCAAAGAAGCGGCGCTTCCCGGGATCCTTCAACAGGTTGGCCTGGGGCAGCTGTTGGCTTTGGGGTCAGTGGGACCAGGGCAGCCCCAGGTTGGGCAGCTCGCCCCCTGAGGCCTCCCCATCTTCTCTGCCAAACTCCCTGGCAGGGATGCTCCTTGCACTGGTGGCTGGATGGGGGTCTGCTGGGGCAGCCCATTTCTGAGGGGACCCTGCGCCTGGGAGCAGCCCTGGGGGGAAATCCTTCATGCCAGGGCTGCAGAGGGGATGGTGACTTTTCTCACCTGTCCTTCGCCACAGAGGCTGTGGGGCTGGTGCAAGGCACCTAGAATAATTGTTTAATATGAAACGAGCAAAATTTAGCCTGAATTATGGAGGCTTTTCTCTCTCTGTCTCTCTTAGATTCTTTGTTCTGGATGTGGCAGCACTCCTTGCAGAGGTAGGAGGCATTTGAGCACCTGAGGAGGTCAGGCTGAGGCTCATTGCCTGCTGTGCAAGGATGGCTCCTTCTCTCATGTTATTCTACAGGTACAGGAGATCGTTTCCACTAATGATGTTTCATCAGGCCATGACAGCTCAGTGAACATTTGGAGGATGCTGGAGTTTTTACACGTACCACACAGACTTTGCACCTCTTTGGAAAGCTGTGCATGTCCCAAGGTAGTCTCATGGAGATACTGCCTGAGGAAATCTCACAGCTTTTGCTCCTGGGCTTGCCTCGTGCACTTTGCCAAACTCTTACCAGAAATGCTCACTATCGGATTTATCTTCTTCATTTGATAGAAATTATCTGGAAGGAGGACAAGGCAAAGACTGTTATGGAACAGCATGGCATTTATACCCAGCAGACAATACCATAACTATTGGTCTATGATAAAAATAAGTGTTTGTCTGTTGGTGAGTCACTGCTTTTTAGCCCCTAAACCGATTGAAAGCTCTTGCCTTGTCTTAGTGTCCAGCATGGCGACAATTGGGTCGCTGACTGGGGCTGTGAGCCCTGGCAGCCTCTGCCAACCCTGGGTTGATCAGCGGTTTTGTGACCCTTGCAGGAGATGCTGGTGTGGTGAGGGACGACTGGGGGAGCATTGCCTGGGCCCCTGCAGGACGGACAAACATGCACAACAGGGGGGTCTGCTGCGGGCATGGACGTGGTGGTGGGGACCAGCAAAGGCCTGTCCTGCCTTGGTGCTGATGGAGGTCTCTGGAGCTGAAGCCAGTGAGCATCCCAGGATCATCAGAGGAAGGATGGCCTTTGGGTCCAGCATGACGATGGAAAACTCCTGGGAGCTGCTCTTGAAATACTCTGAGGAATGAAACGATGTGCTGCCCATGTGCATCTCCCTGCAATGACCCCAAAAAACCTTTTCATGTAACCGAGCAGGAAGCCGACACCCAGGGCCACCCTCAGCGCCAAGGGGAAGGGGTCTGATGGTGAGGCCATGGGGGCTGGAGACCCCCAGGGCTGAGGTCCCCACAGCCTTCACCTCCACCTTACCCTGATGGCTGCTGAGAGAGGGCGGGTGAAATCTGCCCCCAAGGATCCCAACAGAGGAAGCAAACAGCCTGGCTTTGGCCGCGTTTGGCTGGCCAAGGAGCTGCAGTTCTCCCTGTGAGATGTCTCCAGGCACGAGAACTGCACTGTGCCCCATTGGAGGAGGAAAGCGAGTGCCGTCAAGCTGCGGGGGGTACAGACAGGGACAGCTTGACACTTGTGTAAGACAGGGTCAGGACATCATGTCATCCTGGTGTGCCGCGTGCTGCTCTGCTTCCCTGCCAAGATGCAAATGAGGGCTGCGAGGCGGCGGCGGGGGCCCTCGGGAGAGCCCACCTGGCTCGGCGTCTGTGCTCTCCAAGGGGAGCCGGGGCTGCCGCGGCAGGGGGGAAGCCCCACCATGCTGGGCCACGCTGCCGCCACTCTTCCAGCAGTGGCTAGGGCTCAGCTCCACAAGGCAGGGACCAAGGCGATGTCTGGGAGAAGATATGAGACCTGTCATGCCGTGATAGCAGTGACAAGCCACCAAGGGCTCGGTCTTCTCCTCGGTTTCCTCCCAGGGTGTGAAGGTATGTGCCGGGAGGGGACGGTCAGAGTCACCTCCCTGCCCGTACTGTGTCAGCAGCCATGTACTGTGGGGATGCGATCAAGATTTTCCCAGCTGGCCAGTTTTCAAAGCATTGGGCCAGCTGTGGGTAGGAACAACTTTATGGCACTGCCTTAGCATTGTGAGCTTTTCCTTCCTCCAATTCAGCCCTTAAAGACCTCTCATCACAAAAATTATGTACAACTCCTGATTTGGCCAGTGTTGCCTTCTGACAGGTGTCTTCTTGAAGGTTTGGCTTTCATTCACGCTGTTTAAGAACTGAACATATGTTTGCCCATGTCATCCAGACATAACATTTGAGATTCTTTTTCTCTTTTCTCACAAACCCCTCCATTTGTTGCAGGCTTTGTTCACCTTTTTTTGACTATTTGTGATGGTGCTCTTGATGTGCTGGGTGGTTTCCACACAAAGAAGAAACCTCTCTGGAGTCCCCAAAGAGCTCCATATAGAGGAGGTGTACCAAAGCTATGAGAGCCTGATCCACAGCTATGCAGTACCTGGGTGGAATTCAAGGAGAACATCAAGAGTCTGGAAAGACCCTCACTGTTTTATTGCACCATACTTCCCCGGTGCTGCACCTCTTCCCCAGTAGCTCTTCTCACTGAGGTAAGCTGTGCAACCAGCTTCTAAATATATTTCTGCGTCCTATCTCCTCCTCTTTCCTAAAGCCGTGTGTGGTGTTTTCTCCCCTACATGTCCTATCTTAAAGGATCTTCTCTGTTGGATGGATATAGGACACAGGATATCTTCCCCTCCCCTCATTCCCTTTCTCAAAGGTAGCCAACAGGACAAGGCGCCTTTATGGACGTGTGACCATGCTGCATGCAGAGCTGCTCTGTCCCTCACCAACATCCTCCCTGGTCATTGAGCAGAGGTATGACTTGCCTATTCTCCCACCAGCTCCTCCAGCTTCCCTGTCTTCCACAAGCATCCTCATGGTCTGTCCTTTTACATGCTGGTCAATTCTTGTCCCATGGTTGCAAGAACCCATTCCCAAACCCAGCAACTGCATGCTGTACATCTGTTTGACTTCAAATTATGCAAGCCCCAATGGGCCTGGATGCAGGATTTACAGGATGGAAGCACGTTCCTATGTCTTTGCAAGTCTAAGGTTTTAATTTCATAAGGCAGGTAAAAAGATTTTCTTTTGTTGTTTCTGGAAAAGTTTCAGACAAAGAGGATGTGGTCTTTCTTCAAAGTTCAAAATCAATGTAGCACATTGAGATGGAAGAGGGTAGAGGAGAAGACAACAGTAGTTAATGTTAAAAGCTTACATAAAGGCTATATACACTACATAAGCTGAAACCTATGTACACACACACACTTTGAAGATAAAAGGAAAAGAGTAGCAGGCTGATTTTTATCAAAAGCATATCAATTCCCCTGACCAGAATAAGCAGTCCTCTAGTTTATAATGGTCTCGAAAGGCAAAGTGGGAACCTTTTCTAAGAGATCAGAAGGGTAGAACATTTTCATGTTTGTTTTAGAACTGTACCAATGATTTTCTCATAAAAAGCAATCTCCTCCTTCCTTCCTTCCTTCCTTCCTTCCTTCCTTCCTTCCTTCCTTCCTTCCTTCCTTCCTTCCTTCCTTCCTTCCTTCCTTCCTTCCTTCCTTCCTTCCTTCCTCTTGTTGTCTTTCTCTTCCTTTCTTGAATGTATCCAAGCAACCAATTGTATTATGCCTCTCTATTTGGAAAGTTACTTCTCTTTATTTCATGCAAGTCTGTCTTAGTTTGCTTGCTGATTTCTAGATGGTTTTGAAACTTTGCTAGGTTTCTCTTTCCTGTTGACACACAGGAAGGTCCGATGTCAGCCTGAAGGGTAAAGACATCCCAATCCAAGAGCCATGAATTTGCTTCTTTTAACACTTTTATCACTTTGTTATGCATCTCTTGAAATAAAGAGAGATCCAAGTGGTGGCTAACACAGCCTGATTATGATCTTGAACACTTGTTTCAGACTGAGGAAGTGCTGTGCAAATACTCAACCAGAGATTCCATTCTCCTCCTAAATGGTCTTCGGCAGAGGAGATTCAGCATATTTGCCTAGGTACTTAAATTAGTTTAATGTAGCTCTGAGGCTTGAGAAGGAAGTTTGCAGCTGCACTAGCTTCTATGTCTTTAGCACACTCAAAAAGCCCCGCAGCAGATAGCATTTATCCGGGGTTAAACCATGGCTTTTGTGCACAAAAAGTAGAGTAGTGAATAAAAACGACTAAGTGCAGCTGTAAATCTCTGACAGAATTATTCAGAGAGAGTGAACAAATCTACATCCCATCATAAAAAGGAAAATCATCTTCCTGTAAGAATAGGGAGATACTGAGAAGTCTTAAAGTATATTAGAACAGCTTAGGGCTCTCAATGTCGGGGAGAAACCTTGTATATTATCCACAGTGCTAAGGAGATTATCAATGGATTTCACTCCCCAATCCTTTTTACAACACCCATCTCATTAGAATAAGTAATAAAGATGACATCACAGAATGGTCTAATTGATCAAAAAGAGCTCACTTAAACTGTGTCCAGTTTCACTTCTGCATTCAATGCCATTTTTTTTTTTTTTTCTAGAAATTCAGCTTTGGCTTTGATTGAGCAGTAGAAAAGTTTTAGTTTCAAATCAAACTAACGTTCTTATTATGCAAAGCTTTTCCCAGTATTCTGCTTTGGTAAATGACCTCTATTAGCATGCAGATTGATTGGGGATTACCAGAAGGTTTCCTAAAAAAATCATCAGAAAATGTCTTTATAAAGGTTACTTTCCCCCTCTGCCTGCGTGGCTTTAGCCACCACGCTGCCCACAGTCTTCTTTCCTCCTGCTCCTACGTGGTGGTGGCCAGGAGAACCACCCAGCTAGGTAGCAGGCCTCATTTTTTGTCCCCAGATGGTCTAAATACTGCTATTTTCTCTGGCTGCACTCTGAATAGGCAGTTTGATTCCCAGTGGAAACAGTGGGCGAAAAGCTTTTATGCAAACCAGTGGGAATTTTACAACTGATGCCCCAACAGCCAGGATTTCACACTATACCTTTACTTTGACACCATATAAAAACTTGTGGTAGAGTAGATACACACAATAAATAGACAGCATTTTACGTGCTTGCATATTTAATTGCTGTACTATTCTTGTTATCATTCCCTCTTATACAGGGGAGGGAGAAATGCTGCCAACACTCTGCTTTTCCCCAGTGCCTTGCCTGCGTAACTTCAGCCCGTGAGTATTTCCAGTGGGTTCACATGGGACTTCCCATCGCTTCGCACATGCGAGTCTGAGGGGATGCAAGGGCACAGATACGCTTCTGATGATTAGAAAGAAGACAATTGGTAATTAATGTCCCTAGAAAAATGACCAGCCATGTTTACCAATGCAGAAAGTACTGAACATTGGGCTGGGTGAAAACATTGACCTGCTGTTTCAGAGTGAAACATCTGTATGTAACAAGCTGAAACTGCATGCTGCCATTTCTGCTGCTATCTTGGGGATGGGCAGGTGTTTTCCCACCACTCAAAATTGGCCCCAAGCACTTAAAAGTGCTGCTCCTTCAGTCCCATCAGCACCTAGAGCCACCTGTCCTCCCTCTGGGGCAAGGGGGCTGACCAGGGATTTGGGGGCAGATTGAACCCTCACCACCCAGGGATGCCAACAGCAGAGGGACTGGGCATCCTTTCTGGCAAAATTTTGTGGTGAGGAATGACACTAGTTCATATCTCTCCCCCAGTCTCTGCCCTATGGTAATGTACAGCCCTGATTCCCTATACTGCTGCTTTCAAAAGTGCAGCAAAGCCCCAAATAGTAATGTACCTAAATGCCACAGAGACTTTTAAGTAACCCTTTTTATTGTTGCTAATTACACTTCCATCAGCACTCAATAATAATAAATATATATTTTTTTTATTAAGTAAAATTTTCAAATATATGGGAAAGCACTACATGGATGTACTCATCTGTTGCAATTTGCTTAAGAGCAAAACAAGAACAAAACCAAAAAAAAAAATAGGAGAAACAGTGAAATTGGGTTGTTGCATGCCTAGAAATCTTATCATAGAGCCTTTGCTGGCATAACAAGATCCCTGCAGGCAGATCTTAAAATTTTTACAGTTGATTGTACAATTTGTGTAGGGCGACAGATTTTTTTTTGTTTTGAAAATACTGACAGTGCCAGATCTCATCACAGGATGAACAGACAAAACTATCATATTTCTTTGCCCACATTTTAGGAAGCAGTGCCACAGCCTAGGCATATCCAGTCTCTGTGTTTCTGTCGTTAGAGAACAGCTCCCAGATTCCCTGCCTTTCCCACTCAGAATAAGAGGTATTGCCGTGGTTTTTCTTCCAGCTTTGTCTCTCCACTCCCCAACCTGCAGGGGTGAGAGTGGTTTACAAACAAGTTGAGGCCAGGCTAACATGGAGAAACAATCCAGATGCCGTTTCAGCAGCCAGCATCTCCTGGCATCCCACACACTGCTGGGCGATGGGCTCACAGTGTGGTCCCCATGATGAAAGGGCCGCGGCTGCCAGCCCCACCGTGGAGCTTGCACACAGGTTTCTGCCCTGGCAAATAATTTGTGCTGCCCTGGTGCAGAGCCGGAAAAATATTCCATGTGCTAAAACTCCATTTTGGTGATTTTGTCTCTGAGTGTCGTTTAATTAATTATATAGTCTATAATAGAACTATTTTTGTAATTTTTATTACAATTCTACAACAATTCTACATACATTCTTTTTCATGTTAAAACCTTTTAAATAAAACTGTTTCCCCCTCTTTGCATATTTAACTCACTTTGGGCCTTGGTGTCTCCCTGTTATTTTTCTTTTTATTTGGGGTCCGTCTTCATGGGGGATGGCGAGCGAGCCCATCTTGTTCCTACAGCTCCAGTGTGTCCATAAAATGATCGGAGATCGCACAAACCCCAAACCTCTGTGGCAGAAGCATTTCTCCTCGAAGGGAGGGACGTGCGGATAGCCAGCTACTCCAGGGCTTTCAATGACAGATGAAGTCGCCCACTTTCACAGACCTCTCTTTCGGTCTGTGTAAAGTCTAATGCCACCTCCAGCACCATAGTAACTAAGCACTTTTGAGTACAGCTTTCAGGGACATGGGAAACATCTGTTGCGTGCAGGCCATTCACTTCTCCTCCTCCCGCGAGGAGAGCCCTGTGAGAGAGGTAGCGTTTGCATTTTGGTCCCGAAACCCAGCCAGGCTTTCAGCCACTGCGCCGTCGGACCCTGTCTTGATGTTTTATATAAAGACAGCATATACAGCAGAAATAGAGTTTGCTGTGTGCTGCAGCGGGCTGATGAAAACCTCCCCACAAACCTGTCTGGCTTCCCAGGCTTTCCTGGGGACTTCTCGGGGTGGGATGCGCGCCCTGCGGGGCTGCTCGCCCGCTTGGAGGGCTGGTGCGTGCAGAAAAGCTGCCCCTATAAACATTTGCAAATGCCTTTTGAGAGCTCCCAGGATGAAAGGGGCTCGCACAACCACATCCTGTCATTACTTTCTACTGTTCGCTGACAGTCTCTGGATGGCAAATGCCCAGTTCATTTAATGTGAAACAAAAGGCCAGTGCTTGCTGGTAATGAATCATTAGGTACTGTAGCTATATGTGCATTAACAGGATTATTTCCAGGGAACTCTGCCGTTCCCTCACATAAAAGTCTGCGATATCTTAAAAACTAATGTTAGTTTCTTCAGTATGCCACCTTTACCCTGCTTTTGCAGTTGCTATCAGACAAACAGGGCAATGCAATCTGTTCCTTCCATTTTGTTAATAGGCCATCATGCCATTCTAGAGATGGTAGTTTGTAATGTAAAGAGGCTGTATTGTTTGCTTAACAGTCAAGTGACAAATTATTTAATTAGCACATATGCCATTTGTCTCCACAGCTGTGTTCATCATTCTAATTGCAAAGCAGTCTTAATTTATTGCAGCTATATTGCTCCCTAATACTAACACAGTAATTATATGCTTCCATTAGCCCACTACACCCTTTTTAAAAAAAAAAAAAAAAAAAAAAAAGAAAGATTCATTCCTCCACACAGTGTACCTCTCTACTAGCCACAGGTATGGCATCACTTGCCCGCAAAGGTGATGCTTAGGGAGCTGCTAGAAAAATTACAGCTTCTGTGTTTGCTTTTTTCCTAGCCACCTCCTTGAAAGTTTCTGTTGCTGGAATTGCCAGAATTTTTCAGTTTTTGCTTTGTTTTGGACAGCGTTCTTGTTGGGTGCACAACGCCGTTTTGATATCTCCACCTGCTGGAGAAATCCCAGCATGCACAAAGGAGCCAGCCTCTGCCTTCTGAAAAATACCCATCTCCTCTGCACCGGGACAGCACAGCCTCCTTTCCTCCTCCTCCTCCTCCTCCTCCTCAACAGAACTGCCTCTGGGTCAGGAAGAAAGCACAGGGAGTGATGTACATCCCGCCAGTGACACTTGCAGACATTTTCATCTGCACAGGCCAGTGTGAGTGGCATTTACTGCCGCCCTCGGGCTCTCCGCTACGCGTGCCGGGAGGAGGTCACCCACAAGCACCACTGGAGAATTTGGTGACACATGTCTGTTCTGGCAACTGACTACATGTTTTGGAAACTATCCCAACCTTATTACATTGTGAACTCTTCAATGGGAGAAGAAGCCAGGTACCAGGCTTTCTCTACCCAGAAACCCTGCTCCCCTGTCAGGTGGCTGGCAGGGAGGGCACACCGGGAGCTGCTGGGCCAGGAGCTGGGCTGGCCACAGGCCGAGGAGTCCCGGACACCCAGGGAAGTCCTGCCCACATTGGCTTTTCTTGGTGTCACCGGACTGAACCACAGAAACTGAGGTTACAACAGGAAGAGTGGCTTTGGATGGATGAGGTGGTGGCTGGCGTGTGGTGTTCAGAGCCTGTGGGTTTACCAGTGCTCAGGACCCCCTCCAGCAGGGCCTGGGGGCACGGAGCATCGCTGACGGCCGGTTGCCTCCGCCCTGGGGCATGGTAGAGGGAAAAGCACAGAGGAGCCGGGCCACGGCCTGCCTTCAGGTGGCAAGCAGTCAGGGACTCCTCCCCGCCAGACGCCGGATTCAAGGCGGCGAATGCGGCCCCTTTCTCTACCCCCCCCCTTTTTTTTTTCCGCTGTGGAATACAAGGCCACTGCCAAAAACATATCCAGCACAATCAAACATCAGATGGTGACTCCTTTCCCACAGCTTGTGTGAGTGAAAACAGTGAAATTATACCCATGTTTTAGCGGCGAATCCCCTGGTGTTCAGGCGAGGCAAGCCCAGCGCAGGGCTCTTGTTCTCCTGCTTTTTGTTCCTGGACTTGCACTGTTTTTAGCACTGGACACCATTCAGCCTCCATTCAGTATTGTATGTCACTTCACATATGGTTCATCCGCTCCAAATGTGTGCATGTACCCAGAAAATGCAGCTTTTCATTATGTATTCTCTATGTAACAGAAAAGATTAAGATGTAAGCCCAGTGAATGCAGCAGGAATTAGTTGGACAGATGAATAAGGGAAAAATGAATCTGGAATGACGGCGGATTTAGTCTAATGATTGTGGGAGGGCGTTAAGAACTTGGTGGTAGGTTTCAGCCCTTTTAATCCCAGGCTGTGTGTGTATTTTGGCAGGAGAAATGTTTCTTCAGAACTGCATCGAGAGGGATACAGTAAAAACACTTCTAACACGATACAGATGAAAGGCATCAAAATCCTTGGGCAAGGTATCAGCTGCCTCTTCTAAAACTGTTTTTGGGAATTTTCGGTGGCTGTTGTTGCAGACCCCCTATACTCAGAAAAAAATAATAAATAAAAAAATATATATGTGTATAAAACCCACAGTTTAATGAACTCGCAATATATCAGCCCAGCTTATGCAGTCCTTTCGGTTACTCTTTCTCTGAAGATATAATTTACATGTCTATCCACTAGTGAGGAAATCTTTCAATGAAACTGTAAGAGAGGGTTTTAATTTTAAAAGGAGAATAAAACAAATGCACACTAAGCTTTTGCTGCACTCTCCACCCACAGATACTCTCCTGAAAATGCTCACCATGATAAGTTAAAGATATTTTAAAAATTCAGGCATTTGGAGTGGAAATGATGGAAGCTGGGAACTGTCAAGACTTGAATAAACAGAAAAGCAGCTCATTCGATATCTACCATTTTCGCTGTTTTACAGAAAACAAGAGGGAAAAGAAATCCTAACCTTCAATAGAAACATTTGGAGTTAAGCTTACTTCCTACAACAGTTTTCACAGGGAGAAAGAGATATTTTTTATTGAAATTCAGCATTTGCATCACAATAGAGATATTTCAAAAGTATAAACACAAAAGGCTGCAACTTCAGAGACTTCTTGGTCAGCTGTGTTACTTGGTTTCTAGTACATCCTCTTATAGCGGTCCCGGGAAAGAGATATTTGCTAATTCAGAACATCAGTGGGTTATTCTGTTAGCTGCTCAGGGCAAGAATACACACTGTTGTTTCTTTTGTTGACTTAGGTTTTCTCCTCAGTGCTGCAAGAACCGCCGAGCAAACACTCTGAATTTGAAAGGTGCTGTTTGAATTTTATATTTTTTCTTTTTTTTTTTTTTTCAATAAGAAGCTTTCTCCATTTGAAAACAAACAAACAAACAAAACTTACCAACCAAAACCAAACCAAACCCCACCCCACTATCTGACCAACAACAAGGTGCAATAATTATCCCTCCTGTCTGGGACCAGGCACATTCTGTCACAACTTGTGCACAGACGGCCCTGATGGCTCTCCACTGTCCAGCTTCCCCACTGTTAAACACAAACATCCAAAAAAAGTAAGAAAACGAGAGCTTCTTTCATATCTATTCAGTACCTCCTAAATAAAAAGATTAAAAAAGTGTTTTAAAAATCCCACTATTGGTTTTAAAAATATCCCCTCTCCCTGTGCAAGGATTTTAAGGATTAATCCCTCTACGAAAATGAATAATAATCTTTCTAGTTATCAAGTAGAAAATAAATATATGATCCTTTGAAGAAATTCTCTCCTGCTAAAATGGAAATAAAAGTAAATTTTAATTGTAATTCTCAAAGCAGTTCAGTGCTAGGAAGTCAAAATACAGAACTTACTGTGTGTGACATTTATCGGGAAATACTTAACCACCCAAAACTCCCACTGCTGCCAGGGAGAATCTTCTTGCGTGAGGATTTGTAGTCCTCAGACAAAAGTTCCTAGAGTTTACATTTATATCTAAATTTCAATGTTATGCTATAATTTCCCTCCTTGATCCAGTGCAAGTGTCGTGGTGTGACCTATACTGAACCAACCAGGCTGAGCTGATTTCACAGTCCTTCGCTGATCCTCAAGCAAGGGCTGCATTGCATTTTGCAACAGTGTAAACCTTATTTAAATCTGACTCTTTTTTTTTCTTTTTTCTTTTTTTTTTCCTTTTTTTTTTTTTTTTTATTTTTTCTGGAGGGGGTATTGGATTTAACAGCATGCTAGAACCCAAGAAGAAAACAGCTTCACCACAAACCAAACAAAAAAAAACGGTGTGAGCACAATGTGTGGATCATAATTTGTCTGCGGGGACAAAACAGACATGCCCCGGGCTTTGTGCACGTGTGTATTTAGGGCTGTTATCAGTGTCAGAACTTCTGCAGCGTCTTTCTCTGCTAAACACAGGGCCGGACCGTGGAAAATCAAAAAACAAACTCACATGCAGAGGCGCAATAACTTGGACCTTGGAGGGGAGGGCTGCACGCCTGTGGGCTATTATCCCACACTTACTTCTGGTCCTCTTCCTCTTCCAAGGGAACGGCCGGCCGGCCCTGAAAGGATGCCCTGTTGGGTTAACAGGGCACCAGGTTGCTTCTGCAGCACACAGGCAAGGTACAAGACATCACACACATACACGCAGGCTACTTCTGGTGTTTAAATTGTGTTTCGTCTGATCCTGGAGATAATTTTCAAAGTCTCACAGGTATATTTGGGAAACATGATACACCTCGAGATCACAAAATGTTTTTTGGCATCTGTGTTGGAAACAGAGACCTGAGCTACCTGGCCATCTTCCAGTCACCTGTGGTCATCCCTCACCTACTCATGGTTCCCTCGGTTCAAGCAGGAGGTGGGTGAAGGCAGGGTGGGATTATCGGGCTGCAGCACATAGTGGTCCCCGCGCGGCTGGCTCCGGAGTAGCAGGCTCAGGGAAAACAATGAATAAGACCTGGTCTGGCACCCTCTCTGCTGGACCATTTCCTGACAATATTGTCATGTTTTCACGTACATGGAGATGTCTTCTGTGCTCACCTCCCACCTCCTGGGAGGTTTTTCCAGGTCAGTCTAAGCTGGAACATTGTCTGTGGGAAGGGAAAGTGCTCAACATGAGTTCTTGAGTTTTGTACTTAGGCATTTCAAAGGAAGCAGCTGATTTTTATTTTATTTTATTTTTTACTGAAAAGGAGCCGGTCCATAAATACCTATGAAGTCCAGTGGTGCTCCAAGTATGTAGTTTCTCCAAAATCTCTACTTTATATTTAGAGAAGAGACATTGATATTGAAGCCCAGCTTAAAGTGCAAAGTGAGTATCTCAATTCTGCCAGAGCATTCTTAACCCTTCTAAGGCCCCAAACTTACTGTTACTCTTGGTGAGGTGGAGACCTTTAAGGACATAGCTGGGTAGGTGTCTTTAAAACAGAAGGAAACCATCACTTAAAGTAAAATGGGGATTTCCTAGGGTGATGGCTGGAGAGTGAGTTCAACAGATGTCATCAAACAAAAGGCCTTAATGGGAGGTGCCTTATTTCCTCCAGACAACATGTCCTGCCATTAGGCTTCTGGAAGCCCGCCGTGATCTTCCAGAATTTGTGTCCTGCCCTATGTGAGTATGATGGACACCGAGGGGATGACCTTTCCTCTCGCTCCTAAAAGGTGGGAGGGCTGTCACTCTTCCTTGTCATGGATATCCTCAGTAAGAGGATGATGAGAGGAAGGTGCCATTTTGGCACCATGTGCTAACATATATCCCAGGCCCAAGACAGAATTATTTGTGGAGTCTCTGCCTCTCCCATCACACTCCTGGTGGTACCCCAAAATCTCATTGCATTGCTAGGTCCTTGAAGCCACACAGGCTTGTGTTCATGGCCATAAGGCAAAAACTGAAGTGGTCTGAATAAAAGTAGGTCTTTATGAAGCAATATGGTTGGGACAGCTGAGGGGCTTTCCATGGTGGAGGAAACCTGTCAAAACTCTAATTTGCCTTTTCCAAGAAACAAGCTTGTTCCACAAGTCAAAGTACTGCTGGTTCTCTCCTGTTCATAGAAACCACGTCAAGCAGGGATACCTTATGAGGGCTATGAAGGGTTTTCACAAAATTCTATGCCAAAACCAGGCTTTAGAGCCTGTCCCAAAAGCTCAGGGCCTTGGCTATCCTGAAGAGAGGTAGCCTAATTTCAAAGATGTGCCTAGCAGAGGGCAAACACACAGGTAGTTGGAAGAAAGCCTTCATTAGCAGTTCAGGTCAAATATTTCAGAGGAGATGATTTTGGCAGTTCGGTTTTGCCTGGGAACTACAAACCTACTTCAGAAGCTTCTTTTTCCCTGTTCATAGTGACAAACAACATGTGGGCAAGTTCAGCTGTTTGACATTTACAAGAAATGTATAAGATGTGTCCTGCTGAAGTTAGGATCTTGCCAATGTGAGAAAGAGAGGCTGGGTGATTTGGCTCACACACCCTGTGTTCCAGTTGTTGTGATAACTGTGGGTTTAACTAAATGGAGGAGAAACACCTGCAGTGTTGTATATGGGCTATCAGCCACCACATGACCAACTGTGGTGGCTGGGTTGTGTTGTGTTGGGTACCCAGTGATTGCCCTAGTCCTCCAGGGACCATCCCACATATGAGAAATGACCCCATGTCACTGACTATTTTAATAACACCACGAAGATTACATTGATTTTCCAGGCTTTTGTCACAAGGAATATTTTAACCGTATAGTTGTAGGTTTTAAAACCCTGGTTCCCCTTTTAAATTTTAGCAGGCAGAAAATTCCCAGAAGATCTCAAAAACTCAATGTGTCTTCTTTTAAGCCTACACAAAGTACCCCAACATGGAGTTGTTACATCTGTGTTAGTGCCCCTGTCTGACAGACTAATACTCACTGTGACGAGCAAAGATAAGGTCACAAAACCAGCCGAGGCAACCAAAATTCCCCGTGCTACACTTGAACCCAGTTTTATTGTGTTTATTACCCAGTAGCATTTACCTAAAACACAAAACAAAACCAGGAATGCCTGCTATGCTGAGAATAATGCCTCCAGCTTGCTGAAAGCAAAGACCTCTGCATCAGTCAGGCACCCTCCTCCTCTATGGGGGTCAGGGACGTTCCTCCCTGCATGATTGCAGAGTGCTGGGGACAGGTGAAAGCTGATTATTTTCTGCCTGGGACAAGGTGGGCAGAGCTCACATTGGAGAAGGGCTTGGAGGAGCCTGTGGTCTCTCTGGGCACCTCCAGCTGGGAGAGGAGGAACCTGGCATTGGTGCTGGGCTGTCCTGAGCCTGGAGGCACAGGATGAGCCCTTGGCTGTGGGACAAGCACCCTTACATCTGTAGGCTGTGACACAGGAGACCTAAATGGCCTAGATGACCCCTGAAGCGATGTGTTTTCGCACAGAAGGCTTTTCAGACCATCCACTGTTTTTTTCAGCACACATCTGCAGCAGGAGCCATGCCAGAGCACCGTGCCAGCTCTCCTTTGCTGGTGGCACAGGTACTGTGTGCAGTTTGCACCCTGGTGTCTGCTGGCAGGATATGTGCTGGGGCCTCTGTCACCTGGACTCTGTCTTCTGCATCACTGCTGATATATTATTTGGGAGCCATGCTGCTACTATGGAGGATGAGTTTGAGGAAGAGTTAAAGTCCACTGACAGTCATGGCTGAAGTATTGCAACCAGGTTTCACCATTCACCCTGAAGGGGTGGTCCTCCATGGGGACAAACCCCTCCGAGTCCTCCAGAAAGACTTAGATTCTGGTAGGATGGACTAACAAAACTCAGCTCTTAAACTGACCAGACAAAGACACCCTTACTCCAAAAGCAAGACTTGTGAAAAGATGTAGTATTCAGTTGGATTGAATTCCATGTCACATGCAGACACAAACAAACATGCAAGATTTGCCCTTGCAGTAGAAATGCTGTCTTGATACCTTGACAGGTAGTTTTTGCATAGATATTTGCTAAAGCTGAATACTTGGAAAACACCAAACCAAGTGGTTAGGACATTTACAGAAATATAACTCAGGGAGAAGCAAAACAAAACAGAGTTTTTATCTGCAAATAATACTTTTTGACATTTTCCAAACACAGAGGCAAAGGGCTTTTCAAAAGAAAATGTGAATGATCTGAATTTGGCAAAATGGCTGTTTGTTGGGGATTTGTGTTGTACTGCCTCTTCAAAGATGCAGCCAAATCTGGAGAAATTATAATAAAACTGTAATAATGAGAGTTTTGCACATGCTCAACAAAGCTTTTGTCAGTTTTAGCAACTTAATTCTCTGAAAACTCTGTTGGTTTGGGGTGACAACTATGATTATTGGTACATTTGCTGAGAAAAATCTTTGCAGTTACAATTTTCTTTTGGCTTATAGGGGAGTCTCTGACATGAACTCAGATTATAGGAGGACTTCCTTTCTGCTACCAGTGATGGAAGTGAGTGATGTAGAGTGTCTCAGCTGCAGTTGGCATTGGTAAAGAGGGTGATGTAGACAAATGAAGTACAGGGCAGTGCCTGTAAATTGACAAAGGCCCCAGGTTAGTAACTACTTGTGACTGTGATCCTGTGACCCTGTGCCTCAGCTCAACCCAGTAGTATCTTCTTTCTGCTGCCACACTTTACACAGGAGTGGTGGAGAAAAGTACTTGTGGGGTTCTCTGATACTGCTGTGCCCATGGAAAAGCCCCTAAGGACACAAATAATTCTTTGCAGAGAGGATCTGCATTAAATAGCCTGCAATATTAGCCTGCGGTAAGTAAGATTTTGGGCTATACACTAACCTGGATGAAAAAATGAACATACAAAGCTGCTCTCTGAATTAGTGAAGATGAAGTTGAGTAAGAAGGTCCTTGGGCATGTGTGAAACCTGACTTTTCAGCTTCAGGTCTCTCTCCTCATTGTCACTACCCTGCCCTGCGCAGTTTGTAATGCATGTGGTGTTTCTTCATTTCCTTGTGGAATGGGACTGCAAAACTGTTTGATGAGGTGCATTTCTTTCTTTTGGTTGCCATCCAGTTGTTCTCTGTCTTAAATGGACAACTGTAGGACCAGTATGAGGACAGCTATGACAGAGCCCATAGAAGGCCAGAAGCAATGCCAGTAGGGCACAGAGCCTGGGTCCTCCAAAATCCGTACATACATCCTTACTCAGCAGGATGTATCCTGAAGTTCCTGTTGTTTTCTGCAAGGCAGGTATGCTGAATCTCAATCAGATGTCATCAACTTCATTCAGATTTTAATCCCAGCTGTGTTTTTTACCTGTACCCATGAGGCCACCCCTTCCAGTCCCACTCCTGTGTGATTTCCAGAGGGCTGGTGGGCACCAACCATGGGCAAGTTAATCATGGATCATCATCAAATGCTGGCAGCCCCCTGCTCCCTGCTGGACCAGGCAGAGGTTTTGCAGAGGTTTTGCTTTCACATACTACGTGCAAACAAACCCACCAGAAGGCATCGGGGAGGCCCTTTTGACTCTGCCGAGTGCTCGCCAGCAGCAGTGAGGCTCAGCAGTGCTTCCCCCCACCCAAGAAAGCCCCCCAAGCCCCTCTGTGCTGGGACAGCAGCAGGCACCAGGAGGAAGAGAAGGACTGATGTTGGAGAGTTTGGTGGTATATTCAGCTCAACACTGTTCTTCACCTCCTCATCATTTCGAAATGGTTTCTTTTTCAGGGCCGTGTTTGCTTCTAAAGTAGCCAAGTAGTTCTTCTAAAGTAGTTGTAATTCATCTGTTGATGTTGAATGTAGCTGCAGCAAGTAGAAACAGGTTTGGTTTTTTCACTTCTCTCAGCCTTTAGATGTGGCACTCCAGCAGTTTTGATCAAGTTCATGTTGTTTAATATACCTCACCTAGTAACTTTTTGAAGCCTTATAGACACAAGAAACACTCATGGTTCGACTGGCAATGAACACACATTTTTATCATGTTCATTTTGCACTCCCAGATTGGTGGCAACAGAAATTTCGGTTGCCTTCTCCAGGGCAAAACCACTTTTGGTCCCATGCTGAAATTAGATATAGCTAACAGAAAATTGGTTGGGGATCCGTGCGAGCAGAGCACAGTCAGTGACATGAGTGGATGGCAAATACAAGGTACCTCTGCACTTCGGTGGTAAAGTAACACAACTTGCACTGTTTTAGCCAACACTTTGTGTAAGCAAAAAGAGTGTGAAAGACAGTAGGAAATGGATGGATTTTTACTAGAAGTAACAAGTACTCCACTGGGGGAGGAAGAGATGCAGCTCCCTTGACTTCGGGGGAGCTTGATGTTTTGTGAAGCGTAGAAGAAGAGGGCTGCTCGGCTTGCATTTCCCATTACTTCTCTGCCTGCACTTTTGTGGAGCTGTATACATTTAATGCAGTGACGAATCGAGCCATCAGCCTGAGAGAATCAATCTGTGTGCAGCTTTCATACCAATTTAACACCGCCAGCTAAGAATCAGCGTAGTTAAAATGATCTAGCCTCAGAAGCCAGCCTGATAAGAAGAGATGTGTAAACCTTGGGAAAGTAGTGCAAACACCGTGCACGAGCCAGCCCTCTGCTGTGTTCATTTTTTGTAACCATATTGGGGCAAGCCGTGCTGTTTTGTTACTCGGCGCTAATCTGACATCTGATGTCTGCCTCGCATCATTGTCTATGGCACAGCTGGATTCAGCCCAGAAACACCCACCGGCCTTGCACCCTTCAGTACTCATTTTCCATCACTCGGTACCTTATTTGCAGGAGGCCAAAAGGGCTGGAAAAAATCAATCGCTTGATATGACAGCTCCTTGCACCCACTTTGCATCGGCAGATACGCAATGCTTTACAAGGTGCAGGCAGCAGAAAACCGCCCCGTTTCCCGTCACCTTGTGTCTCCTGAATTTGGCCTACCCTTAAGGTTACACAGGCTTCCTAAACATTACGGCAGACTTGCGTCTGCAAGCCCGCTCACCGCTGCAGCTGCTTTCACACCTGTCTGCTAATAGCCGCCAAGTGATCAGCTATTTCTCCCTGGAAGACACTGCTGTAAATTCACTGCGCAGTTCAACTTGATTATCGCAGTTATTAGCACAAATCTGGAGTTAGACCTTTAAGGTATCGGTTGTTAACTTAACACAGCTCTGCAGCTAGGATAAGAGCTAAGGTCGCGACCCTATAATGGTCCACCAGCCTATTAGTTTAGCAGTGCGGGACTCGAATGCCATTTCAGCACCAGTCGCATGCTTGAATTTATTACCCAGAAAGCTTCTTACTTGAAAATGACAGGATTTCTCTACCAGCTGCCAGAAGTCCCCTTTTTAAAAATAATAGCTACAAATCTGCACTTTAAAAGTTGTCTCTGCTCCCTCTAACTGGTAGGGTGACCTATGCCGAACGAGTAGGCAGAGCAGGTACGGTAAATCATTCGAACCTGTGGGCTTCAGAAAAAGGGGGGGAAAGGCAAGATAAAGGGAAAAATGCCAATCAAATTTAAATGATGATCCCATTAAATAATGATTTTCATTCAAACCTTACTTTTCAGTTTTCATGTTTCGTGGTTACGTCTTGCAGGAAACAAATTCTGTCCCTTCATTTCCTCCTCCCCTGCACCCCCCCATTATTAATTTGTGATATTCTGTGATAATTTTAGTTAAGGAAAAAAAAAAAAAAAAAAAAAAGAGGGAAAAAACTGACCAAAAAAATCTTGCTGTATTCAGTCCCCTGAGAATGTTGGGTCGAGTTTTTTGATCCCTGTTGCTCATTGATTTGAGGGCTGATGTAGTGCAAGGGGTCCCTATTAGTGGCGTCTGTCACTGCTGTAATGTTTTTGTTATTTTTCCTCATTTGTTCGCTCTGACATCATGTCATTACAGAATGGTGCTGTTCAGGCCCTGCCTTGGCTGTTCGTTAGCGTGTGTTTAATGAGCAGCTTAATTGAGCTGTCTACTAGGCCACCTGTCACCCTCCGGACTTATTAACATACTAATGGCCTGACATTGTATTCTCTGACAGGCAACAGGGTTTACTGATTTGATGTCTGGACATGGGGATTTTATGCAGGAATGAGAGAGGATATTGGGAAGGAGGTTTAAAAACGCAAATTAACTCTTTGGTATCTATGTATTTATGGCTTGCTTGTAAAAGTTCAACACAAAGTAGCGGGGGGAAACGGCCCTGCTCAGCGAGCCCTACTTTGTCACTGCAATTGCAGCACGTTTCTTCAGAAGAAAATATGCTTGGTGTAAGAAGAGCAGGCTTTACTTCTATTACAGTATTATTGTTGGTGCTGCTTCAAAGGAGAAATCTTCTTAAGCACAGAGGAAAGTTTTGTGACTAGTCTTTTCTCTACTGTGGCTAAACAAATGAAAGGCACGAAATTTCCAGTTAAGGGATTTAAGTGCACGACATTGTTCCCACCTTTTAAACCCAGATGAAGACATTCATAGCCAGCGAACACTGCGCTGAATTGTAAAGGTTCAAAGAAATGGCTTAAGTGCATGCAAGCTTAATAAAAACACTTGTTTTGATTTTTTTGTTTTTTGTTGTTGTTGTTGGTTGTGTTTGTCTCCAGCAGAGGAGAAGCAGACCTTCTGTCACCAGAAAACTCGGGTTACCGAGCAGATAACACATCCAGATGGGGTGGCTTTAAGTCCAGCGCTGCAGTAAATCCACCTCATATGCATACTGTGCCACCAGACGTGGAGCCGTAGTTTTGGGTGGCTCTTTTTTTTTTTTCCTCCCACGCAGAAAAGGCTAGTGCTGGGAGGGTCTTATCAGACCTTTGCACAGGTCCAGCCAAGGCTTGCCAAGAGCCCAAGAGGCATTGGGACCAGAGAAAACCCATCACAGAGTGAGGGATTTGGTCTCACAGCTGCCCAGCACCATCCTTGTGGGTGCCCACGAATAAGTCAGAATATGGGGCAGAGGAAAATGGACTCTGTGGGGCAAGAGGGGCCCCACTGCCAATGCTGAAGGGCACATGAGCCAGCCTGTTTGCTGTGAACCACCTCAACCCCACCAGAGTAGCTCAAAGTCTACCAGCTAGTCCTGTTTAAGCTTAATAGGACAAAAAAGCCATGCTCCCAGCAATACAGCAGGGCTAGGTGGGTGTAGGCTTGAGATCTATCATCCAGAGGTGACTGGCTTACTTTGGTGTGTCTGATTGAATATCAACCACCCAAATATCTCCAGTCTTAGTGGGCCAGCACGTGGCTAGTTTTCTAATTTCCCAAACTATGGATGGCAACAGATTGTAAGATCAAGGGACTGCTGTGATTACATGGCACGGTCCCCTGAAAGCACAGTTTGGTAGAATTTCATCCATTGATTTCTGTGGTGAGCCACAGCTTCTAGGTAAGCCAAAGTGTGCACCTCTGAGAGATCTTCATTACCTGAGAGAGACAGGGAGCATGCATGAGACGGAACGGGCTCGTGCTCAGCTTCAATGAAACTGCCCTAAAGTGGTCTAGCAGGGCATCTAACAGCAATGTTTCTTGTCTTGTAGGGAGAAGGTCGTTTTGGTTGCTGCTGTCAAAGTTTGCTTTCTGGAGTTTGGTCAGGATCCCAGGTCACTTCAAACAACAGCAGTGACCAGACCAGCTATTTTCCATCTGCCTTTGGCAAAGAGAGCTGCTCTTGTTCCTCTTGAATGTGGATGTTGCCAGTGTGGTCTGTGCTTTTTGCCTTGGCCAGATCTGATTCTGCGTTTGGCTTCCTGCAAAATCAGTGCAGAAAACAAAGAATAAATCACTGAGGCTTGCTTACCTCCACAAGCACATCCATCCGTGCTTTGGGTCTGGTTATTCTCTGATCATCAGTTATAATGTAGGGAGTAAGTTTGGGTTCTCAGCAGTTGAAACAGCTCATGGTCTTCCTCCTTGGAGAACCACCTGCCTCCTTTGTGGTGCCACAGCTGAGATGATGAGCAGAGGAAGGGGGGTTGCTGGTGTGTGGCTACCCTCTGAGGTGTCCCTTAAGCTTCAAATTCATGTGCCAGCACTTTGTGGGAAGAAGCCAGACCACACTGGACTTAAAAGGCTGCTACTGCATTCGTCATTTTGGGTGGGTGTCTGTGGCACAGAGGCTTGTTGGCATAGTTTCTTTGGAAAACATCAAAGAGATTTTCTAGGAGCCAGAAAGGCTTGCTTTGGTTTCTGGCACATTTTTTGTATATATGAGCATGGAGGGAACACTAATATTTCTAAGCATCTCTGTGCTCCTCACTTAGATGGGATTTATGAGCACTTGGGATTGTTGTGTGTTACAGAGGTAGAAAGGCAAATTCATTTTTTTATGAAGAGGAGCATGGCTCTATGTGGCCAGCGGGGCAGCATTTTTGATTGCAATGTAATATAATTGCTTATGTAATTAAGTACATGTGGCCTTGGTCTAAAAATTATTTACTGGTTACCTTGTTTCATGCAGCGTGGACAGAAGTCTCACCTATGCTCTTTCCAGTTGCTATAACGGGGTCACATGCTGGCCATAGATGCACCTACACACAACCTAGTTCAGGTTATTCTGATGGCATCAAACCCTGTGCAACTCTGGCACAATGCTCCCAGCAGCCTAAAACCATGGATTTATTTTATTTACTGCCTGTAGTGCCTTCTGTACGTCTGTATTACTCTCTGGTAGGTCTACATGCAAGATAAAGCCTTCTCTGCAAGATCAGCAAGATCAGCCTTCTCTGTGTGCTCATTTTTGTATCACCAAAACGTGTCGTTTTTTGTGAAAGATCCTTTTCACTTGTCTGAATAATGCCTTCTGAAGTTAGTGTGAATCAGGTAAGCCCATCAGAGGTGCAATGAGACAGGATGCCAACAATCCACCTACTGGATGAAGTCTCTATGCATGGAGGAACATATCATTGCCCATGGAAAAACTCAGGAAGAATTACAGGTTGAATATTTAGGATGGTGCTTAAAGTTATACTGCTAATACTGTCTTGAGGACTACATTTATGGCATCAAAGATAACAGAAGTTTATTGCTGCTTGTATCCTCTTAGTGCATAGCAGACTGCCCAAATAGTTATAGTTATCAGGTTAGGGAGTGCACAAACAAGAAAAACTGCCCTGCTCTGTTGGAAGGTTAAGGTTAAAGGATTCAGTGCTGCAGGAAAGAGTGCTCACCACTCAGGTGAGTGGACTAATCAAGTACCTTTCTCTTCTGCCTTAGTGAGAACTGCTGAGAGAGCTGAACAAGCATGTTTGCAGGTCACAGCTGGACTGGAGAAGGTCACTAAGGGGTAGAAGATGGACAGGAATCCAACTCTTTGCAGTGCTTGTCCAGGATCCTAACCACAGAGTCAGAGCCTTGACTTGGGAACTGCTTTTGGAGAATTGTTTATTGATAACATAAATATATGAGAGAAATATTGTGCTCTAAATCTATACAGAAGGAGTTAACAAATCCTAGCTAAGATGACATGACAGAAATGTGCCGAGTGCTTCATTCAGAAGAGATTTGAACAGATACAGAGAGATTTATACAAGTTGACTATTTTATCAGACGTGCTCCATCCCTTTATAATATCCAGTCATGATTAGGTCTTAAGAAACTGTCATCCAGGGCTCATGGGTCCAATGCTGTTGAGAAATTTTCAAGACAAAACATTTGAATGATTTCACAGCTCCAAGAATTTCTTGCAGAAAAAAAATGTTTGTTTCCCTTAGATCCAAAAATGAGGAAATCCGGGGAATCATCTAGAAATGATCACAACAAATCCTCTCCTTCAAGTTAACCCACCACCTGAACAACAAATCCTCTCTTTCAAGTTAAACCACCACGTGAATATATTTCTTTTTTTCACAGGGCACTTTTGTTTAAGAAATGGTGGGTCCTACTTCAGTGCTTACAGAGGGTTTGTCCTATTACCTTTTTTTTCAGTGAAAGAATAAGCAAGGATTTTGTTTCAAGTGAGCCATTGTACTCCATATGTTAGAGATAACCAACTAGGAAACAAATACAAAAGCTCTTTCAGTGTTACTGTTACTGGAAGCACCCCAGAACACCTTCTCACACAAACCACGGAATAAGCAGAAGCCTTGATTTTGTGACACTTAAGGATGTATCCAGATGTACCTCGTTAGCCAAAAACAATAAAAGCTTGGAAGTAAGAAGTGAAAGACAAATCTCATGCATGCCTTAATTCTTTCGTAAACTGACAATCTCTCACTCCAAAGGGGTTGCCATCCTTCTCCAAAGTGGCATGTACATTCAGCTTCTTCAAATGTAGACAGAACAAGGAAGTTCCCTTTCCGTTTTGGCAGTATCATTGGGTTTTCAGCATCACCTTGCTGACTGTCTCATGCCTTGAGAGGGGATCTGCCACAGGCTGCAAGTGCAGAGCTGTGAAGGCAAATGCACTGCCCTGACCGGATCTTGCATCAAGGGCTTTCAGGCTGTTATTAATGAACATGCTTCTCTTTCTGGTGAAAACTAATTGGGTATGGATTTGCCTAAAAACTTCTTGTATGCGTGCTAGCTATCAGAAGTCATTTTTCTGACTGTGGAAAAGCCTTAGCTCTGAAAGTGAAGGGTTGGGTTATCCCAACAGTACTCACTCCTTCAGCATGGGTTTCACCAATTCTGTTCAGGTTTGTTCAAGCCTCTTTAAGGGGAAACACAAGTCTGCAATTAAAGGCCAAGTTCATGCCTCTCTTGAGGAGACAACAGGACACTTTGGTGACCAATACAGCAACTGGACCCGGGCTGAGGGAAGAAGCCAAAGTAGTTGAGTTGCAGGTCTTTGCACCACCTCTGTATTCATCTCTTACATCTGCACGTTTAGCTATATTGAAATCATAGAGCTTTTCCTTTAGTGACTGGTCCCATCCTCTCCCTTCCAAGAATTTCTAGTGGATTTGAACTTTATTCCCGAACTTTTAAATTTAAAAAACAGAAGAGATACATTCCTGAACCTCACAGATGATTACGAACAAGAAATTGAAACAAGTCATTTAAAACTGAACCTCACAGATGATTATGAACAAGAAATTGAAACAAGTCATTTAAAACTAGCCAACATTTCTGTTGAAGGTTATTTGTTTGCCAAAGCATACATTCCTCATTAAAAGAAATTGAGAAAACAAGGAACTCAAACTTTGTGGCAGTATGGGTTATGGGTAATGATGGCAAATTGGCTCAGGTAAACATAGGGCAAGGCTGCAGAGATGTGTCTTTTTGTCCTTGAAAATAAAGGGCAGAGCATGGAAGCAAGGGAGAAGGTACAGAATATTGTGAATCTGTCCCTGTTCAGCATTTAATTGGACAAAAAAAAATTATGAAAAGCTAAAAAAGCATATTTATAAATTCACTGCTGTCCTCTTCAGTTTCAACCTAGGGTGAAAGTAGGAGACAGGGCAACAGGCTTGCTGCAGGTATAACAGGTGGTAAAGTTAATAAAACATGGAGATCATAGTGCTGCTGTCAGGAGAAACAGAGTTCCTCAACATGAAAGCTGGGTGCTGAGTTTCCATCAAGTATTTCATATTCTGTAAAACAGTTGCATTGGGTGAAACTATTTGACAATGTTTAAATAGGAAAGAAACTTCAAACAATATTCTATATCCAAAAAAGCCACAGATAGTAAATATTATAATATTTACTGTAATTCATCTCAGAACCCAACAATAAATGAACAGCACACTGAGTTTCAGAAAAGCCAAATATCCATCCAGCAGTTTTGGAATTTTCCCTCCAGAAGCAAAACAGCAGCAAAATCAGTTTGATTTTGTCACTAGAGGTATTTGTCAATTCATACATTTTACTAAATCAGATGCACAATTCAGGTTGTTAATAAGAACTTCAGGCTGCAAAGTAAAAATTCACGATCTTCTGTAATACCGGAGGTCAGAATATGTTTTATGAAGGTCTATATCTTACATGTACATGCATATTGTGCACTTGTGACCACTTGTAAAACTGGTCTGATGCAAACCCAAGACTGAGGGGAGTCGTCTGGATCATTTTTGCACAGGGTCTTCAACCAGCCCTGCAGCAGGAGCTGCACCGTCACCTTATGGGTGATCTTGGAGTCCCCAGGAAAGCTGCATTGTTGTGCTTTGTAGCAGGATTCATAGTTATAAGGGGCATACTGACAATGTAGATGTGTCTTTTAGCTTCTGTTACTTTACTAAGTGATACATTATTTTTATTCTTGGCATTTACCAAGCAGGAACCTATGAAAATAAGTGAAGTAATCCTTTCGCTTTGGGGCATAGCTGGGAAAATTAACAGCAATGAAAGAAGTGTCTATCTGGTTTTTCTTTTAGACAAAGATCAGAAGTTAGAAACCGCCAGTTATCCTAAAACAGAAACTTAAGCCTGTCATTTCAAAGTAATAATATTAAAAAAAAGGGGGTGAGGTGGAGGAAGCATTGGTTCATGCGCTGTATTCACAGGCTAAGAAGCAAGAAAAGGAAGAAATCCCCTGAGAAATGCTGACTGTAGGTTAATCCATAGACTCAGCCCCAGGGAGCCATGCGTTCTCCAGAGCTGCATGATCACAGACTGTCGAGAACCAGAGTTTTTCTGAGAGTGGCTGATCATTTCTGTGATTCAGAGCTGGGAGTGAAATCCTCCTCCCCGAAAAGACACCTAAGATTTCTGCAGGGGGCAGGACCTTCCCCTGCACCATGTTAGTGTCCTGGCTTCTTACCTGGTTTCCCCTGCTGTTGATGACTCTGGATCAACCTCACTGGCTTCTCAGGTCTGTACGGGGCTCGAATGTGACACCTCCGTGCCCTCTTTGGCTTGCACTGCCCCTGTCTCCTTCACTGGGGGGGCCAAGTGATCAGGGCTCTCCCAGCCCAGCTGTTATCTGTGCTCCGTTCTCCCATTTTGTCTCAAAACACACAGTCAGTCTTTTGTCTCGTCTTTTCATTAAGTGTCTCTTTTGCCATTGATATAATGATCACCCTGATCTTTTTCCACCAGGCACTCCTCTGTGTACTTCTGCAAGAGCCTTCCATCATTCTCAGATAATTTTTCACACATTCCTTGCATTTTGAAGCGTTTGAAGGCTTTTATCTGCTTGCTGAAACACCATCCAAAGTCAGTGGCAAAAGTAGGCATGGGCTGGGTCATGCCACTTGTCCCCACTTTTTGCTTACCTGAACTGGGAAATGTTTTAACAAAAAAGGGTAAAAATCCTCTGTCCCCCCTCAGGGGCAGCTATATTGCCACTGTGACTTTCCCCATTACCTTGCTGCCTTCCTGGGGAAGCGGAACGCTGCTGTCCCCATCAGCAGGACAAATGAGATGATCCTGCAGGTGAAAGGATGACTCAAAAAAAATCTATGGGGTTGGGTGCTGCTGTCACTCACCCGCAGAAACCTTTCCGCTTATTAATGGTAACAGTTGCTGATCTGTATGGACACCCATTCTGAAGATGGTAACTTTATTCTAGTTGGTAATTCTATGCCTTCTCATCCCTGCAGAACAGGCTGAGCTATTTCTGAGGTCGTGGCCCAGATCTGTGTCTCTACAATGAACTTTGACTCGGGTCACGCATTTAGTTTTCAGTGTGTCTGCAACTGAATGGGCATTACACTGACCTCTGCTAAAGGAGCCTGTACTGAAAATGCTGCCTTCAATAATTGATAGTAACTCGCTCAGATCCTCAGGCTGGCCAGTTAGGGTAGCAGATGTCAGGAGAAGCGAGGGCAGATGGCCTTGAGCCCTGTCCTGACTGCCAGTTGGATGTCACGAAGTATAAGGATTCTTGGTCAAGCGTGCTTCCAGTTTCTCTTTTTTTTTGCCCAAAATCAAACAACCAAGCTGACAATTATTCTTCAAATTCCTGTACCTGTGAAGAAGAAACAGGCAAACCCCAGTACATACGGGTCTTATTTTCAAGAAGGGATGCAGTGGCGGCATTCTCTGAAGCCCAGAAACTGAAATATGCATCATGATAACATCTTAACATAGGGAAGACAAAAAATTTTTCCCCAAACATGTTAAATCTGGTGGAATAGAGAAGGAAATGGCCATTCTTACCTCATTCTACCAGAAAGGAGAAAGGAAGCACCTCCCAGTCAGTAATGCTCCCCAAGGAGCAATTTCCTTTTTCAGTCTCATTTTTAGTTGTAAGTTTAAAAGATCATAGAAACCTTGGGTCATATTTTTTTCTTCACAATTTATTTTTCCATCAGAACAATTCCTGAGAATCAGGGCAGAAGAAAGCATATCATTCTTCTCCTACATTTAAAAAAAATAAATAAAAAAAATCTGTGAGCCTTTTGTCTAAAAAAACTGTCATATTCAATTTTTTTGGAGGCAGCATATCTTAAATCGAGCAGTTGCTTAGCTTTTCCGTGAATGAGAAAACACACCCACTTGGTCAAAGCACAGCCTCTCAAAAAGCAGCAGTTTGCACATGCTTAACCAGGCTTCCTAGGTTTCAGCCCATCGCATCCTTGCAGATCAGGGCAGGCTTCAACGCCAGACCGAGCCTGCATCCTTCTGAACCCAACTGTGGGCAGCACCAAGACAGTGTGGTCTTCTTGTGGACCTTCCCGTTGGCATCATGTAACCTCAAGATAAAAACCTCAAAGAAAAGAGGATGCTGCTTCTCATTTGTCAGGAGTCCTTTTCACCTGATGCTATTGGCTACTTCATCACTGAAGCTTTGAGTTATGTTTTGCTTGACTTAACCCCTTTTGTGATCCAGGTAACAAGAGATGTGTGAAGCAGAGCCTGCTCCTCTCCACCAGTGTGCCCCTATGGCCTGTGCTACTTGTGGAGATGTCCTGACAGCAGCTCCTCTGGGGGCAGAACTGGGTTTATCACCGTGCTTGATCACAACTAGTACAGATACCAGATAGCTAAGGTCATTCTACAAAAGTCTGGAAATATAAAACATGGCTGCTTTTTTTTTTTTCTTTAGGAGTTAGCAAGAGGTCTATGTGCATCCACATAGCCCTTGTTAAACTATATTGAAGCAAAGATAAACTAGCAAAAGCATGTACAGCTGGGAAAATAATAGAAATGAATATCATTACATGCATCTGGTTTGTGGGAAAATTAAGATAAGGCCATAAGCCCTTAATAAGGCTACGCATTATAGGCATACAGGGAGGAGATTAAGAGAGTACCAAAAACCAGTCTGCATAAAGTGATTTAGCATGGGCATGCAGGAAGTACTACCATGCCCTTCCCTCTGTAGGATGACTTAGGGTCTAACAAACGAGTGGATTGCGCCAGGCTCCCCAGACATTGAAGTTAAAGGTGAGAAGATTTACTTCAGATTTACTAGCCCCAGACCCACAAAAAATCCAGCTCTCATTATTTTCAAGGGGGGCTGCGGTGCTAAATACGCCAAAGCCACCTACCTCACTTTTGAGTGCCTGCCATTGCTGCTGCTGTAGGCACCAGAGCGGTGTCAGCTGCACCCCGTGGCTCCAGCCCTGCATGCACCAGTGTGCTGCACCCCACTGGGAAGGGTTATGGGGTGGCCACTTAACACGAGCAATGCTCTCCTTCCACTCGTGGTAGGCAAAGCAATCTTATGGCCGCTTTGTGGCTGTCTATCTTGCTGCTGGGAGAAGATGTGCCCACGGTCATTGCTCCTTGGTTGTGCCTGCCCCTAGCTCCTGGCCAGCTCCTGCCTCCAATTTCCTACCACAGGGTACAGGAAGGGGTCTCATGGAGGGGGAGTGGGGCCTTCCCCTGTGGGAGGCTGCAAGGACTGGCTGGACAAACCTTTGTCAAATCTCTCACCTATGTACTGTGGATTTTGGAGAGGAATGGTTGGAGGGAGGGAAGTGGTTACAATGACATGCCAGCGTTTGGTGGGAGAGCATCAAGGAAAGAGAGTGAGAGGGACTGAAAAGCAGACTGTTATGGAGACTGACCAGAAATCAAGACGCTTGGTTGTGTCTCGACTGAGATCTTAAAATGAAGAGCTCATCTCCTCTGCACAGACCGCAAAGGTGTGGTGGCTCCTGACTGCCAGGCTAGGTTTTGGTGCAGCTCCGACTGGTGATGCCCCAGGGTCCTGGCTGACTGCTGCTTCCTCTGCCATTGGGTCTGGCCTCAGCTGGGTCTGGCTGGTATGATTTGTGAGTGACTGAGTGACTGTAACAGCCCCTTTCAGAGAAGAAAAAAATGCCGATGAAAAAAAGCATTACTCAATTACACAATACCATGGTTTTCATTTCAGTACTATTGATCCTTAGCTGCTCTTGATTGGTGCATAGTAGTTGCTCTTGAAGATCTACCATTTGGAAAAAAAAAATATTTTAATACCACCAGTTCAGTCTCTGCTATAAACAATCAATTTCTGCCAGGCTGTGTTGGGGCATTGCCAAGGAAAACCTAGATCCGATTGCGTAGCTGAGTTCTGAATTTTACGGCCTTCATGTATCAGATCAGTAATTCACTGCTGCAGCTAACCCTGGATGAGCCCGTGGCCAGACTCTAAGCATCTATTTTTAATTTGGTGATTCAGAAACCAAGAAAAGCCAAATTCCCATGTGCTTTGTTTTCAGGTGTCTAAGTTAACATTGCTGGTGTTTTACACTGGAAGCTAGGGCTGCTTTAAAATTCCTTTTTCTTGTTCACACCACAAAGAATTCTTTAAGCAACTCTGAAGTTGCTTTGAGTTAAACATTTGATTTTGTGGAAAGTGTTTTGCCTGAATCCTAGATGTGTTAAAATGTCTTTACTAAAAACCAGAGATCTCCTTTAAGATTTTGGCCCTTGTAATTATTTTATTTTTGCCTAGTAGATCTCCCGAGGTCATTGTTTCCAATAAAAGTCACCCTTGCAGTAGCCAGGCTGGTTAATACTGCTAATCATAGGGTTACATTATAAGGAGTTCTTGATAGAAAAAAAGAAACCTCCAATATGTTCAGCAATTTTATCCCTTGCTGAGACAGCCTGGCAAGTGGCTCTTATGATGGGATGCAGAGCTGTAACACGGCATAAAACCATCAAAGGCAGAGACACCAAGGGGAGCACAGACACAATCAACTCTCCAATTTCCAGCCATCCAGGCTTCTGAGTTAAGGGAACTGATTGCCTCCAGCAGATCCTTTACAGAGCTGCCAAGTTATTAGGAGCTGCTCAAGGAAACAGAGTGCCGAAGGTGTTCCCAGCGGCTGAATGCTCGCCCATTGCCCTGCATCTGCAATCGAGCTCCACTTGGGAGCTTTGTTGGCCGGTTTTCGCTGAAGCTGGTGGGAGAGAAAGCAAATCGGGGTTTCTTTGGGGCTGCCACTCTGTGCCTACATCTGAATGAGTTACAGCCTCACGGTTTGGTTTGCGACTGTGTTTTTCCCTCCCTAAGGCCGGTCTTTGGCTAACACCACTGCAGGAGGATCCTTCTCATGAAATCCTTCCATCTCCTCTATCCTGCAGCCAGGCCTCTGTGCCTAGAGAAAGGAAGACTTGCTGATGCTGTCTGATCTTTCCATGGGGCTGTCCAGAGTCCAAGAGAGGTGTTTGCAATAGCAAGTGAAATAACAGGGAAGAGATAGCGAATAGTTGGTTGTCAGGATTTCCCTTCCTGGTTATAATTATCCGTGCAAAGCAGCACAGAGTGAGGATGAGGACATCCTCAGACCAGGCCCTGTGCAGACACACAGGTGGAGTGTCCCTGTTGCAGCAAGCTTAAGCCAAGTCGATAGGATGGGCAGCATGGGGGGATGAGGCAGCTCACCCTGGGAACCAAGGTGAACCATGGCTCCTGAGTAAAACTGCCAGCAGCTCTTCCTGCTGCCACGAATCTGATATTTTGGGTTCTGCACTTGCTCTTAAACTTAGGCAAAACAGGTAAAGTCAGGCCAGATGGGAAGCTTAGGTTACCCCAACCACACGTACTTTCTGGTGTTATTACTGCTATGAGTTCACTCCAGTGAAGCTGCCTGATTTTGTGGGTACCAAGGAAGGCATGTAGAGAGGAGGGCTCCTTCAGGGAGTTATCCAGAGCTCCCAGAGGAACCCAGATCCCTCCCAATGAAAGGCAGGTGCTGGAGGTAACCCAGATCTTTTCCACCGCTCTTCTTTCCAGGTGTCTGTGCTGGAGATGGAGGCGGAGATAGTGCCCCATGGCATTGCCTTTAATGCTTTGTGCTGAAATCATTGCCTGGAGGTGGTGTGTGTCCATCAGGTCTCAGCGTTATCAGACGAGGACAACACCCACAGGGAAGCCAAGGGCAGGGTGGGGGAGAGCTGGGCTGAGGAGGGCCAGCGGTGTGGATGCAGGCGCCCGCGTCCCAGCCCTCGCCCCTACTCATGGTCATTGTTGCTTCCCACTGACCAGCTGCCTGTGCTCCCCGGCCCACAAGCAAAATGGGTAACACAGCCCCCATTCAGCAGAGATTAAATGCCTGAAATGAGCCACACCTCCCAACAATTGCATCCTCCAGGAGGAGCAGCATTCAATAGCCAGGGAGCCCATTGATCCCTGCCATAAAGGAGGTGGGGGCCCGCGGGAGAAAGGCTTCACGCCGCTCCTCGCGCCTGCTCCCACTCTCCGAGTCTCCCTCCTCCAATGTCCCCCTCTACCCACATCACCGTCTCCCCTCGGTGGCATTTGCCTCCCCAGACAGAGACCATGGTCTTAAAAAATTCCCCCATTCTTCCTGCAAGGCATCTCCCTCCTCGCTGATCGCATTAGGACCATCATCTTACAACTCTCCCTCTCTAACAATTAGTTACTATCATTCACACTGTGCAATCAGCTGTTAAATCCTCATTTATGTTAATTTGAATGTGAATGTGCTGTTCAGCAAAATGTTAGATTGCCATGTTTACAAATATACTACAGGTATTTAGAAATTTAGATGATACAAAACATACTGCTTAAGCTACTTGTGATGCCAGTTTAAATAACTTAAGCCTATTTATCAGTTATTTAGCGATTCTTTGCACATACTACTGTTTTTCTTTATGCCACCCCTTGTCACACAAGCAAAAACATGCTTGCTTTTTAAAAAAATACATATATAATCTAATAACTGGTAATCTCAGTGATAGAATTTAATTACGTGTAACCTCCACACGGGTAAGGCGACTTAACTGGAGCATGTTTTTCTAATCCATGAAAGCATTCTTTAAAGCCGGTGCATTTAGAAATAAAGAGGAAAATAACCTCTTTGGCTTAGTGGTGGTAGAAGCGCTACCTTAGAGACTGTAATATGTCCATGTGAAGTGATTTTCCCAAAGCCATTTCAGTATAATAAGCTCAAGAATTAGTTTCAAGTTAAAGTTTATCTCATTATGTGCTCTGACCTGTATGCATCTCACACTTCCCATCAAAAGCTGATTTCTTCTAATGGTTTTTCTTCAGTGCAGCCGGCAGGCTTAGGCCACTTAGCTGCACAAAACCTGCTTCTGATGCAGAAACTCTTCCCCAGCCCTTGCTGGGACTGGCTTCAGAGGAGGTCCCACCTTCCACCCCACGGCAAGCAGCCGGGCTCTCCTCTGGGTAATTACTGCCTTTCCATCTGGAGCACTGGGGTCAAGGCCACCCTGATTTTTCTGTCCAAGGGATTTTGGCAGGCCCAGCTGTGCAATACACCCATGCTCATTCTGGACAAGGTCCTGTGCAGCTGTTGCACACTGGCTGCTTTTCCTCTCCAATGCCCCTGCAAGAATCCAAGTTCCAGTCTTGCTATTAAATTTGATCACTGAATGAATTGTTGCAGCAGTGGCAATTAGTCTTGCACTGGCACCCTGAAGTCACAGGTACTGTCACCACTGATCCTCCAGCATCAAAGCAATTGCAGAGCCTGTACCTCTGAGAAGAAGGCAATAGGTGGCATTCCCTTAGACTGTTGCCCGTAACAGAAATACTTTGGTAATCAGGGGAAGCTGCATGCTCATGGTTTTAGGCATGGCTGGGAGGTATCATTGGCACAGTAGGCAGCAAAATCTATGCAAGGACGGAAGAAAGTTGTAGATGGCACAGAAGGTTTACTTGCCAAACATGTCAGACACACTTAGCACCTTATCCTACCATTCCTCCACCCAAAGTGCATCTCAGCTAGTATGAAAGGAGCCATCTCAAAATGAGGATGTTGTTGAACATGAGAATAGCAAGTGCAGTCAGATCGGGTGACATGTTCACTGGAGAGAATGGATGTGGTTCCAAGTCAAATGCAGGCAAGTGTGAAGGAAAGGGCTATTCTTCAGCCTGTGAATGCTACAGTCAGTGCCACCAGCTTCTTGCTAGGTCCCCAGGTGCTGAAAAAGTCCCACAGCCATTGTGGAAAATTTCACTCCACTGGACATGGGGCAACGTCAGGGTGCATTTGTTAGGGGGTAGTTTACTCTGTGCTTCCCTGCCGTTGTTTGGGGTGGGGAGTAGGGTTCAAATAACAACAACAACAAAGTCTGGTCATTCTTGTGGTGACTCTTGGTTGACAGAGAGTGGAAAAAGGAGGTTTGGCCTCCCTTAGATCTGTGGGTACCTGTGAAGGGTGGAAGTCGATCACAAAAGCTTCCTGCAAACTCAGGTCTTTGTGCGCTCCTTTGGAGTCTCTTTGCGGACACAAGAGCTTGCAGCAAGGAACTAGGACCAGCGAAGGAGAGGAATGGGACGGCACAGAGTTGCCATATGTAGACATAAGGAGGGTGAATGTAGATTTCAGGAGCGCCTAGAGCACTCTGAAGCAGGGCAGGAGGGTGGAGGAAGCCACACAGGTGGCACAGGGTCTCTTCTCTTGGGTCAGGTGTATTCCCATCTTCCAACCTTTTGTTTGTTTGTTTGTTTTTGCAAAGTTGCCTGCCTCAGGGCTCCCTTATAGGATGGGGAATAACCTGTTATGTGCTCCCAAAAGCTGGGACCTTCCCACACCTGAGCCGTCATGTAGGCCACAAGGGCAGCCGAGGGGCTGGAGGAAAGCTGGCTGCACTTTTGGGTGCAAAGTCTGCTGTCATCTGATGTCTCCACTGCTCTTGGCCATGGCCAAGAGGAGAACAACACCAATGGAGCTCTCTTTGCAGCCATTCACCTCGTTAGTGTGTGCCGTGTGTCAGCCCCAGCCCTGGAGGCATTGGTGAAGCGCTGTGGCTTTGCGGCGTGTGGTGGAGCGCAAGGCTGCAGCCTGAAGAGGCGTCCATCTTCATCAGCCTGAGGAGGCCTCCTTCAAGCTTGTGGTACAGGAGCTGGCCTTGGCCTGATTTTTTAATACTTTCATGACTTCTCAGTGGAGTCCCCTCTCCTTTCTCCTTAGTGGGAGCTGTGAGTGCTGGGTGACGGTGACAAACAACTCGCTCTCCTTCAGCAGCCACTGGGGAGGGAGGGACAGCACGGCACAGCAGCACTTCAGCTGTCCCATGGCCAGATTCCCAGCCCCGCAACTGCCACTTTTCATTAAAATATTGAGAAAATATACACATTTGTTACATTTTTTTGGAAACTAGAGCCATCTTTAAGGAAAAAGAAAAAACCAACAAGATTTTTAAAGATGAAAAGTCAGTTGTTCAGACAACCTTCAAAGTGCTCGACTTAATCCGCGGGGCCTGGTGCTGCTTTTCTCGGTGCGGATTCCCCCCCCGCTCACACACCTTGAGACAAAGGCCAGGGCTGAGGCAGGGAGGGGGGCCGGGGAGAGGTTTTTGTGCAGGATGCGTAGCAAATTTATGCTAGAGACTGCCTGGAACAGGCTTCAGAAAATGGATGGAGTGTCTTCTGGAAGAAAAGGCCCCTAAGTAAACTCCGCCGCCATTCAGGAGATTTGCTCCGACACTTCACAAGTGGGGCGGGAAGAAAGGAAAATCTGCTGCCAGGTTTGGGGTGTTTATCAGCTCCCCTCCAGACACTTGACCCGGTGCCGGGGACCCCCTAATCCGCTGATCTGCATGCGGGAGCCTGGCGGGGCCTGGCCGGCAGTGGCCACTGGATGAGCCGGGGCCCCGTCCCCCCGCCGCACATTGTGCGCCTCTCACCTTCTACCGCCCCCGCCCCACTCCCCCCAAGCTTAATTCTACTCACAGATCGTGAAATAAGTTGTTTGGGCTGGGTTTGCCGGGGGAATTGTCCTCCTAATGAAACGGCCCGTTCATTATACGGGGGTGGAAGGAAGGTTTAGCGCTCCCATACCCCAAGACCCATGCAGGTTAGCGCTGTGAGACCGGCGGGGGACAAAGGAATGAATAGCCAGCGCTGTCAAATCAGGCTTACAAACAGCTTGGCATACAAACAGTTACTGCTTGTGTGCATGTGGATTTAGGGTCCCCCGTCTCTTAATGGCCCAGATTTGTCAGTACAAATTGCCTTGCCCAGTGTTCAAACTGTTTGCCAAAGGAATGAAATGACCAAAAATTAGTTTGTTTTAGGAGTGCTTCCTCCCCTCCCCGCCACCAAAAGAAAAAAAAAAAAAAAGGAAAAAGAAGAAAAAAAAAGGTGGACGGTGAAGCATCCGCTTCGACGCTTGGCGAAGGGCAACCTGGTTTTGCCAGGCCCCCTGAGCTGCTTCCCCCTGCTTCTTTTCAAAGAAGCAGAAAGTCTGACCAAATTAATTCCCAGATCTGTGGGTTTGCAGAATGCATTTAAATTATTTTAATGCCTGCTGATTGAAATTTTTTTGCAATATTTTTTACATTTTTAATTGCACTGATCATTAACTGTCACTGTTTAGATTTATGAACTCATTTGTTCAGAAACTATCCGTGAACTGGATAAAAACAGTTTGATTTTCATAAGGTAGGGTGACTTATTTTGACTAATGAATTGAACCAAGCAGAAATCCCAGAGTGAGAGCGCATTGTGGAAAACTTTCACCAGGTGATTTATCACCAGAGGGACACTTTAAATCTGGCTCAATTTTATTAAATCTGCCACGCATTTATTAAAGCTGGAGCAGGAATAATAGCTGCTTGCGATATCACATAATGACCGTCATTCCGCAAAGCCCCAAAATAGCCAGCCAAATATGTTTTTAAAGTAACAAACAAGGATAATCTCAGGACGTGTTTGAAATAACTTGTGAGCCTCATCCAACAGGCATTTCACTCCCAAGTGCCTGTGTTTAAAACCCTCTGCCTGGGCATCAGCTGAGCCCCGTTCCCTGCCACTGGCTGAGCATCCGTGCAGCAGCAGCGTGCTCCTCACGGGGGGCTACACTTGAACTCCCTGCCACCTTCTTATCCTATGGAAAATGGATGCAGATAAACTTGAAGCAAGGTTTCTGGTGATGCACTGGGGGGGTGAGCAGCTGCCTTTGGATCAGGGCAGTGATGGATGCTTCTGCGAGCCCATGTGCCCCTGGATCAGCCAAAATCCTTTTTTTTTTTTTTTCCAAGCCAGTTTGAGGACACAGTGGCAGTGGTACAGGTAACGCCAGGCCTCCATCAGGCTGGGTCTGAGCCCAAGTGGTGTCTCCATGCTGTCTGCAGTAGGTTGCTGCCAGCTTGCCCTGCAGAGGCTCACAGCCAGCCTGAAGCCATGGGGCTGCCCCTGTCTTGGAGCTGAAGCCCAAGCTTGTAAGCCGTGCTTGGTCGCACAGCACCTAACCTGGCGTCTCTGTAGTCTGTGACAGGGCAAGGTCTTCCCTGGATGGAAAAGTTGCTGTCCCTCTTTGTCCTTTCCCATCTACAAGAACCTAGATGGAAGGGGAGAAGGGGCGGGAATGGGAGTGAATGAAATAAATAAAGCAGAAAGAGAAAAGACTGGGAAAAAGTTGAATGATGGTGAAAAACTGGAAGTGTGTGGGTTTGCTGGAGCTTGCAATGGGGTAGCAAAGATGCTATTGCATTTTGGAAAGGACAGAAGGCTGTGTCCCTGTGGATGTCTGGCAGGGGAATGACAGATTTAATGGTGTTGTAGTATAGTTTTAGAGGGAAGTATTTTAATAAAATGATAGTGTTACTGACAGCTGACAATCTACAGAAAAATAAAGAGGAATGCACTTTGTTAAAGCCTTGTCAACAAATTCTTTTCCCCCACTTTTTAAACTCTTCAGTGGTAGCTGTGGTTACCCAGAATTTCTGAAAATCAGAGCCCAGCATTTAAAATTGTCCGCCCTAACAATAAGCCTTCCCTTCCCCAATTTGCAGACCCTTCAGAAAACACAGGACTGAGAGACTTGCCAGCTGAAAGTCTATAGCCTTTGGACACCTGGTCATCCTTCAAAATGCTGCAGAGGCTAAAAGTTAAATGTATCCCAGCTTTTGTAGAGACACTGAAGGGTAAATAGTATTGCGTATTTTTTTTTTTTTTTTTGCCTAGTATCACATTAATGAGAGAAGACTGAGTTTTCTTTGTATATGAGGACGAGCAGCGCACCAAAGCACCCTGGTAACACTGAGTCACTGAAACGTTTTGTAACTATTTTCCATGCCAGTGTTGTTGAGCCTTTCATCATTTAATTTAAAGCATTCACATCCTCTTGATGTAAATTACCTTCTTATTTGTAGGCTTCCTGAGATCACTAGACATCACTAGCAGCATATGTACTGTTTATGCACTGTGCTATTAAAACAGTTGTGAACTGTGCTGCCATTAAAAATGGAAAGACAATACAGCCCAGTGTCGCTATTTTATGTTTATTAGTGTGAGGAAGAAGGGAAAATAGGATTTTTTTATTCAGCTGCAGCTAAAGGTCCATGCACAGAAGTTCAACAGTAAGATTTTTAAAATTCAAAACATAAGAATAAGCAGCACTTCATTGCAGAGTTGAAAGATAATTGTGCAATTAACTGTATGAGGTCAATAATGCCAGAGCTGGATGCTTCTGACAGATAGGGATAATCAATTCAGCCTCTGTATGAAAGGCTCAGAGGTAGCAATGGAAAAATAATACAGCACAAATGTTTCACGGTTATAATGAACACCAGACAAATCATTATTGGTTTTTTTTTGTTTTTTTTTTTTTTACTTATTTTAAGTGCCAGCGCACAAGTATCTTCTTTGATTAAATGTAACTTTAGAATATTGCCATAAGTTCAGTCTCTGTCCTGATCTAAGCAAGGATGTTAATTTAGAAATGTGGTAAAGTCTTCTCTTTGCAGTTTCAGTGCATAGGTAGCTGCCATGAAAATGGTCAGCAATGATGTCCTATCCTGTTCTGATGAGGGGGGTCATCCGAGCTCTCCTCATGTTAGTGGGCATCCATACTCAGGTGTGTCAAAATTCATTTAAAAGTCAAAAGATGCTCAATGCTCACCGCAGAGGAAAATGAAACATCTTTGAGCCACCAAGAGCTTTCAGTCCTTATGATTGCAGCCTGACGCTGCAGGTCGTGCCGTGGCCTCCTCCAGGTGTCTTCTGCATCTTGGGAAAGCTGGAGAGGAGCGGCCCTTGCTGCCAGAGCAACTCGAAAGCAGCGTCTCGCAACTTATCCCATCCACCTGCAGTGCCACGGTCTGGCCATTAAAACAAACCTCGTCCTGCAAAACAATTCAACTTCAAGTGATTAAAAGGATTAATTTGGTGATGCTGCAATCAGAGCGAGAGCACGTGATTCATTATTCATCAATTACGGGTCTCATCCGCACACGGCTGATTAGGGTGCATCATTGCCTCAAATTAAGCACGAAAAAGATGTTTTAAAGCAACCATATGGTTCTACTTCAGAAGCAGTTAGCTTACAAATTGAGCACATTGACTAGTCATAACTATTGATGAATGAGGGAAGAGTGCACCAAATTTATTTAGAGAGTTCCCCCTCCGCTCGTGCTGTGTGTTGTTGTGTTTTTTTTTAATGTGATCTAATGAATCAGCGGAGTCAGCTTTAATTGCTGACTCGCTCGCTGATGAAAAAGAGAGCCTCCAAAAGACCCTTTTCCTCCTCCCTCTCTGCATCACTGGCTGGAAAAAAAAGGCCGGGGCGGATGACTTCTCCCCCTGGGCTGAAGGCAAACCCTTGAATTTCCTTTCTCTGTACCCAGCGGAGCAAGGTGGAAGTTAATCACAGCACAGGGGTCCGGCTGTGCCGCTTCCCCTGGGGGGCAGGCAGGGCTGTGCGGAGGTGCCACCACCACCGCACCACTGCTGTGCAAGGGACTGCGTGGCAAGACTGGCTCCTGGGGTGGGATAGGAGGTGCACCCAGCAATGGTTTCAAAATACATCACTGGATTCACGCAGGAGAGCCCAGAGCTTCCTTCCTGCAGTCTGTGGGCTGGGGGATGCTGCTCGTAGCTAGCTCGAGTCAAAGAAGAGATTCACACTGGCTTGGGTTCACTGGGTGCTGGCTCAGGCCCTTCATCACCAGCAGAGCCAAGGGGGAATGCCAAAACATGAGAGAGGAGACTCCTACCCAGCCTGCTTATCCCAGACTATTAGGGTGAGAGGTGGCTTTCAAATTATAAATCATAACATTGTGCCTCTTTTTGCAATAGTTTGCTGTTTTGGGTAAAATTACCACTTGTTGTTCTTCCCAAGGAACCATCTAAATAAAGGAGGAGAGTCACTCTGACCGTCAGTTTTCAGGACAGAGACTTCATTTCTTATTTGTTTCTCCCCAGCTGAATCAAACAGTGGGAACTCCACATGTCTGCAGGCATTTTCCTCCTCTTGCTGCAGTTGTGTAGTGTGCATTGCCAGGCTGTTTGGAGCCCAGGACTAGGTAAAGGCAGTACAGACCGAAAACGGCGTTCCGTGTCAAGTTCATTTATTGTCATACACAAACTTGTAAAAAGCCTCACTTCCAAAATAAATTTGCAATTTTTGAAACACATTACAGTGACTTGATCTGATATTTGTTTGGACTTTTCACAGAAGCTTTTCAAATTTCTGTTCTTGTTCAGAACTGGAAAATTATTTAAACTCATAGCAATTCTTGAGGTTTGGGTGAACAGGAACACATGTAGCTTTACCTTAACTTTAAGTTGTATTGCTGTTCTATAACTACAGAACATAAACCAGTGCAGATTCTCTGGTTGTTTTCTCTCTTTCTCTTTTTTTTTTTTTTTTTTTTTTTTTGTAAGAATGAAGACATTGCAGGCAGCCAAGAATTTATCTGTGTTGGAAATGTTTTTTATAGGATTTCCATAGACAGAATGGGAATCAGAGTGATTAACCACTAAGCAAGTATTTTCCTCCTGTTAAAGCAAAATACATATTTATATTGGTTCTTCAGATCAGACTGGATCACATTTTCCTATGTGATTTTCATTTCTTTTTGAATCCATGGTATATGCTACAATTAATTGCTTCCTCCTGAAGCTTTAAATAAAAGATGGTTTCAAATCAAAAACAGCATCCATTAAATTTAATTAATTTCTCCTGCAGCTGGCCTGGTAAAGGGGCACCTGCTAATTGCGAGCTGTTGCTAAACCGTAGATCAACCAGACCATTCTGGTCAGTGCAGGGAAGGGCATTAATATTTTCCCCTCACATGTGAGCACTGTGGAAATTGCCACAACAAATAAAGAAAAAAAAAAGCAAGTTTGGGACAGCAACTACATAAATACACAGCACAGCATATTGCAGCCCTACCACCAGCAAGAACCCCCTGAAGACCACGCATGGCAAACGGGAACAGCTTGAGACACATTGCAGCCATCATTCACTGGTACTATCGCTGCCTGCAGCACGAGGTGCCACTGTCACTGTCTGCTCTGACTGTAGGAAATTGTATGCTCCTAGGAAATTTGGACACTCCAGCAGCAACAACATAAGGAGTTTTAAATATAACATGGCCAACCCGCTCTGATGGGAGAACCCCTAACCATTTGCATTTCCCCACTTTTATGGCTTGATTTTGTAGCCTTGTCATTAATAATATTTTTGCCTCATTCCCGCGTTTTCATTGTATTGATTAAAAGAAATAGGAGAAAGGTGAGGGAGGAAAATAAACTGCATGTTTTTGGTGTATCTTGGTATATCTTCCAGCCTTTATGTCGCTGAACTGTTATAGAAGTTTTGAAGCTAATTCTCAACACATACACACCCCTGTGAGCTATGCATATTTCTCCATTCTGGTTAAATAGTATGAAACTTGGTCGTATGAAATAATTTTTCCTTAAACTTGTATTACTTCACAAGTACAGAAATAAAAACAAGCCAGACTTATCATAGCTGTGAATGTGTATACAGCATTGCTATCCAAAAGTAAAGGAGCGCTTTCCCCTTGTTTGCATAACTCAGAAAATAGGCAGCAGACTTTCCTTAAATTTTACACAAATGGCTTCTTGCATCCAGGGTCAAAAAGGATGCTTTGGTACGAAGGAATTTCCTTGACAATTTCCTTGGCATTGCTCCATCACCTTCCTTCTGTGCTGGTGCCTGTGATAGACAGGCAACAGGGTAGCACCCTGGCTCACTCCCCTTTTTTGTTCATTTTTGGACCTAATTCTCACTCACCTCAGGACCTTCTACACCTTCGTTAGGTGTGCAAAGTGCCCTGCTGCAGACAAAGCTCAGGCCTTCCCAGGTACAGCACATGAGCAGTTTGTTGGGCTCTGCACATTCCTGTGTGGCTTTTCATGTCCACATCCATGCACCATTGGGCAAGGAATTATCTCAGTCACTGGTGAAACAGAGACAAGGTTTTTGGTCTGTGATGAACATCACTGCAGGGCTTACACGTAAAGTTGATGCTTTTGGTAAAATGCTGAGCCTGCTGATGGTAGGAATGTATTGTTTGCTTGACTACTTTTAAAATCAAATGGCAACAGATTGGGAAACCATGCCAGGTGATGAAACATAACTTTTTGATATTTCGAGTAAAGATGCCAAATGCCTCTTGTACAATAATGGGTTTATTCCTAGTTTGGGGATAAGGCATACCACTGATGCAGAGACACTTGGGTTAGTGCTAAACCTCATGAAACTAAATGAAGCAGGAGGAAGCCATGAAAAAGCAGCAAGCGAACATGTTATCACAAGTGACGCTGTAATGCAGCCATGCCCAAGGTACAGAGGAGTACAGATCTCAGAGGCACAGTCAGCTCTTGGCCTTTAAAACAAACAAGCAGGTACAGCTCAGTAGAAACAGAACTTGAATATTTTAAAATGAAATCCAAGCTGCATCATGCCATGAAGTAAGTGCAGGCTTCCCTTTATTACAAATGGTCACACAACACACTAAACATTACAGTTACCAAGCCATGAAATATCACAGAATTAATTTGAGTAATATAGGCATGAAAAAAAGCAGTCAGTGTAGACATGGACATTTCCTCCGGGTATTACCCCTACAGTTCTTTACACAGCCCCTTTCTCCCCTCAGGCTGCTTGGCCTGTTCCCAGGCTTTCTGCTCAGCAGACTCCTTGCCCTGCCATGGCACCAGCTCCCACATGACAGCAGCTCCTTCCCCAGGCAGACTGAGCCCCCAGGCCTGGTGCCGGGGGTCCCACCTGGGCCGTGGGTGTACTGGAGGAGACTGGATTCTGTGATAAAGAGGCATAAGTTTATCGAGTCAGTTTTGTGAGTCAAGGACAGAGGTGCTGCAGCCATGACCAGGGCCGGCTTCCGTAGGGTGCCCGTGGTGGTTGCACTTAGTGGGCCATGGCAAAATTGGTTCTGTATCTCTGATTTGCGGTGTGATGTTTGACCTCTGTTTTATCCGGCTGCACCAGATATACGCACCTGCGTGGTTACAGCCAGCGCCCATGCACCCTTGTCCTGGCTTAAGGCATTTCTTTTCCTTCTGCTTTTCTTAAAAGGTGGGAGAAAGCAAGGGTGGAGAGGAGGCAAACACTTGCAGTGCTCAGATCTCCACAGTTCAGCCTCTTTCACAAGAGGGATGGGGGGACCAGTGCAAGGGATCTACAGTACAAAGTCCCAGGGATGGATAGGGGTGTTTCCTGTGGTGAGGAAAGGAGCCCTCTGCCTGAAGCTGAGAGCAGTTTGCTGCTCAGACTGCTTAAGGATTGCCAGTTGCTGCTTGGTGGGTGTGTTCAGTAGCAGGCAGGCTTTTATAATAGGTTTCTGCCTCCAGGCGTGTGTAACATTTGCTCACTACCATTTTGCAAAGGATAGGTCAATATTTGTTACGTTTGTTACATTTAGGATTTAATTACAATTCCTTAAAAGTAAAAAATAAAGCACAGAAAATGTCTATGTGGAAGAAGATTTTCCCGTAACAATGATACATTCCTTCTCTTTCCTCTTCTTCACCCCCCAGCATTTGAGTTGTTTCCAGACATGAACAGACTTACCTTTGCAACACACCAACAACAGGGGGCAATGCTGTAAACCCGTTCTGAAGGTCAGGAACAACAGATGCGTGAGGATTACATTTACTGCACAGTGGCCCAGGTGTGTGTGGCACACTTGGGAATCCACCGAAGTCAGCTTCATCCTATGTGTGGTACCTCTGCAGCCCACAAGGGTCAGACAGTCAATATCTCCAGTTAGTCCATTGCTGGCAGAAGGTGCTTGTACTTACATCCATAGGAAGCCACCCCTCTGTGGTGAAAACACTGCAGCCATAGCTGTATGTGCTACCTGTTTGCTGCAATAAGGTCAGCTTCTTCCAAGCAAACTTTGCCTCACCCGGTGCTTACAAGCAAGGACCAACAAGCTAGGTGATGTGGTCTGACTTTGCTGCACATCAGTTATTTTGCATGAAGTGCTTGCAACCGTGTTCTTAACCTGGTAACCCTGTCAGGAAGAGTGACCCTTGCTGCTCCCACAAAGAAGGGACATTTGTTTCGCATTTACTGCTGAGTAAGAGCCCACTTGCAAACAAATTGCCATGAAGTAGCTGTTGTGCTGCACGTTAGTGGCCCAGGTTGATTTACAGCAAATTGTCTGTCTGTCAATATCTCCAAAAGAGAGCCTCTTTCCAGGCAGTAATATTCATGTCTAGTTAGTGCAGCTCTTCTGAATTTAGGAGCTGAGACCACACTTGAAACACAATGTCATCCAGCAGTTAAATCACAAAAAGTGCTCACTGTAAATAGTGGCATTATCAGAAAAGTTTGGGACTGCTGAGTTAGTTCTAGCTAGAGCCGAGTTCCCCACAGAGGATCAAAAATGGGATTTCCACAAAAGTTTGAAAAAATCAGCAGAAAAAAAGAAAGAAAGAAAGAAAGAAAGAAAGAAAGAAAGAAAGAAAGAAAGAAAGAAAGAAAATGACAAACACAAACCTTTTGCTTTGATCTAGATAGAAGTGTTTTGTTCCATTTTTAGGTAATTTAACTTTAGAAAAAGTGTAGTAAAAGAAGTGCCTAGGTAATACCCATTTGAAATCTCCCAGTATAAATAATAAACACTTCTTTTCCCAGAGAGTTCATATCTGAGTAAACCTGGCATAAGCTTATGACATTTTGTGTGTGCCCCAAGTGTGTATCCCAAGATTTTTCCATTTAGTCACTCAGTTTTGGGAAGCTGTGGAACTGGATAACCATGTACCACATTTACTGCCTGCGCTCAGGCTGCCAGGTTGTGTAGAGGAAAAGAGGCTGTGGAGATGGACCCGGTGCACCCTTGGGCATCCTGCCTGCTCTCATTCTGGAGCGCCAAGGGGAGAAACAGTGGCGGCAGAATTACATAAACTGGAGGAGAACATGGGAAGGGTGCGTCATGATTCATCCGTCTGCTCGTACAGGTGCATTTCAGGGACCATCTGGGAATGTCTGAGGCTTGCAGGGGCTGCTGATCTCTGCGGGGCTGACGGCGAGCCAATCCTGCTCATGTTTCACAGCAGAAGAATAGGAACTAACTGCTAATGTTCAGTTTCACCCTAAAAATAATCAAGTGTCAATCACTGGCTGAGGATAAGCGAGCGGGTGGCAGCAGGGAGGTTGCTCTTCCTACCATATGTCTTTTCTCTTGCTTTAGATCCACGCTGGCATTTGTGAAGTGTCAGGACTCGATTCTTTCCATTACCTGGTTTTAATTAACCCCCTAAAGCCCCTTTGTGTGGCTGGTGATATCAGCCAGGGCTCTGAATAGAAGCCACCCCTGTCAAAAAATTTTGGAACAAGCTCCTCTTGAATGGGCCCAATGAGCCGGGGGACTGTTTCCTCCTTAATCCCACGTTTAATAGCACGAGCTGGGGACAATAGGCAGCTTCTCCAGCTTTTTGCGACTTGATTCCCTTTGACACATCCAGCCATCTTTTGTCCCCCCGGCGAGGACACGCCACCTCTGCGTGCTCCGCACGGGATGAGTGTCACCGAGATGAAACAGCCTCCGACAGCCTCAGCCTCCGGAGGCTTCAGCCTCCAGGCCCAGGCTGCTGGCTGCCTCGCTGCCCCCGTAGCTGTCTGCGTGTGGGATCGGAGCAAGAAAACCCAGATAACGCCCTACTATTTTTATTTTTTCCTATACTCCTGTAAGGATGTGTTTTCATCAAGGAAGTCAAGGATTATAAGATTTTGTCATGGCAACATGCTATTACGAATGCAAATGCAAAACTGGAAAAGGTGGAAGCCTTAATTTCTGATAATTAGATGAAAAAAGCATATAACATTACAATTTTTTCATATACTTTGAAACTAGAAAAATCATCCTCTGTCATAGTTATCTAAAGAGCTATTTTTCTTCAAAAATAGTGTTGCTTTTTTTTTTTCTGGAGAATGTGGAAAAAACAAAAAAAATATCTAATTTTATTTGTTTGAGTTGTGAGATTTGAAACTTCACCCCAAAAATGGCTATATCTGCATGCCTGTCTCTGTTTTGGGCAGGCTTTTTCCAAAAGGTTGAGTAAAAGATCAGCATGATCATCAGCCTGGGATCTACATTTTAAATCAGGAGACTTCACAAGCAGAAGCTGTTCCACCAGCTATTTGTATTTACAGCATTGGAGCTGATCGAATGTTTGTTAGATATTTCTTCAAATGCTTGCTGCATGTAGAATAAGTGGACTAATTAGGTTTAGTTTTGAAAAAAAAAAAGTCTCAGCACACACATATTTGGCTAAGTGTAAAATGCTGAGCAGCACATGGTACAAAGAACACCTGTTAGCATCTTTATTTTCTTGTCCATCAGTATTTATCTTCGCTTACTAAAAAACAAACCAAACCAAAACCAAAACCAAAACCAAAGCAACAAAACACAACACAAAACCCACAACACATTTAACTAGCAACACAGAAACAAGGAATGACCAGCCTTGGTGTCAGAGTGCTCCTACCGCAGGAAAAGAAGACAAATTTGAATTATAGCATATACTGATCCAATCTACTTTTCACATAAAATAAGAAAAACACTACGAAGTCACTTGTCTAGTGCTGGCCAAAATTTTCATGTGAAAACATACATGTGTACAGACTCTGCTTTTGGGTGGTATGCTTAGGACTCTATAACAGACCTTGTTTTCATAGTAACAAGTTTTTCAAGGAAATTTTCTTTCCAGAAAACTACTGGCTACCAAAGATGAAGATAAAAATTAGTAATATCTCGTCTAATTTGTCTGCATACCATCCAATCAGATTTTTTTTTTTCACAAGCTATTCATACAGCCCTCTTTCAAGGTCCTTTTAAAAATAAATTTCTTTCATGATGCCTGCAAACTCTCATCCTGCCCTCAGAGGATTTTTTGCTAATTTGTTGAAGACCACACACATGAAATCAAATGCTTTTGTCATTTGTTTCTCATTGTACCCACTTTCTAAAAGAAAGCATCGCCTGCGTTGTCTGATCATAAACATTGAAGTTTGCAATCTGGCACATTTCCAAACGTTCATTTTTAAGGGCAGCATTTTAGATAATTGTCGAGCTTCACGGTAACTATCAATTATATGACTAGCTGGAAGCACTGACACTATCCTGTGGTCTGATATACCTTATGTTCTCCTACTGGACAGGCCTTAAAATCTCTTTGTGGTTTTAAGTCCTCACCAACTCAAGCAAGGCAGAATTTCATTCCATGACTTAATCACTTGTAAGTATATCCAGTGGTAAAAATGTTCCCTTTAAAGTGGTGTTATTAAAAGCCACACAAATGGGTATGCATTATTGAGAGTTATTAAGCCTTATTCCAGTGGAGAAGAGAAATATTGTATAGTACATGCTGTCAGCTGCACAAGTACAGCTTGTAATCACAGTTCTCATGTTAAACAGTTATTCTAGCAACTATTTTCTGTCCAAGCAAATGCAGAAGCATCACCCACCTAGGTGCTGGAGGCCAAGTGCTTCAGAGCTTCCATGCCCATTAACTCAATACCTAGCCCCTAGGTGCCTGGGTTCTGACATGAAATCTCCACTGCTCAGCTAGGCACCCAAGCTTCCTGTATGCTGAAAGAGTTTTGGTTTGGGGATGGGACACAATTCAAGCAACCAATCTGCCTAAGTCAGCCAGTAATGTGCTGAAAAGTTGTGTTTGAAACAAGCTTCAAGCACTTCACTTGAACAATCCTATATGTGTTAGCTCTATGCCAAAACAGGCTTACCTGGCACTTGAATATTGGCCAATTTACTCGTATCAAGTAATCCTGAACCCCACTACTCCCATTTTTCTTTGCTCAGTATTGTCTGTGTAAGGGCACCCAACCACACTGACTCCTTCAGCTCCATCCTGATCCGACTGACCAAGGACACAGCTGCTGTTGGGCAGACAGTGCCCTTGTTGTGAAAGAAGGGGCTCTCTTCATGGTCTTCTGTACCTGCTGTCTGCAGAGGATTAAATATTGTCTGCGGGCCCCTCAGCTGTTTCTTCATCTCCCCTTTCTCCTTTTTCTTTGTTGTCCATGAGCTGCAATGCCTAGGATGCCTCACTAGCCTGAAGACTAGACTATAAGATACAATACATCATAAGAGGAAAGTAGCTGTTTACCGTAAGATGATGGGACCCATTCCCCAAGCTCTTCTCTCATCTTCTCCAACACCCCAGATGTCCCTGTGAAATTTCCCCATTGGTGCCCCAATGCCCAGGCATCATCTTGCTGAACAGGCCAGAAGAGCTGGCAAGGGGAAATCCAAGTGCAGAGCTCCCAAGGGAGCCTAGACATGGGAGACACTCAGAAAGATTCAACTAGTAAAGGAAAGACAACGAAAAATGTTCCCAATGATGTTCTCAAACCATAAAGACTCCCACAGTCTGCAGGCATTAAAATATAAAGTTAAATAGATTTCTTGTGATTTCGGAGAAATAACTTCAGATGTGCTTAGGGCCAGTGTACTCTCTCACAGCAAAATAATTATCTGGGCAACAAACTTAAACTAATGGAGTCATCTTGTCTATAAATAGACAGCTTGCCAAGTAGAAGTGTAAGGGGCTGTTGCCTCCTGAAAGATGGCAATCCAAGATAATACAAGCCAACCTAAAAAGATTTATATCTATAAAGTAATGCATATACTTCCTATGAAATAATTGGAAAGAATTAACTTAATTATTTCCTAGGAAATAAATTTGAAAGAATTAACAAATTTGAATACCATCCTACCTAAAATTTCTCAAATTTCTTCCCAAATGCTCACAACTCACTGTTTTTGAGACAATACCTCTTATTGTGTTGAGATCTGTCCCTGCCAAGTACAAACGAAAAAGATGGGATTTCATCCTAAAAAGGAAGGAAGGTCCTCAAAAACATTAAATTAATCTGAAGGAATGAAATGAAAAAGATGTTTTGGTATTAATAACTGAGCTGATGAAGACTATATGAAGGGGTATTTCAAAGAACTGGCAACATACTGGAGTAGCAACAATCCTGTAAGTCAGGTGTGCCTCCGTACTTGACTCCTGTATCTGTAGCAAAGTTAGCATGATGTTCAATTTTGAGATTTTTAAAGGGATTTTTTTGTGATTTCACTTTCCACTGATTGCAGTTGGGAGTTAATAAAACCTCCAACTTTGTAAAATGTTTGTATTCACTGGGGTTTCTGACTTCCAGAAAATGAACTGTTCTCAATAGTCAGCTAGCTGATGCCCTCTGTCTTCTGGGAATAAAGTGTATTAGTGAGGTCCTTTTAGCTAGAATAACTTCCTACTTTCTGATGATCCACCTGCTCCTAATTTTCTGTCCTGGATGGATTTGTAACAGCAGCCTGGTAGGAACGAAAGTTACTAGGAGTGCTGAGTGGAAAGTCAGCCTGCTGATAGGATTTGTTATCTAGTTGGGTGTCAGTACTGGACGTGTGTTTGGGATCCTATAAATAAAAATAGATCTGTGTCTAAAATTAATTAATCTGAAGAGTCCTAACTAGGAATGATTTAAATAGGAAGCAAGAAGCATTTCTCCTCAGTGAAAAATAAATGTGCACTATTTAAATGCCATTCTTGCCTTGAATAAAGAGATGAAGGTGTGACACAAAGGAAACGACATATTATAGAAATCCTGCATGATATTTGGTTCAAGTGTACTGCATCAACATGTAAAAATTATTAGAGACTGCTCATCAGGAAAAATGTGATCATTTCCAGCATTCCACTTCAAACATAGAAATGTATTAAAACGATACTCAGTGCACCAGTAATGAGATTTATTAACCCAGAGGTGAACTTTTAGAGCTTTAGTAAAACACAGAAAGAAACAATGAGCATAGTCCCCAAAACTGGAACATAATGCTTGTATGAGTGACACACTTTTGGTTTGGTTTTGATTTCTTTTTCTCTTTTTATTCTTTTTTTTTTTTTCAGGAGATTTTAATGGCAATGAAAATTATTTGCTTCCTACTAGTATCACTGCCTCTGAAAGGCCACGAATTTTCCCATGAGCATATGGTCAAAATGCTGTCAGGAATGCCTCTTGCTTCAGCCAACTTCTTAACTCCCACTGAAACCACTGAGTCTTAAGCACCTGCTGCTTTGTCTTCCTGACCAAGCCACAAGGCCCTTCCGCTGCCCCTTTGCTATAAGTCTTGCTTTTATTTTAATTTCTTGTCACTTTCAAGCATGCAGATCGACACAGCATCTCCCCTGAACCAGGAATTTAGGAGGGCAATTCCAAAGATTCAGGGATAGACAGAGGGGCACAGGTAACAGCATTCCCTCAGTGTTCCCCCTGGAAAAATACCCAAGCCCACACCTCCCTGTTCCTTAATAAATAATAATAATAATAATAATAATAAAATAAAATAATTAATAAAAAAACCAAACACACAAAACAGGGACAGGGAAGGGAAGGAAAAGATACGTGATCAGCAGTGCAGCCTAATGGTCAATGTGCCTCACAACTCAGGCTGTGCAAAACCGAGCCTGGGAGGATCAGCTCGGGGTACCGAGGTCCCACCACCTGCTCTGGCCTTGGCTGCAGTAACACCCTGGAGAGGGGCAGTGCTCAGGAGCCCCAGGCAGCGCGTAGCTCCAGCCAGGCACATACAGTGCCAGACGAGGCAGCCCTAACAGAGCTGGGGCAGCTACGGGCACCAGCAGCTTGGCAGCCCTGATCCAAAGCTCCCAGAAATGCAGCAGCAGAGATTACCCCCTGTCCCACTCCACCAGCGAGATGCTCCAGGGAGGGCCTGCCCCGGGGGAAACTCCCCGAGCATCTCTTCTCAGCAGTGGCTGCTTGACGTGTGCCCCTCCAGAGCCTCCAGGTCCGTGATGACTGAGTGAAGGGTGGCCAGAATGAGGAAAACTCAAGACATCTCCAGTTCCTCCCCAGCCATCTGTGTCCTGTCCTGGTTGGGGGACCAGGCTGAGGGGAGCTGTTTGGCCTGCCCTGTGCTGCTGGGCGGCTTCAACCACCAGAAACATCTCACCTGGGTGCTGGGGAGCTGCTGTGCACTGGTGCCAGCGATTCACGTGCAAGAGGGAAGTTACTGCACCGCAAATGATCTGGCATCACTGCTGCGCAAGGTTTGCTGCATCCAATTGCTCATTAAATAGCACAGATGAAAACTGTAACACACCCTGACTGATACCAGCCAGGGATCTGACCTTTCCTTTGTCGGAAAAGAAGCCGTCACTCCCAGCAGGCCCTCTCTCCAGGCCTGCATTTATTTTGGAGGGCACAGGCCGTGCCCACCATGCCATGCATTTCCAGCCCTGCCAGAGCACGCATGGCCACGGCGCGGAGCCAGCAGCCAGGCCACGAGTGCCCTCTGCCGCATTCCCCTTCTGGCTACACGCACATCCCTGCTTAAAGGCTTCGGAAACGAGTTTTAAGGGAAAAGTGTGGCATGCTGGCTCTTCGGATGTGTTACAGGTGCACACATACCTCAATGCACACACACTTATTTCGCTGCCTGCCCTGCACCGCAATGTTCACAGAATCGCAGAATCACAGAATCATCTAGGTTGGAAGAGACCTCCAAGATCACCAAGTCCAACCTCTGACCTAACACTAACAAGTCCTCCACTAAACCATATCACTAAGCTCAACATCTAAATGTCTCTTAAAGACCTCCAGGGATGGTGACTCAACCACTTCCCTGGGCAGCCCATTCCAATGCCTATCAACCCTTTCAGTAAAGAAGTTCTTCCTAATATCCAACCTAAACCTCCCCTGGCGCAACTTTAGCCCATTCCCTCCCGTCCTGTCACCAGGCATGTGGGAGAACAGACCAACCCCCACCTCGCTACAGCCTCCTTTAAGGTACCTGTAGAGAGCGATAAGGTCACCCCTGAGCCTCCTCTTTTCCAGGCTGAACAATCCCAGCTCCCTCAGCCGCTCCTTGTAAGACTTGTTCTCCAGACCCCTCACCAGCCTCGTCGCCCTTCTCTGGACTCTCTCGAGCACCTCAACGTCCTTCTTGTAGCAAGGGGCCCAAAACCCAGTACTTGAGGTGCGGCCTCACCAGAGCCGAGTACAGGGGGACAATCACTTCCCTAGACCTGCTGGCCACACTGCTTCTTATACAAGCCAGGATGCTGTTGGCCTTCTTGGCCACCTGAGCACACTGCTGGCTCATATTCAGCCAACTATCAACCAGTACTCCCAGGTCCTTCTTGGCCAGGCAGCTTTCCAACCACTCATCTCCCAGCCTGTAACTCTGCTTGGGGTTGTTACGCCCCAGGTGCAGGACCCAGCACTTGGCCTTGTTGAACTTCATACAGTTGACCCCAGCCCATCGGTCCAGCCTATCCAGATCCTCCTGCAGAGCCTTCCTACCCTCGAGCAGATCGACAAACGCACCTAACTTGGTGTCGTCTGCAAACTTACTGAGGGTGCACTCAATCCCCTCATCCAGATCATCGATAAAGATATTGAAGAGGACTGGCCCCAGTACTGAGTCCTGGGGGACTCCACTAGTGACCGGCCTCCAACTACCGGCCTCCAATGTTGAAAGGACAGGTGTACTCAGGACAGGGTGTTTTTAGCTGCTGTAACTCGTTATCCTTGAAGGCACACAGATGGGAGCAGAAATCAACTTTGGAACCAGTAGCCTAGCTAGGAGCTTTCTGCTGACTGGAAGTTTTGATTGCTTTCCCCCTCAAATTTGCACTCCCATCTGTGTGTTATTTACTTAAAAGATAAATTCATCCCACAGTACTGGAAATCCCTCTATTTACACTAATTCCTTAATTTGCTGCTTAGATCTTTACGACGTCTGTCCTGTTGATTTAGCAGGTTTTTCAAACCAAGTCTATGTCTGCATGGCGTTTTGCAGGCGAAGCCAAGCTCACACTGCCCTCACCCTGCACCAGCTAAGCAAAAGCCCACTACAAAATGAAATTTGGCATGTTTTCTGTCCTCTGTCCCTTTCCTTTCTGCTGCACCCCCAGTGCAGCTTGGCACGGTGGCAGGGCCACCTCTCTGTGCCTGAGGAAGACCACAGGGACGTGTCTGCAGCATAGGAGCTTCTCCTGCCTCTCTGTTGCTTTTGCACAGTAAGGAAAGCTGGCAGTCTTCTGTGGTGGTTTTACTCGGATGAGCGGCCAAGCTCCACCACAACCACTCTCTCACTCCCCCTCCTCAAAGAAGAACGGGGAGAAAATACAATGAAAAGTGCTCAAGGGTTGAGATAAGGACCGGGCGATCGCACAGTAATTATCGTGACGGGCAAAACAGACTCAGCATAGGGAGACAGTAAGATTTATTGCCTATTACTAAGAAGCTAGAGAAGCGAGAAACAAAGGAAAGAAACCAAAAGCACCTTTCCCCTCTTCCACCCTCTTCCACCTCCTCCCCCCGAGCGGCACAGGGGAACAGGGGAATGGGGGTTATGGTCAGTCTATAGCGCTTCTTCTCCGCCGCTCCTTCTTGGTCACTCTCGTCCCCTGTGCTGTGGGGTCCCTCCCATGGGATGCAGTCCTTGCTGAACTGATCCGGCGGGGGCTGCCCACAGGCAGCAGCTCTTCAAGAACTCCAGATATGGGTCCGTACCACGGGATCCATCCCCCAGGAGCAAACTGCTCCAACCTGGATCCCCCACAGGCGGCAGTTCCCCCCAGACCCCCTGCTCCTGCGTGGGCTCCTCTCCACGGGCTGCAGCTCCGGCCCAGAGCCTGCTTCTGCGGGGGCTCTCCATGGGCCTCTGCCTCCTCCAGGCCACATCCACCTGCTCCAGCGGGGGCTCCTCCATGGGCTGCAGCGTGGAGATCTGCTCCATGTGGGACCCATGGGCTGCAGGGGGACAGTCTGCTCCACCAGGGGCCTCTCCACAGGCCGCAGAGGACTTCTGCTCCGGCGCCTGGAGCACCTCCCCCCCTTCTTCTTCACTGACCTTGACACCTGCAAGGCTGTTTCTCACTCCTCTTACACTCCCAGCCACTGTGTGGCACAACATTTTTTTTCCCTGTCTTAAAATATGCTCTCACAGAGGTGTAAACAACATCACTTATTGGCTTGACTCTGGTCAGCGGCAGGGCCCTTACCTAACATGGGGCAGCTTCTAGATTCTTCTCACAGAAGCCACCCCTATGGCCCCCTGCTACCAAAACCTTGCCATGTAAACCCACTACTGCTTCCTGAAGGATCAGACAGGTGGACAGGACAGGACAGGACAGTACAGGATGATTAGAAAAGACAAGATGAACATGAGAAGAGGAGAGGAGAGGAGAGGAGAGGAGAGGAGAGGAGAGGAGAGGAGAGGAGAGGAGAGGAGAGGAGAGGAGAGGAGAGGAGAGGAGAGGAGAGGAGAGGAGGGGAGGGGAGGGGAGGGGAGGGGAGGGGAGGGGAGAGGAGAGCTCAGTTGGAAGGGACCTTCAAAGACCTTCAAGCCCAGCCACCCGACCACCTCAGGGCTAACCAAAAGTTAAAGCATGCTATTGAGGGCATTATTCCTAGGCAGGGCTTGTTATTAGCAGTATAGGTAGTTGTAGAACTGATTCAGAGCCTATGGGGTCCAGGCCTTCTCCTCCCGTCAGGGAGCTGTGACTGCAGGTGGTAGGTACAAGCTTCCCGCTGTCAAAGGACATGGACAAATGGCAGAGTTGGCCTGGCACAATACTGAACATCACCAGCCTAATTTTCTTAATGATCTTTAAGGGGCTGCATTCAGGGGGAACTGCAGAGAACTGAGCTTTATGGGGAGGCTGTACCCCACTGCTCAGGTGCAATGACGTTCACAAAGCGATGATAGTAGAGCTGCACGTCAACTGTAGTTTAGGCATAACCACCAAGTGCCTGAATGGTGCCATCAGCCAGAGGTTTTAGTCCAGCAGTCAGTGCACAACCGTCTCCACAACAAAAACTACAGCCATACTTGACAACACACTCCTCTGTGGACTGTTGGAAGTGACCAAGTAGCTAGCTTCTTTTCCTGTTTATCATCAGGTTTCTCGAGCCTTAGATGGGAAGATGACCTCGCTTCTGTGTACACAGTCCTTGCCAGCAGGTTCAGAAGAGCACTGGTAGCCGCCAAGCGTGGAAGTGGGGTTTGGGTGTTTGTTTGTTTAGAAGTGTTTATCCATTGACAACAGGACAAAATATCCTGTTCACTCTATGGTTGGCACTGAACAGTGAGTACCAACCTTAATGGTTAACGCAAACATTAATTTATCACTCTGAATCATTATTTAGTTCATGTTTTCTTATAATTTTAATACTGTTGTAACACATACACATAATGTACCTGGTTATTATTACTCTATGTCATAATATGCAATATGATGCTAGACCATACTGAGGAATGTATGCACTCTTCCATAAACCTGCTGTGCTACTTAACCTCTTACAGAATTGCTGCTTATTTTTAATGATCTGAGGCTACAGCATTTATGATGCATTATAGGATTTCTCTTTACATTCACTGAAGAAGAATGGACAGGATTAGGGGAGAGAGCACCCCAACATCAGGCCTTCACATTCTCCCTGAGGAATCGTGAAACTCAGAATAGTTTCCTGATTCAAAAAGTTATGTATGTGTATACACATACACAGAATAGATAAAAGGCATATTTACTTTCCTTCAAAGACAAACAGCAAAAATTATCAGTTATCTTATGCAAGTGCTTCTGTGGCAGCCCGCTTTGCACACAGCTGGGAACATGTTACCATCACCCGTGATGACGTACTGAGAGTTGCTGGACAGGAGTAGGAACATTTTTGGACAAAAGCCATTTGGCTCACTTGTGAGTCCGTGAAAGAGTGCTGAACCCAGGCGAGGCTGAAATCCATCCCTCAGCCTGGCTCTGAACCAATTACAGGTTTAGAGTCCAATCCTGCAGTGCTGTGAGGGACAAAATGTCATGGTGGGAGTGCCAAGCATACTGCAGTCTTACCAACTAAAAGAAGAACTTGCTGTCTAAAGGACTATGGTACTATGGAGATTGTTGTTTGCTTGTGGTAGCACCATGGCTGAGCTGAGAGCTACTTGTGGGTGGAAAAGATGGCATGTTTCTGCTGCAGAGACCCTACTGGATGCAGGGAGATAGAGGTCAATGGCTTAACAAAGGCTAAAAGCTGGGGGGGATTTCAGCCAGCATATTGACTAAGTAAAGTCTAGAAACTTGGCTTAGGACAGGGTGATGGAAGATCTATGGGGAAGTCATCAGAAAAAGGTTAGGCTTGTTATGGAGGTGCACAATGGGAGAACAAGAGACAGTGGGAAATAGGAAAGGATATGACTTTATATAAGGGGAAAAAAACTCTCTATGAGAGTGATCAAACACTGGAACAGACTCTCCAGAGGGGTTGTGCAGGCTCCATCTTTAGAGGTTTTCAAAAGCTAACTAGAGAAAGCCCTGAGGAGAGCTGGCACTGCTTTGGGCAGGAGATTGGACCAGAGACCTCCTGAGGTCCCTTCCCAGCTGAGCAACTTTGGGATTCTGTGAATCTACCTGCTTGGTGGTACCCTCCTGAGCAGTAATGGTGGCAGAGCATGGGATGCATTTATCCCTGCTAAAAGAAAGGATAAGCCAGCCTTAACAACCTATCATTTTCTTGGAGAGACTCTTTGTCAGGGAGTGTAGTGATAGAACAATGATTAATGGCTTTAAACTGAAAGAGGGTAGGTTTAGATTAGATATAAGGAAGAAATTCTTTACCATGAGGGCGGTGAGGCACTGGCCCAGGCTGCCCAGAGAAGCTGTGGATGCCCCATCCCTGGAGGTGTCCAAGGCCAGGCTGGATGGGGCTTTGGGCAACCTGCTCTGGTGGGAGGTGTCCCTGCCCATGGCAGGGGGTTGGAACTGGATGGTCTTCAAGGTCCCTTCCAACCCAAACCATTCTGTGATTCTGATTCTTCTAAAAGAATCATTCACTTGTGACATATTGATTGTTCCAGATGATACCTTGAAAGAAAAAAAAAAAACAGTCAGGTTAGTAGATGACTCTTTATTGGTTTTAACCTTTTCTCACATTCAGTGCCGTAAAGTGACTAATGCTTTCTTTTGAGGAAGGTCACTCAGAGCTGCTCCAAACATGTTGGTAACAGGCCCTTGGAGTGGAAGCACATACAGCCGTCATCCCCCAGGTCTGCTCAGTTTCTGTGGCTAGGATGTTGAAGTGGCTGCCAGCCAGACCCAGTGTTAAATTGCTTGACTCCATCCAGTGGACTGAGGGAGGCCTGAAGGCGCTTTGTGTTAGCCCTACAGAAAAACATGAAGCTAAGTTAGGATGGTTCGGAGCAAGGCTATTTTTTGAATCCAGGTGCCTGCATGAAAATCTGAAGGGCAGAAACTGAAACACTGCTTCCAAAATTCTTAATAATTCTGACCAAGCTACCTGACTCAGGTAACAACATCAGCACTTCCCAGAAGGATCTCGGGCATGCAAAGGTCTGGCTGTGTTTACAGAAAAACAAAACAAAACAAAACAAAACAACAAAAAACCACAACCAAAACCAAACCAAACCAAACCAACAAATACCTCCTAAAGATTCTCACTCTTTGCTCCCTACTAGTGCCCTTCCAGAGCACTTTCGCCCTGCAGCATGTTGCCTCATGATTTTTTAGGATCCTCCTACTGCATTTCCTCGTGAAGCTGCTTACAACTGCACCATCCTTACAAACAGTGCTGCTGATTGTTCAGGCTGGGTATTACCTGCTAACTGTAAAGATTTTAGCTTTAGGTGACAAATTTGATTTTCTTCATGCTGGGTGATGGAGGAGCATCCACGGAGTTTGAGCAGTGGCTGACAGCAGAGTTGCGATGGAAAATGTCCTTCAAGTTGGGCAGACAGCCTTTCAAGCATGACATGAGGCTGTGGAGGACAGGCATTTTCCTGTTTTAAACCTGCACCCAAAGCCTCAGTACAGTGGAAAGCGGGCAACGGAGGGCACATCCCTCAGGGCCAGTCATGGTGGCGTGGGAGCAGCGTGGGAGCAGAGGTAACAAAGACAGGTAGGGCCCCGTCGTGGTGGCACGAAACCAGCTGGCCTTGAACTGCTCTCTGGGCTGTCAGGGGAATGGCGTGGGGGCTGCCGGCCCCACGGGGAACCTGAAAAAGCAGCGAGTGGGAGAGCCAGTGGTGTCCCCGCCTGCCCTGCAGATTAACCCCAGCTCCAAGCATCGCTGCCTCCAGGAGGGCTGCAGCACGCTGACGGACACTCCGCTGGCACACAGAGAAAGGGTAAGTCGCTGCCTCTCTTTTGTCTTAAAAAGGGGGTGGTAAACAACAGGGGCACACTTCATAGCTTGTGTATTAATGACTGAGGCCATTTCTCTTGTAACACAATTATTTCTTCGCCACTGACTCTTTCCTCCTGGCAGGTATTTTGTTTCAGATTTGTTGTTTTGTAATCATAGGGAAATAACAGATTAGGCAAAGTTTGTCTTGGACATCTTGCAATTGTTTATACGCTGTACCCGTATGCTCAAGGTAATAATTAATAGCTCTATGAATAATAACCTGAAAGATCTGTGGAAAGGTTTTACTCCGTCTTGCAAACACTTCTTTAGGCAAGTCGTTCAGCTAAAGGCAGCAGAGGTATTGCTGTGAATTATTCCAGTGGAGAAGAGTTGTCTCATTGCCTTCTGTTAAAACTGCCTTGAGAAAAACAGCAAGAGAGGAGGATCAGGGAAGAAGTATCTAGGATCTGTGCTTTATTCTACCATTTAATTTATAAATCAGGCCAGCAGCGCAGTAAGCACAAAGCAAAATAATCACGTTGTCACTACATGGCTCTGGAGTCTCCTGGCAGTGACACCGTGCGCTATCCAAAAGCGTGAAGGGGAACCAAGACACCTGGCACCAGGTAATCCTGCTCTAGGATTTCAGTCTCCATCTGCTTAATGACAATTAGCATTTCTTAAAAGCTTTCTAACATGCTGCTTTTCTTTTCTCACATCTTTTTTTTCCTCTAGTTTGAGATTTGAACAAAAGAAAATGAAGTATTAATATACACTTTGTTCACCATTTCCATTAATGAATTAAGCTAAACTTTTTGGGCTTGGTAAATCTTTAATTTAGTGTAATGCTTAACTTGAACTTTTGTGTGGGTTAGGTTAGAGAAAGCACTTGAACATAGTACAGCCAAAAAGCTGCACTCAAGATCTCTTTCCTAATGTTCACACACCTTTGCTCCAGAAAGTAGTCGACTTGACACAAAACCCAGAGAATTTTAAAAAGTGGTTTTGAAATTAATGTTCGTATACTTCAGTGTTGAAGTACTCAGCTTGATTCACCGATGACGACTCTGGTGTTCAGACAGTGTTGATCGCCCACCCCTGGGACACCTGATTTCCCTGGAGGTGTCCCCTCCTGTGGACAGATGAATAAAGGGGAATTTGATGGTTCATATCTTATAATTACAAAATTACCAGTTTGATGAAAGTTACATTCATGAGCATGCAAATTTATTCTTTAAGTATGTGTATACACTTCTTTTTGAAAAATCAGTCTTTCGATCACAATAAGCACAAAAGCCCTGACATTGTAGCTTATGTGTATTTAGTGCATTCAGAGTCAGCACCAGTACTGAAGGAAATTGTTTTTGTTAAGGCTTCTCTTTAATAAAAATCATTAAAATGAGCCTATTGGAAGGAAAATGACTAGGTTATCCAAGAAGTGAGCCAGGAAGATGCTGGGAAATGTTAATATTTGATTTAAAGTAGAAGTGAACTCTTTTCACAGTGTAACATATATCCACTTACTCTATGCTTCCTCTTTAGTGCAAAGCCAGAGCTTGGTCTTGTTTCCTTGCCCCTCTTTCTTAGGGGGGTCTCTCACAAGCATCAGGACAAGCATTCAAGCTGCTGGCAGTCCGACTAGTGGAAAGCTGTAGGAGTCACTGCTGAGAAGTATCAGGCAGCCAACAGACTGAAGCAGTTAGCTGCATGGTTAGATAGCAACAGAAAGAAATTTCTATAATTCTCTGGAGGTCCTCTGGTCCAAGCAGGGCCACCTAGAGCTGGTTGCCCAGGATTTCCAAGGGTCGGTGTGTTGTTCACATTCCGTACAGTAGAATGGCTAGTCTTATCTTGCATTTTTATCATTGCTGGTTAGGAATTTGTTCCACTACACGACAGCACCATTGCAGCAGCACTGGCTGCTCAGCCTAAGGACAATGGCTCAGGCTTTTGCTGTATGGGCAAATGAGGAAACAATTTTCAAGTTATCAGCAACAAGCACAGCTCATGCTGCAGTCTGGAAGTGTGTAGAATGTCAGCTTTTATCACCAACTTATTTTCCTACATTTATCTGCGGCGTAACTAAATACAGTAATTGTTTAAACAAAAAAATACCTCCCTGTGCCAGCAGCACGCTTGGGGAACTCCTGAAACTCCCACTGAGTCAAAAGGCATTTTGTTTCCCTCAAGGCCTGAGCCTCCCTAGGGCCTTCTGGTCAGATAATGTGGCTTCTCAGAAGTGAAGACTCCGACTAGACTTACTAGGAGTCTGACTCCTTACATTTTGCATAGTCATTTCCATTTTCCAGTAATGTCACTCCTATCGTAACACCTGCTTGGTTCAGTAGATTTTAGGAGCTGACCTCACCCTTCCTCTCTGCAAACCAGAGCTCCGATTTTGTTCAGTTACAATTTAACAATAAAAGTTATTTCCAGAACATCTGATAGACTGCCAAGCAAATTGCTAGTACTATCTTTTAACAATAATAATAATAATAATAATAATAATAATAATAATAATAATAATAGAAGTGTTCAATTTATTATTTCAAAGTGAAAATTGCACTTCAAAAAATCCCAGTGTTTCATCACAACAGGAGGAGAACACAGTCATCAAATGGCAGCCCTGGGCATTCTTTAGAGCCACCTTTTTTTTCCAAAAACATTTTGCAGGTTAGGTCAGTGTTAAATAGCACAGAAAAAGATGGACGAAAGCCCAGAGCACACTTTGCTCCTTAGTGTAATGGGATCATGTCCGTGGTCTTCTCCAAAGCTCCTGTGTGGCAGGTGAATGCAGCATCCTCCCTGGAGAAGCTGTCATCCCATCTGCGCCGCTCTGCCCACCTCCTTGCTACCACCTCTGCTGTGAAGTGCAATGTATTTTTCCATGTCTCTCCCATACCTGCATGTGCACAGGAAAAGAAAGAGGCAGCCCTCGTTGCTCTCCTTCTAAATGCTTTTGGCTTTGTCCAGCCTTTCATGTTATTTTGGTTTAAATTGGGTGGTTTTGGTATTCATCCTGTGTACGTTACCCAAGCTGCACAAGATTATATGGATTTAAGCTCTTAAATAAGTTGCTTAATACAGCACTTTCACATAGGCACATGTTAACACAAGTGATCAATGAGGGGTTTTAATTAGTTTTTTTTCTGAATAGAGAATGGAAGAAAGCACCCTGTGAAGAAATTAATTGTATAGGCTCGGGACTTCCATTGAATAGGATTAACTTTTCTTGAGACAGTAGCATTCTCACATAACAGTCAAAGGCTTTTTATTGCTTTTTTGCAGTTTTCTTCATACACAGATCTGCAATTAGCAAAAAAATAAAAATAAAAAATTACTGGAATGATCAAAGCAAATTCAGAAACCTGTAATGACACTATTACTAAATAACCATTGGAAATCTCCAATGCTATCAAAAATAGATAGCTCAAAGAGCTATCAAAACCTGTGAGGAAAAAGGAGGGAGGTTGGAAACTTTTGCCAGAAAACTTTTGGAATAACATGCTATAAAATAGGGGTTTCAATGCTGGAAAGAGGATGCACAAGTAAAATATTCACGGCTCAAGCAGTCACACCAGAACCATTTTCTGCTGGTATCTATGTCTAATCCGATTTTCACTTAAAAGGCCCCCCACTCAGGGTAAAAATGAACAAATGAGTAGCTGGATTTAGATTGTTCAAAAATTGGGCTTTTTTTTTTCTTTTTTTTTTTTTCTTTTTCTTTCTAGAAGCAGGTTAGTGCTATCTTCAGCACGTGAAACTTCCCTAAAACCATCACAGCCTGTGGCTGCCACTAAGCAGGACACTGTGAGCAGAGCATGCAGCCCCTCTGACCCCCTCCCCAGAGCACAGACCCCAGCTTGAGGGCAGCCCTGCCTTCCCCACTGTGGCCGGGATCAAGCCAGGCTCTAGTTGTCCTCCAGTTTTTGCATGGAAAGAAGAACTCATTACTGAACATATCGGCTGCTGTGCTATCCACCTGTGTCAGCTGAGTCCATGCTCTGGGGTCGGGGCACCATGCGTTATTTCCCTGGCTGTGCTCTGTGAGTTAGGTACTGTGTCCAGGTACTCCTGGGCATGTTTTTCTATGGATTTATTTAGTTGTTGGCACTTAGCGCTGAGCTTTCTTCCCTGTTCTCCAAGTAGTCAACTCTACAGATTTGGTTATCACAAAAAGCCCTAAAATCTGGGCTGGTGAAGGAGTTTCCCCTCAATGTCAAGGAGGACTTATCTAAAGCAGAGTATGGTAGCTGACTGTGGGCTTCAGGAAACTCAAATACCAGATGAAACTCAAGAAGATGATTCCAATCACCAAGCCTTCTTGATGATTAGCTTCTTCAGATTGATTAAGAATATCTTGATCTTGAATATACCCTACTTCCACCTCTCCATTTCCCAGGAAGCACCTGAGGTGGCAAAGTTTTGACCAGTACTTTTTTTGTAATTGCTGAGTCTTTCTCTTCTGATACCTAACTTGAGGCATCTCTTCAATACATTGAAACCAAAATCTGCACTTCAAAACCTTTTTGAGATATTTTAATGCTGGGATTGGCAGATAACCACAGGGAAACAGCCAGCTGTTTAGAGGAGAACTGGACCAACCACCAGTAATTCCCATGGCGTAGTGGTACTCTGCCAGTGCTTAGTGAAGTTGGGTGACTCTGTAAGAGAAAAAACAGGTATAAAGACCTCTGGGGCAATGCACTCTAATTGCTAGTTGAGGCACTGGCTTATTCTTCTATGCTGATTTAATTTTTCAATTCATTCTTAAATGCTAAAGGCTTACCACTGTGTCACTCCGGACGGCAAGGCAGTGTGGGTGGTATAAGTCAGCAGCTATTTACCTGCTAGTGTTTTTTCTATTTCTAAATACATTTCTAAAACAAGACTGTGCGAAGTTGTGAAGGGAAGGAAAGCAGGCTTTATTTCATCCAATTCACCTCAGTAGGAGGTGGATTTGTTGGAGGTGGCAGCTGAAACAGAAGATGATCGGTCATTGATAAAAAAGAAACATTGCAATTACAGCACATCATTTCAAAACACTATTGGTCAGCTGACTGTGTGAGACTAACTTAGAAGATGTATCTGTGAAGTTGGGTGAAGGCCTTGTTGTTATACATCCCACCTATCTCTCATTTGAAACATGGTCGTTTGGGATGTTACAATTAATGCTGCCATGCATAAACCATGTTGTTCAAATGGATGGTGTTCAATAAAACACCAGCAGTCTGGACAGACTGTCTTTTTGCTGCATTGGACAAACAGATGAACCCATGGTGGTACTGCTGTTGCTGGAGGTCATCTTGAAGCCCGGTGGAGCTCTAGACTCTGTTACTTGAAAGTCAAAACCAAACCTCCAGCAGTAGCACAGAAGTCCTACAGCATATGCCATGTTTAGGCTACAGAGCCAGTCTGTCTTAATCAGAATGAATTTATCAGTCAGCTCACTGCAACTGCTTAATGAACAAGTTCAACCATTTCTTATTTGAAAATGTGTCACCATTTTAATTGTTCCAGCCACTTTCAAAGACTGATGAAAATCAGGTATGAGGTTGGACAAGAACAGCTGTCTAAAACAGCTGAATTGAACAGTTACTTGTAAATAAAATGCAGCCCAGCTCCTTCTTAACTCAAGCTTCTGTAGACAAAGGAGTTAGGCTTGACACCAGAACAGGCATGTAAAAGCAGGTAGATTTTTTTTGCTGACTTGTGAGGGAAGAGCATTCAGATCATTTGCTGAGTTTAGATTTGAAATATCATTCTGTTTTCTTGAGTTCAGCAGTCTGCTAGTATAAAATGAAAAGCTAAAAAACGCTTACATGATTTTACTTCACTCTTAATGGCAGCAGCAGCATCGGCAACAGCAGATGCCGAGTGCTGAGCAGAGCATGAGGCTCACGAGGTGTCTGAGGGGGTCCCTGAGCCCCAGCACCCCAAGGCTGTGCACCCTGTGTATATGGAGGTGATGGATGAGTGGGGCCATGCTCTGCCCTCTCAGGCATGCACGTGCCAACCTGGCATGGCCAGTACTGAAGCAGGCCTGGCACCTGATCGGCATCAGGATAAAGGCAGCAGCGTGAGGGGCACCAAGGAGTGGAAGCAAGTTCTGCCTCCAAGGTCAGAACCACGGCCTTGTAGCACACACAGCACCAGGACCCACACCGTGGAGAAATGGCAGCAAGCTGAAGTCAGAGGTGGCTCCCTCCTCAGGGAACAGAGCTCCATCTGCACTCCAGGCCCTCTCCACAGAGAAGTTTGCTGCCTCCCCAGGGCTCGGATCAGGGGCATAATGCAGCCCTCGGACTAGTGCCCACTCCTCCTCTTTCAAGTGGGTACCGGCAACATGGCTACAGGTAGCCCGAGGTCTGTAAAAAGGGGTTTCAGGGCCCTGGGGGAGACAACGGAAGGACTCAGGAGCACAGACAGTGTTTTCCCCAATCCTCCCAGTAATCGGGAGAGACAGGGAACAAAACAGGTGAGCCTGGGTCATCAGTGCCTGGCTCCAAGACTGCTGCCTCCACCAGAATTTTGGGTTTTATAATCATGGAAGAGTCTTTGAGATGACAGATCTGCTGGGGCCTGATGGGACCCACCTGTCTTGAAGGGGGAAATGTTTCTTGGCTAGTAACCTGGCAAGATTTGCCCTGGCTGAATGGAGAACTACATCTGGAACTACGGCAGAAAAATAAATTATATGAACTCTGGAAGAAAGGTCTGGTTTTACAGGGAAAGTACAGAGCTGCAGTTCACATCTGCAGGGAGAAAACAAGAAAAGACAAAGCCCAATTTGAGTTGACAATGGCCAGTGCAGTCAGAAAACAATAAAGGCTTTTTCAAGTATGCCAACAGCAAGAGGAGGTCAAAGGAAAATATTGGACTGATACTTGCAGAGGATGGTCACCTAACAAGTAAGGAGGAGGAAAAGGCAGAGGCATTTAATGCCTTTTTTCCTCAGTATTTAACAGTAGCAACAGATGTTGGGCTGCCCAGACCTCAGAGTTGGAGGACCATGCGTGACTGGGGGAGCAACAATTTTCTGTCTGTGGTCACCAAAATTGTAAGGGAACAGCTGTATCAGCTTAATGTTCACAAGTTGATGGGGAACAATTCACCCCAGAGTGCTGAAGGAATTAGTGGATGTTACAGCTCAACACCTCTCAACAATTTACCAAATTACCGGGAGTCCGAGGAGGTCCTGGCTGACTAGAAGGGCATAGGAGAAGACCCAGGAAACTCCAGACCTATTAGTCCTTGACTAATAGGTCTAGACTCAGTCCTCGGAAATGTTATAGAGAAGCTTGTCCTGGAGGATATTAAAAAGTACTTGAAGAACAAAGCTATTATCAGACATAGTCAACATGGGTTCATCACGGGAAAGTTTCCTGCCTTAGTGATTTGATCTTCTTCTACGATAAGGTCACCCACTTGCTGGATAAAGGGAAGGCGGCAGATGTGATCTTTCTGAATTTTAGTAGGACCTTTGATACCGTTCCTCACATCATCCTTCTGGACAAATTGTCCAGCTGTGAGTTGAACAGGTTCATGCTATGCTGGATGATGAACTGGTTTACTGGTAGAGCTCAAAGGGTTGTAGTAAATGGGGCTGCATCTGGCTGGTGGACAGTCACCAGTGGTGTCCCCCAAGACTCAGCTCTAGGACCAGTCCTGTTTAACATTTTTATCAGTGATCTGCAGAAGTGGAGTGCATCCTCAGCAAGTCTGTTGATGATACTGAACTGGGAGGTGCTGTTGACTACCTGGAGGAAGGAGATGCCTTGCCAAAATTACCCCTGTTCTTCTTTGATCCTCTTTCTTTTCCCCACATCATGTCATGACAAGTTCCTGTCCCTCAGCTCCCACACCTCTCCTAAAAGTCTGTGGTTTTTGCTTCGCATTCTCCTCACCGAAACTCAGGCTCTTCTGAGCCTCTCTCTACAAAGACAAGTTATAGACTTGTCCCCCAGGCCTTCAGTGAAAAGAACCTCTTGGTAAGCTGTGGCCCCTCCTTCCTAGCAGCACTGTGACAATGGTGAAAGTTCAACAAGATACTACTTGGAATAAGAACCACTCAGAGTTAGAACCATCATGTCAGTGCATTTAAATTTCATCTATATTTTAAGATACTAGTTCCTTGAAGGGCTGCCACCTCCCACCAAAAATTAAAGCCAAGCCTTTCCCAAGCCTTAACCAGTTCAGAAAATAAAGTAATTTGGGTAAGAGCTCTTTTTTTGGCACCCTTTTTTTTTTCCTGTAGATAATTTGTAGCTTTGGTAAAGGTGCATTCCAGGTGCTTTTGAAATTTCACAGACAGACAACCTGCACCATATATTTCATTGCTTGTGTATCACTCACCAAAGTCGCACAGAAACCAAATACAGAAAAATGAATTGATAGGAGTGTTTCTGTGTTGGAGGGACCAGAAGAAGATAGCAAGTGTTTCTGGAGATAGCATTTCCCGCAATGCCAAGATTTAGAATTTTGTTTGGATTTTGAGGGACAGAGACCAAATGCTATCAGCTCAGCTAAACTTTTAAGAGAATTTTCTTTTGTTGGCTGCAAGACAGTAGAGAACTTTCTCTACTCTTCAGTTAGTGGAGACAAGCAACAACAACAACAACAACAATTAAAAGGAATCGAGAGCTAGAACTAATGAGGACGCAGCAAATTATTTTATTTCTAATATTTTATCACTGTTAAATTCTCATATTTTAGTGGAAGAAACGTCACCCCTTTTGACATAGGTGGGAATTTGAAATGTAAAACTGATGAATCTTCAGTTAAAATCCCTTTTACTTAGTTCATACTCATACTACTAACATTGGTTAGGAATTCTTGCAAATACTGTCTCCAAAACAGGCAAATCCAAGTAATTTCATTCACTTGTGAAACAGTGGTGATATTACAGATTTGTTATTTATTTTATCACAACTGTTAACCAAAGCTGGAGAGCTGAGAAAATAAACACAATGTTGTTGTTGAAGTTCTAGTAGACAGGATTTTCAATGTGATGCATGATTAAATGCTTAGATACCAAAGACCAAATTCATCTAGCATTAATTAGATACCAGAACAGTCACAGCTTGTGTGTGCCTGACCTTTGAAGTTAAACATTATCCAACAGTTGGATTGGTATTTCTGGTATGTTCCACAATAAGTCTGTGGAACATGGGTTAAATATTTGATTTAAACATTAAAATGTCTGTATCCTCTGTTTAAAAAAACAACATGCCAAATTCAGAGAGTACATACAAAATTAAATCATGTTTGAGTTAGTTTGCTTACTTTTACAATATAGAAGCCTTGTATAAGAATGGGCATAATCTGTCAGACCAAAGATCCGTCTAGTCAAGTAGCCATCTCCAAGTGCAGCTGTAACAATTCCTGCAGGTGAGATTTCAAACGGGAAGAAAACACGTGATACCTATTGCTATAACTTCTTAGCCTCCAACTGTTTTACATGCAGGGCCTTTCACAATCTATGATAGGTGTGTTGTCTGTGTACATGACAACCTCCGTGGTCTTCTCTTCTCTGAACTTATCCAGTCCTGCCTCGAGTTTGTGTAAACTTTTAGTACAACCAGCATCCTTTGCCAAGGATTAACACACCAGGTGTGACCTTACTGGGTTTATTTGAGATGTCTCGCTCTTCTACTTCAAAAAATCACTGAACAACTGATCTTTACACACTGTCTCCATGCTATTTGTGCTGTTACAGATCACCACCATATCCTCCCTCAACCATCCCTTTTCCTGTCTAGAGTCCTACCTCATTAGTTCCACTTTACTCAAAGGGAAGCCCTTAAATATCTCACTGCTCTTGCTCTTCTCCAAACTCTAGGTCTGTGATACCCTTTCTGAGACAGTGGGATCCAAACTGCACACAGCAGGCAAGTATGAGCAAAGGATTTATGCAGTAGCTCAGCAACAGTGCCTCCTTTTCTCCATTCATTTCATCCAACTTCTTAACAATTCAATTACTTTTCCACTGCTGTTAAACACTGAGCTGATGTCTTCACAGACCTGTATATCACAAACTAAAGGTCTCATTCTTGGAAATGAATCCAGCCCAGAGCCCACCACTTCTTATGTGACTATTTCCCCCACCATGTGCACATAACTTTCCCTTTTCTACCTTTTCCCACAGATGTCAAACTTCTAGCCATTTGCAAACCATCACAGTTTCTGTAGATTCACTGTCAGGAGGCTGAAACTGAAGGAAAAAGGTCAACTAAAGGACTATGTCCTCTATAAGTGAGAAATGTGGGAAAGTAGGACACACACTATTTGATCAAAATACATTAATATTTAATTTATATTAGTCAAAGAACATTCTCACTTGAATTTTCAGGAAGGACTGAGCTTAAAACATTTAATCTAAATCATACATTTTCCCTTAATTTTCTATTAAATTATGATTAAGTTTATAGCAGAAGATTTCATTGTCTAATGATGGTAGATTATATAATATACCAAACCAATTCACATTTTCATTATAAATAGTATTGTTTTCCTGTTTATCCATTATGTTTCGCCAAACTGTAGTTGCATTGGCATGTTTTCTGAGGTGCTGGACACACATTCTGGACATGGATCAACCATCAACCTTCTTCTCACATTCCAAGGATGAAATTCTGCCCAGTACATGCCCTACTGTTGCCTTCACTAGGACCTGCTGCCTGTGGTCAAAATGTGCCTCTAATGTCCCTTTGTGCTTCAAAATAATTGCAGTCAAATCAGACAAACTTTCCAACATCTAATGATTTTTGTTGAGAAATGATGTTCTTCATCATTGCTTGCACCATCACTTAATAACATGCCAGGAGAACCCAAGATCTGACCCTGCTCTGAAAAGCTGGTAGCTGAGAATCCAGGAGTCCCCACCAAACCTGCTCCAGCCATTTGAGGTGGAGCGTTTCTGGGATGGAAACTTGCTCCATTGTCCATGACCATTCCTGTAGGTGCTACTTTGCTTTGCTGGGTTAAATGAAGGGGGATCCGGCAAAGCCAGGATCTATCCTATGTTGGTTACTGTGGAGAGACACAGTGAGAGATTACTGTGGAGAGACACAGTGAGAGATGATCCTTGCACCCCCGAATGTACAGGCTAAGGCTGGAGCAGAAGTAGCTTCATATGAGTGAAAAGCAGGTTTTATGGCAACAAGTTATTACCATACCACATAGCTCAGAAGGATATGTGCTGCATCCAGCAGTGCTTCTGCCCATAGCCACCCTTTCTGTCTTTCTTTCCCCTTGCCCAGTATATCCCACACTCAGTTTAAAGAGGTTATCACAAGCCTTGCTTAGCAATTCAGGTGTAAAACAAACTGCTTCCAGCTTCTGTCTTAAGCCTTTCTCAGACTGCCTCACGCAGTGAGTGCAGAACTGGGTCGTTTGTCACCCCTATCTGTTGGGAAGCAGAGAAAGAAAGCACAAAAGTAAAGCAAAAGTAATGTTAACTGTTGAGTGGTCTTCAGAATAATAAAGAAATTGTTTTTCCTCAGTAGGTAAAGACAAGTGATATAATTCACTGTGTAAAGGGAGAAGACGCTTGGCAGCTTGGCACCAGGACTAATGAAGCCGATAACCTTCTCCACTTTCTCTTTTTGGCCATCTCTCTTTTTGGCTGGTTTCCTTGGCTTACACATTGCTGACAGTTTCGTGAGAAGTCAGAAGAACCATACGCTAATTTTCACCAAGGAAAGCATAATTCGGAACTGCAGCTGCTTGGCGGATATCCGTGACTGTGATTACAACCTGGCAAACTTGATGTGCAACTGCAGAACGGTGCTGCCTTCTACCATGGAAAAAACTAACTACAACAGTGACCTGACCATTTGGTTCACAGACACCTCCGTGCTGGAGATGCTCCTCAATTTCACAAGGGTGTGTGATTTGAAGCTCTCCTTCTGTGGCACCGCTCCTCTCCCGACAGAATACTTGACCATCTGGGGACTGCGAAAGCTCCGTGTGAAAAACAAGGTCAAGGGACAATTTCCAGAGCAGAGCGTAACCATCTCCAGTAGCAGCAACAATGAAAAAGAGGACTACCTTGCGATGCACAACAAAGACAGGCAAATGTTAGTATACATTTCTTTTCTGGATACCTCTCTTTTCAATGGATACTCTTTGCTGAAGTCGTACAGTGTGGAAAATGTCTCTAGTATCACGGAGTATTTTCCCAGCCTTCTGTACTCTGATGTTTTCTCAACCTCAGACAACAAGAGCTATGTTGTAACGTTCATTTACTGAGTTCTTTAACAGAGTCAGTAGCCACAGGTATGGCAAAACACTAGGAGATGGGACTTTTCTTTGGTTTGGTCAGAAGAAGCCATTACGGGATGGAGAGTTTTGACTGTGTTCTGTACAAGGAGACATTTAAAGTAATACAGACTCATCAGACTAATTCAGTAAATGCTTCCTTAAAGAAGAAAACATGAAACAATGGGAAAACATCACTACTAATTCTTCTTATATGTTGTAAGCTAAGAACTGAAATCTCCTGATAAATTTTACTTTAGGGTAGTGTCTCGGAAGAAAACATAGCCACATACCTCCAGCTGTAGATCAGCCTGAGCTTCCCAGAGAATCACTCAGGTTGGACAGCAGCTCAGGAGGTCTCCAGCCAGCCCCCCTGCCCAAATCAGGGCCAGCTCTGCAACCAGACCAGGTTCTTGGGGCTTTTTCCGGGCAGGTCCTGAAAAACCCTGAGGAGGGAGCCTGTGTAGCCTCGCTGGGCAAAGGCTTCTCTGTCTGCCTGTCCTCATGGGGATTTTTTTTTCACATTTTAAGTCAGTACCTCCACTGTTTCAGTTTGTAACCACTGGTTGTTCTCCCAGCTTGTACCTCAACAAAGAGGCTGGCTCCATCTTCTCAGAGAGCTCTTCCTCCACATAGAGAGGCTGCTACTATGGCCCCCTCAGCCTTCCCCTCTCCAGGCCGAGCAAGCCCCGTTCCCTCACACTTTTCTCACAGCCACATGCTCCAGCCCCTGACTATCTTGGTGGCTCTCCACTGGGCTCACTCCAGTTGACCAACAGTTTTCTTGCACAGGGGGTGGACAAAACTGCATGTAGTACTCTGTATGCAGTATAGTAAGGGGAATAATCCCTTCCCTACGTTTACTGGCCTTGTCCTGTTGACATATCCCAATGCTGTGAAGTTTGAGGCATCTGAAGGGGTTACAAGCTACTCAGAGACAAACTGAGAGAGCTGAGTTGTCCTTGCCCTCTGCTACATGGTCAGAACTGGGAACCCCCTGCTCGTGCTCGTGATGCAAGTGGTAGCGCATCACGCCCAGCATACCTGAGAAGCCCTGGCCAACCTGCTGGGGATGCCAACAAGGGGGCCCCCTCCTCGCAACAAAGCCACTGACTACACCTCATGAGTGCCAAACCATGACCTCACTGATGACAACGCACCTCTCCCATGCTTTGGATGCATCTTCTACCAGCCATTTAACGAACCTTCAGGAACTATACCTTGGTCTTTAATACTCTCACTTGAAATGTTCTGCCACTTCCAACATCCTCAACAGGAGGAAATGAAGATGGAGCATTGTGGGGACAACACACCCCACCTCATTACTTGATCAGCTTTGGCATGTAAGAGCAGCTCACACCAAATGCTGTCATGCGCAAAGGCTCTCCTGCCCTACGGGCACTTGGGGACCAGTGTAAAAGCCGGCCCTGTGCCTCGCACCCTTACACACTCCTCCCGACGCTTTCTCCCCTGCACCCAACAAGGTGAGCCTGAACGCTGCTCCCCTCCTTCAACTGCCCCACCAGGCCTATCTCTCCACACGCCCTCTGCCCCCAGCCTCAGCAGCCCTTCCGCCTCCCCATCGCCATGCTCCCCACAGACCCACCCTAGGCCTCCCCACTCCCTTGGCCTCCCCGAGCACCGCTCCTCACGCCCCCAACACCCTCCACCTTCCCAACACCCTCTCTTCCAGGGACCCTCTGCACTACAGACTTGTCCTGCTACGACATGTCCGCCCCTGCAGACCCACCCTGCTGGCTAACAGCTGCAACGAGCCCTGTGTCAGGCAGTGCAAGGACTCCCACGTCACCAACCAGCCCCCAACGTGGTGGTCACCCTGCCAGGACCCATCCTCAACTCCTTCCCCCAGAACACCGCCGTTGGATCCTCAGCGTCAGCTGCCGTGGGCAGCAACCTCAGCTCCCAGACAGTGCCCATCTCCTCTGGAGGCTTTGGCTTCAGAGGCCTGGACTGCTTCAATGGCGGAAGAGCCTGCTACCACTGCTAAGGACCCACGCCAACACTCCTGACAGAAGCCTCCAACACCTCAAAGTTCTCATCTTCAAATGCATCTCCATAAATTGACCGTCCACCTGTTCCATTATGGTCAGTTATGTCACCTCCCTGACACACAAAGTCAGTAACTATTCTGTGAAATTTGGTGTTCTTGAATCCAAATCCTTTCTATCCTGTGCACAGGGCCCTGAAATTTTCAGCTGTTCGAGGGACAATGTTTGAAAACAGCTCCATGGTTACATGTCCTGAAGGTTTGTCATCAGCAGAAACTTCAAAATACACAACGGGGTTGGTGTCCTTTGACAGTCCTGCTGGCAGAGACTGTTGTCCCTTCTGCAGTTCTGACAAGCTTTGCTGGCATTCTTCAAACCTCTTCTTGAAAGAATTAGCTGTTTCTTGACTTTTAAATCTGACAGCAATATATTCTACTTTTACTTCACCATCAGCATAATCTGTGGCCGTCCAAATTAAAGCATTGTTTGATGTATCAGATGGTACTAAGCTAATTTCTTTGGTGATAACGTGGCTTGCACACACTTTAAGAACTTGGTCCCTTCTCATTAGGACTCTATCATATTTCTTCTGTGTATGGAAGAGGATCTTTATTCTCCAACACCACGCTCCTTCCACTGAGCCAGAAGTGTGCTCAGGTGGCCAAGAAGGCCAACAGCGTCCTGGCTTGTATAAGAAGCCATGTGACCAGCAGGTCTAGGGAAGTGATTGTCCCCATTTACTTGGCTCTGGTGAGGCCGCACCTCAAGTACTGGGTTTTGGGCCCCTCACTACAAGAAGGACATGGAGGTGCTCGAGAGAGTCCAGAGAAGGACAACGAAGCTGGTGAGGGGTCTGGAGAACAAGTCTTACGAGGAGCAGCTGAGGGAGCTGGGATTGTTCAGCCTGGAAAAGAGGAGGCTCAGGGGTGACCTTATCGCTCTCTACAGGTACCTTAAAGGAGGCTGTAGCGAGGTGGGGGTTGGTCTATTCTCCCACGTGCCTGGTGACAGGACGGGAGGGAATGGGCTAAAGTTGCGCCAGGGGAGGTTTAGGTTGGATATTAGGAAGAACTTCTTTACTGAAAGGGTTGTTAAGCATTGGAATAGGCTGCCCAGGGAAGTGGTTGAGTCACCATCCCTGGAGGTCTTTAAGAGACGTTTAGATGTTGAGCTTAGTGATATGGTTTAGTGGAGGACTTGTTAGTGTTAGGTCAGAGGTTGGACTGGGTGATCTTGGAGGTCTCTTCCAACCTGGATGATTCTGTGATTCTGTGATTCTGTGATCTCTGTCCCATCTGTAAAGTTTTGCCCTCTCTTTGAAAAGAATTTCTTCATCTTCTCCAGATTTTACCTCCACCTCTGGTAAGGACACAGTTGGCTCAAAATGGATATCATCACTATGTACCACTTCATCATTGCTACTACCTTCGTCTTAATCTGCTTTACTGGTTTTCTGTGCTCCAAACACAGTTGCTCCAGTATTTACCCATTTGAAGTCTTTATCTTTTGAGCCAAAAGCAAAGTCTCCAGAGTTTTTGGAAGCCAGATCTGCAAATGACAAGTCTGAAGTATTGCCAAAACAAAATGAGATGATTTTGTTTTCTTGTGTTGACTCTGAACACTCTGAATCACCTTCGTTTTTAGTTGACAAGTCTACAGGTTTGTCATCAGCTAGTGATAAAGTCTGCAACATGTGAACAGGGTCTGTGGTGGAATCTGGTTCTTCACTGCTAGCAGCTGACTGCACATACGCTGTCACCTCATCAGCTGATGGACTGGGTACTTCTTCCTTGCTGGTAGAGCAATCAGTTGAGCTGGTAACCTCATCCTCTTTGGTGTTTTTAATTTTAACTTCTGTCTTCGGAGTACTGGGCAGCTTCTCCGGCAGAAGAGCCTGCTACCCCTGCTAAGGACTCACGCCAACACCTTTGACAGCAGCTAACAATGCCCTGCAAGCCACTTCATGGACTGAGGATGCTCTGATCTCCGTGCTCTGGGAATATCTTCTGCACAAAATGCATAGCTGCTGATGGTCACTATGCTTGCACCTCTGACCAGGGCCCTTCTGTTTGTGCTCCTTCCTTTTCATGAGTCTTCCTCAATAAAGTTCTAATGCATGCCAGCCTGACACTCCTCCTTTCTTCACCCAATGCTCTTCATTCAAAGGGACCTGGATGGGCTGGAGAAGCAGGCCCACGTGCACTGCATGAGGTTCAACAAGTCCAAGTGTAAGGTGCTGCACCTGGGTCGGGGCAATCCCAGACAGGAGTACAGACTGGGAGAAGAACTCATTGAGAGCAGCTCTGCAGAGAAGGACTTGGGGGTTCTGGTGGACCAAAGGCTCAACAGGACCCAGCAGTGCACGCCTGCAGCCCAGAAGGCCAACTGCATCCTGTGCTGCACCAACGGAGGGGTGACCAGCAGGTTGAGGGAGGTGATCGTCCCCCGCTACTCTGCCTTCATGAGGCCCCACCTGGAGTACTGCCTCCAGGTTTAGGGCCCCCAGCACAAGATGATGTGTACCTGTTAGAGCGAGTCCAGTGGAAAGCTCCAAAGATGATCAGAGGCTAGAGCACCTCTCCTGTGAAGAAAGCCTCAGAGAGCTGGGGATGTTCAACCTGGAGAAGAGAAGGCTCTGGGGGACTTCCTTGAGACCTTTCAATACTTAAAGGGGTCTTCTAAAAACGACGGAGAAGGACTCTTTACTCAGGTAGATAATGAGAAGACAAGGGGGAATGGTCTTCAACTAAAAGAGGATAGATTTAGACTAGACATTAGGAGGAAATTCTTTGCTGTGGGGGTGGTGAGGCACTGGAACAGGTTGCCAAGAGAAGTTGTGATTACCCCATCCCTGGAGGTGTTCAAGGCCAGGCTGGATGGGGCCTTGGCCAACGTGATCTGGTGGGTGACATCCCTGCTTATGGCAGGGGGTTGGGGTTAGATGATCCTTAAAGTCCCTTCCAAGGTAAGCCACTCTATGATTCTATGATGATTCCCATTTGACCCTGTACAAATGTAGGGGAGAAGAGGCTGCGGCCCATGGAGAGCCCCTGCAGGAGCAGGCCCCGCGCTGGAGCTGCAGCCCATGGAGAGAAGCCCACGCAGGAGCAGGGGGTCTGGGGGGAGCTGCCGCCTGTGGGGGACCTGTGCTGGGGCAGTTTGCTCCTGGGGGATGGATGGACCCCGTGGTACGGAGCCGTGTGGGAGCAGTTCTTGAAGAGCTGCTGCCTGTGGGCAGCCCCCGCAGGCTCAGTTTGGGAAGGACGGCATCCCGTGGGAGGGACCCCACGTGGAGCAGGGGCAGAGTGACCGTGAGGGAGAGGTGGAGACAAGCGTCAGGGACTGACCGCAGCCCCCATTGCCATTCCTCTATGCCACTCAGGGGGAGGAGGTGGAATAGGGTGGATGTGGGTAGGTGTCTTTAGTTTGTGCTTTGTTTCTTTCTCACTGCTCTAGCTTGTTAGTAATAGGTAATACATTTTATTAATCTCCCTATGCTGAGACTGTTTTGCCCATGACTATCATTGTTGAGTGATCCCTCTGTGTTTATCTCAACCCTTGAGCACTTTTCATTGAATTTTCTCCCCCTTTCCCTTTGAGGAGGGGAAGTGAGAGAGCAGTTGTGGCAGAGCTCAGCTGCCCAGCTGGGTAAAACCACCACACCTGGCAAGGATGTCACCAACATCACCACAAGTGGGCACCGCCCGGGCTTCCAGCGCATCACCCAAGACCTACTCGTGCCTAACCAAAGCCTCTTACGACAGCAGGGATGGAGTACACAGTCTGCATCCCACCTCAGAGCACAACCGGTGCTGCATGTGTGAGATGGACAGCAACCTGTGTTTGCTGGGGGTACGGTGGGCTGGATTTTCAGTAGGTGATGGAGGGTACACGTAGCAGAGTATTCTCACCCTCTGCACATCATAGGAAAGAGCTGGGCAAGAGACAGGGGGGACACCATGACCACAAAGATGATTTTTCCAGAAAAAAATAATAATAATAAAGAAAAGAAAAAAAAAGCCTGTATCTTTGGGTGTGCTGGCTCCTGCAATTTCCCCAAATGCGGGGAACTTGACCTCATCTTTTATGGTAATGGTAAACTCTCCCCTCTGAAAAAAAAGGAGAACCACCCCTTCTGCAACTCTCATCTGATAAGAGAGACATGGCTTCAGGCAGACAAGTAGCAAACAATTTGCAGTGGCATTGTGGGAGAAAGATTGCCATCCCCTGAAAAACAAATGTCAGGGCAGCATAGATAGTCAGAAGACCACTCCTTGCCCATGTCTGCAGGATTCATGTTCTATGAGATACGATTAAGGCTGGGATCAATGCATATAATATAATAAAGGATTTGGAATAGCAACTCCTAAGTCTTGCATTGCCAGCAAAGGATTTAAATAATATTTTTTTCTCTTGACCTAGGATAAAATACATGTGCTGAGGGGAACAGTTAGTAAGATTCTGAGGAACCTATGAGTTTGCTTCAGCAACTTTAAACTAAGTCTTTCCTATAACTGTAATCAATGATGGAGTGGTTTTGATAGGTAACACACCTTAATCTTTCAGACTACTTAAATACACGTATAACTTCATTACTGCGAGCTTTCTCATCGAAATCAACCATGTATTAACTAGTGAAGTAATCTGGTCTTTTGCAATTGCAAATTAACAGATTTAAGCACGTGGATGTTTGAAGGCTGGGGACTGAACTCGATTTAACTCAGAGAGCTATTAAATCAGCTATTGTAAAGATGGTTTTCATTTGTCAGCACCTTAGAAATAAACTGTAAGCCTTCTCCCCAAATCAAAAATGTTTCTAGTGATCCCTCTCACAATTTTGTCAGAAGTTAAAACATGGTTAGGAGCTGACGCTGAACTGACAGATGTTGGGAACAGGGGTGTCATTCTGAGCATGTACATGTTTGGTGTGTATTACAAACAGAGACAAGTAAGTCTTACTGGCTGTCCAGGAATCTCATCCTTTAACAGTCTGAGCAAGAGTACTAACATTGCCCTCACAAAGGCTAATCAGTAATCCTGCACAGGATATTGTTATAAAAAAAAAAAAAAAAGTGTGGCACATATAATTATATTGTTTTCTAAATGTTCTCAACCCTCTGTTAAAAATTTGTTAAAATCAAGCCTAAATCACCTTCCGTGAATTCACTAACTGATGCTTTGCTGCCCTCTAGTAAATAATGTACTGAATAGCACAGTAACACAGTACTTTGCCATGACAGCAATGCTTTGCTGAGGTTACTTTTTGAAATCCACACATGCAGCTGTAACTGAGGATATGTGTATTCTGGCCTTGTTGGGAAGAAATCACTACATTAATAAATTCATATGCTTTCTAAAGGTGCAAATTAAAGTTTCATTTAATTTTGCCACAGCAGTGTTCTGAGTAAGGATCATGTAAAAGACATCTTACTCTTGTGCACAAGTAACCACTGCAGAGATTTTGCTGGAATCAGGAAAAAAACATCCTCTCAGTTACATGACCAGCAGAAATTTGCAGCACCAATATTGCACTGATCTTTGCAGTTCACCCATTCTTCTCCAACAGATACTAAAAACCTGATTCTCCCAATCTAAATTTTATATGGTTTTGCCATCAGAGGCTTACAGAATTTTCTCAGAGCAATGGAAAGCACAAAATACAAAACAAAGTATATAATGCATACACGGCGAGCTTTATTAGTTCAGTTGGTGGTTTCTTTTGTCTGAACATGAACTACCTGCAGCAGTACATTAAGTATCACGCATCAGAAACAATTATGTGATTTAGTCAATCTGTTTTTAAATGTCAGCATAAGATACTTGCATTCAGCCACCCTCTAAAACTTAGCATTAGGTCAAGAACCAACAACCTGTGGTGTTTCATCATATATCTACAGTGACTAATATTTATATACACAATGCTTTTGTCCTCCTATTTATATACACAATGCTTTTGTCCTCCATGTATCAGGTTCAACCTGTATATATGTGCCAGTCTTTAGTCTTGATGTATAATTATTGGATATCCCAATAAATGGAAACTGAGGCAATTTTTTCATAACAGGAAAAAAAATTGACATAGAGGCTGTAGTTTTCCTTCCAACTAGTAATTCCAGTGTAACTTTAGGAAACCAACGCGGACTGATAGCAGCACAAAAGCAGTACAGCGCTTTCCACAGCAGGGAGAGGCTGCAGGATGGCAGCCAGGCCTGTCACATCTCATCCTGCGTGGACTCCAGCAGTGCTTGGCAAAGAGTGGTTGCTGGGTATGCTCTTGATAGTGTGGGAAGGATGAAACCCCTCCAGTTTCCAACACCTGTACTTGAAAGACCTGTTTTTAAAAAGGTCAAATGGTCTGTTAGCATTTGCCACGAAATTCATCATTCATCAGGAAAGGCTGGTCGTGGTGCTTAGGGACATGATTTAGTGGGTGACATTGGTAGTAGGGTGATGGTTGGACCAGATGATCTTGAAGGCCTTTTCCAACCCTAACGATTCTATGCTTTTTCTTTTAGTCAACTGCCAGCTGCACTGCCTTCTCCTTAGGGTGCCCACAGCCCTGACAGACCCCTGCCCCAAAACACGCCGCCATTTAGCACTTGGAGGGCCACCAGAGCACCTTCCCTCCCCAGCCTGGAGGGAGTAGACACCCTCAGGGCCGTGTAGAGCCCCGGGGCGAGCCTGGAGAAGCGCTGGGACCGGCGGAGGCGTCAACGGGGCCTGACAGGACTCCCCGCGCCGCCCCGCAGTTTCAAACAGCCAGCGCCGCTCCCCGGCACAAGATGGCGGCCGTCCCCGGGGCGGGCGGGCGGACTCTCCGTGCCCGGGCGCCCCGGCGGTGGCGGCGGGCGGCCGGCAGGGGGCGCTGCGGCGGCGTGGCGCTGCGGCGGCCGCCATCATGCTCGGCGAGCCGGGCCTGGGCCGCGGCGCGGTGGCGGGGCGGCGCGGCGCGGGGGGCTCGGCGCCCGGCGGCATGTTCCGCAAGGCGCGGCGAGTGAACGTGAGGAAGCGCAACGACTCGGAGGAGGAGGACGAGGAGCGCGACGAGGAGCCGCCCCACGAGCCGCCGCCGGGACCCGCCGCGGAAGGGCCGGCCGAGGCCTCCACCGTGGCGGCGGCGGCCGGGGGAGGAGGCGGCGGCGGTCCCGGCGGCCCCGGTCTGCTGCCGCTGCCGCCCGGCTGCGTGCCCCTCGCCCTGCCCGGCAGCCCCGCCGCCTTCGCCTGCGCCGCGGGCTACGGCGCGGCCCTCGGCTTGGGGCTGGGCTTGATGGCGGCCGACCGGGCGGGCCTGGGGTGCCCCCGCCGCCCTCCCCGCTGCCCCCGCCGCCGGCGGCGGCTCCTCAGCAGGGCAACGGGCTGCCGGCCGCCGGGCGCCACAAGGAGAAGAAGCGGCCGCGGGAGAGCAAGGAGGTGCCGCGGGCCAGCCTGCTCAGCTTCCAGGACGAGGAGGAGGGTGAGGCGGCGGGGGGCTGCCCGCCCCGGCCCCGCGGCTCCGACACGTTTTGTTTCATGGCCGTGCCGCCCGGTGTGGGGGCTGGCGGGGGGCTGCGGCACCCCGTGTGAGGCAGGGGATGCGAGGCACCGGGAGCTAGGCCCGGCCTCATCAGCCCCTGCCGCCCCGCGCCTGTGGTGCTGAGGGAGGGGTGTCTTTGCCTAGCTTCTCTGTCGGGTTTATCTTCCCCCGGTGTGGCCGGTGTTAAAGGCTGGATCCGACAAACCCCCTGTGAGGGTTTTGTGGCAGAGTTGCTTCATCTAGGAGTCCACGAGGATTGTTAGATTAACCCTCGTGAATAGTCAGAAAAGTGGCTGAATGGTTTCTGGGCTTCAGCTCTTAGCAAAATAGCTTAGCTGTGTTTGTGCAGTGTTTTGGCTAATAATTCTGCTAGATTCCACCAGGTATCGTACTCGTGAATTGGTCTGTTCACACTCAGATGATCTGATTATGGGTAGTAGTTATTGTATGTTAAAAATAATCGAAAGTACTCCTCAAACTCCCGAGTTTATTGCATCCCAGAAGTTCTGGATGAATAGGAGCGTTCTTGTGATACCTTTTGTCAGCAGGACAGTTAGTATGCGTTTTGAGTCCTCTTTGAAGGAATTTCCAGTGATCACTGGAACTTGGGTTGTAAGACTGTGACAGAAATCCTGATAGAAATTCTGAAAACTGTGGATTTCCTACGTTAATCTGTGGCGTGGGTTTTTTTGATGCAATTTAGTTCTTCAGCTTGCTGCATGCCTTGTGGTAGGTTGTAGTTCTGCAGGCCTTTAAACTGGTAGAACAACAAAACACGGTTGTTCCCTTACCCATTAGTCATATTGGCACGCGTATGTGTGAGGCTATGAAAAGAGTGATAACCTAAAACGTTGGGATTTCTTGTTTTCTTCCAAAGTTGTGGTCACAGTGAAGGATCAGTTGTTTAAAAACAAATAAAAAACAAAACCAAAGATTAATACGGTCAGATAAATGCAGGTCATGCTTGTACACTTTTGTGTAACTTCTGCCTTGCATGTCTCTGATTGTTCTGTGAGCAGGATGTACCTGAAAATGACCTCCCAAAAAACAAGGAAGAAAGTACCTGTGAAAGGATGTGCAACTCTGTGTTACGACAGTGCAACTGTATAGTTGAGTGAAATTATGTTCTAGTGGCACTTAAGTTCTAGGTACAAAATTAAGAAATCTAACAGTAAGTAAACTTCTTGGCAGATCTAACGTAGTGTTTTCCAACTTCTCTTTTAAAGAAACTGAAGAAGTTTTCAAAGTGAAGAAATCAAGTTACAGCAAAAAGATTGTAAAACAATTGAAGAAAGAATACAAGGAAGATCTTGAAAAATCAAAAGTTAGAACAGAGGTCAATTCTCCGACAGATGGTAATTGCAAAACTAACAGTAACTCTGTAATGGCAAAGGTTTAAGAATTGTAAATATAAATGGCTTGTTTTCATGATGAATCCTCTGTCTTTTCAGAGAATTTAGCATTTAGAACTGAAGTAGAGCATGCATTAAATTGTGTCCATTTGAACCTCGCAAATGCTGGTCTGAAGCTGGTAGAGTTCTCTGAATCTCTGTCATGTGGAAATGAACGCCAAAGGATGAAGCTTCTCAGATAGCTACTTATGCAGTTGTCAGTAGACCTCAGTAGTTTCTGTATTTCAGCTCTATTTATGTCAGATTAGTTTATTTTCTTCCTGCATCTGGTGCTTATCTGACAAGATGACCTTGTAATGCAGCTTCTCAAGAAGGAAAATCATGGGGTGAGCAGAGTGGTGTTTTTTGTTATTAAGTAAATTATCCAACAGCTGCGTGTTTCACGCAGTTTGGACCTTAGAGCAGAGTTGGTGATCAGGATGATAGGATGAAAGTGTTGGAGCAGAAGGATCTTTTAACAATGCACAGTCCTCCAGAGCTCGGAATAGAGCCTGGGATTTCAGTTTCATTGTACGTCTGCTGTTGGTTATTGGGAAGCTCATTGGTAAAGTGTATTGATTCTTTTTCCTCTGCTGGTTGGTTTGTGTAGACTAATAACCTGCAGCCCCATGTCTAGAAGTGATAGGCTTATGATCAAAAAATGTCATTGATAGAGCTGAAACTTATGAGAGTTGAACGTGGTACGATGGAGAAATTTCCCTTCTTCCAATCACAAAGCTCTTTAACTTTTAGTGAGTCCTTTAAAAATCTTAAAAAGACTTTTTCTGCATTTTAAAAACCCACAAATTCTTTGTTATTGAAATCTTCAAGTTGCCTGTGTAATGGTATGGGGTGTGAGCAGAAACAGAAATTATGATTTCTGTGGCTAATGTTCAGGTCACCTGTGGAAAGCCAGATCTTCATTCTCGCTTCTGTCACTAAGGCTCTGTAAAGATTTGTATTTTGCACATGGCTAGTGTGTGCTTATTTTCTGTTTGTTTTGTATCTGTAGTTGGCTTCATTATAGTGCAGGGGCTGATACTGAATCAGCTGTCTGGATTCTCTAAACAAATGCTGAAGTCTAAAAATTCAGATGTATACAGTGTAGACTGGATAGCTGGATTTAATTTGTGTTTTTATGCTGCCTGTATCTGTGTATTGCCCACCTAACGCAGGTTAATGTTGCACCTCAGCACAGGAGGAGAGTGAAACAGTTCTTTCGAAATAATCTATTCTTGTAGAAAGATTTGGCACAACAAGGGCAATGCTTTCTAATTAGTCACACAAGAGACTGTGTGAAGGTTGTACGTATGAATTTAATTATCGAGTTCCCTCACTTTTTTAATACTTGGCAATATGTGGAACGTGGTTGTGGTTTCTGCTTTGTAACATTTCATTTTTAGAGGATGTCAGTGACTAAATCACAAATAAAAAGGCATATTTTGCTAGATTCCAAGTAGTAAAATTATCATTTAGCATCTTCATTTGTTTTTTATTTTAGATTGTTAGACCTTAAAAAAATGCCTCCAAGTGACCTTTACAAAAGAGTAAAATGTGGGCTTTGTTGTCTTAACAGTCGAACCACCACTAGAAAAGACAGGACAGATTAAGGATATAGGTCAAGAAGATGGGACTGCAAACAGTGAACAAGGTGAAGAAGAAATGGAAGTTGAAAGTGAGAAGGAAGAAGAAAAACCAAAAGCCGGTGGGGCTTTTTCAAGTGCTCTATCTTCACTGAATGTTCTCCGCCCAGGTTGGTTATTGTAATACATCTGATATATTAACAGATGCTTTAGCCAGCGTTTGCAGCAGACTAAAATATTTGAGAGATTAGGGAATGTTTTTTCAGCAGTATATCCAGCATCTGAGGATTCAAGAGAATGCGGTTTTCCAAGGATGTTCAATTTTACAAGCCCTATTGGAGAAGATGTTTTACTACAGAATGCTTAATCTTGATGTCAAAACCAGGAATTTCTCAAAGTGTTGATGAACTATGAGAAAAATCTAGATTGGAATAGGTGACTTAACATGAATTTTAACTGATTTCCATTAAAATACTGTGTTTAATCTGAATGTCTTGGTTACAGGTCTGCAAGGTGTCTCAAATGGTTTCCTATCTTTTTCTGTCTAATGAAGTCTTATCAGGCCTTGAGGCCAAAGAAATCCGTTTGAGAAAGTGTTTTTGAAAGCAGTTTGCTAATCGGTAGCTGATTAATGTGGTGGCCATCTCCCCAAATAGAAGCTCCATATGCACGCTTGGGGTCCTAGTTGATTCTCAAATGACTTTTCCTTTAGGGGCAATTGCAAAAGGGTACGATATGTTCATTATTGCATCTGTAAAGGTACTGCTAGCTTGAAAAAAATATCTTATTTCAAGTGTAAAGAGAATCTGAACTTCAACATTTTGTGCATGACTAGGCAAAGTAATGTTAAAAAGTTACTGATGTTACAAAGATTGATTTGTGGGGGCCATTCTTTATAATGTATAAGTAAGTTGCATTCATTTAGTGCTAGTGAAGTTAGTTTTTTTCTTCTTACATGTGTTTTTTTTTCTTTCAGTTGTACAATCTTTTCTTACTAGCTTTGTTACTCCTATTTGATGTCCTTTGATCTCAGAGCTACCATCATCTGTTGAAATGGTTGAGGATTTTTGTTCTCCAGAAGTACGAAGAGTTAGGGGCAATATCAGGACAAGATATGACATAATCAGGAGCCTCATTTTCCTCCTGGTGCAGCAGTCAGGTTTTGTAAAAGGCTTCCTCTTCTCTAAAGAAGCATGGCCAGCAGGGCGAGGGAGGTGATTCTCCCCCTCTGTTCTGCTCTTCTGAGATCCCATCTGGAGCACTGCGTTCAGCTCTGGGGACCCAGCACAAGAAGGACATGGGCCTATTAGAATGAGTCCAGAGGGGGGCCACGAGGATGATCGAGGGGCTGGAGCACCCCTCCTGTGAAGACAGGCTGAGGGAGCTGGGGTTGTTCAGCCTGGAGAAGAGAAGGCTCCAGGGAGACCTTACAGCGGCCTGCCAGTACCTAAAGGGTCCTACAGGAAAGCTGGGGAAGGACTCTGTGTCAGGGAGTGCAGTGATAGGACAAGAGGTAATGGCTTTAAACTAAAAGAGGGCAGATTTAGATTAAATATAAGGAAGAAATTCTTTTCTATGAGGGTGGTGAGGCACTGGAACAGGTTGCCCAGAGAAGCAAGTGTTTAAGGCCAGATTGGATGGGATTTTGAGCAACCTCGTCTGGTGGGAGGTGTCCCTGCCAATGGCAGTGGGGAAGGAATTACATGGCCTTTAAGGTCCTTTCCAACCCAAACCATTCTGTGATTCTAGGAATATATCCCAGAGGGACATGAGGCGTCTGCCCTTATGGCATGTTAGCTAATGGAAGCAGAGCCAGATCTTTTGGGAAAGATCCCATCTTTAAGAGTTACTGGTCTGAGTAATAAAGTTTGCGTATGGACCTTTTAAGTTTCTTGCAAATATTTCTGTGAGTATGGATTTTTTTTCCTCTCACTTTTTTTTGCGGTTTGCAAAGACATTTTGATAGGGTGGCAGAGATAAGTAATAAGGAGTCGCAATACCTGTTTTATTGCAGCAGTTGTTTTAACAGTGTAAACGTCTATCTCTAGGAGAAATTCCAGATGCTGCTTTTATTCATGCCGCTAGAAAAAAACGTCAAATGGCTCGTGAACTTGGAGACTTTACCCCCGTTGACAGTGAACCAGGTAAAGGCCGCCTTGTTCGAGAAGATGAAAATGATGCCAGTGATGATGAAGATGATGACGAGAAGAGGAGGATAGTTTTTACAGTGAAGGAAAAATCCCAAAGGCAAAAGATTGCTGAGGAAATAGGTAAAACCTTTTTAGAGAGACAGCTGGTATTATTTGCACTGTTTTTACTGCAAGTGCTCCCTTTTAACAATTTTAAACAACGTGTTTTTAAACAGGCATAAATCTGGAGTTACATTTCTCTTTTAAGAAAAAGTACTGCATAATGGAATCTGCGTATACAATTTTGTGCATAGGCTATCTTCTTTTGGTTGGAAGCACACAACTCTATTTAATCTGGTAGAAACTAAGGAGCAATTAATGTTGTTTCTGTACTTCTTAGGAAGTATATAGTTGTCAAAAGAAAAACATTAGTCCTTCAATATAGGATTCTGCTTCCTGGCAAACAGGTGAAATAATCTTCTGGAGGAGGAGGAGAAATAGTAAGGTAATAGGTTCATATTATTAGAGGGCTTTATCAGCAGTTAATTGCAAACTTAGCCATTGGATTTTTGAAATGGAACCTCTGTCATAATGATTTACAGATTAGCATTCTTAATTCCTTGTGAAGAAAAAGGGAGAATGCACTGAGATATTCCCACCAAAGTGTGGTCTTTCAGGTTTTGGAACTCATGGCCCTTACTATGAATACATGATCTTTTTGTTACCTGTCTGTTTTATTCTTCTTCAGGTATTGAGGGAAGTGATGATGAAGCACTGGTGGCAGGGGAACAAGATGAAGAACTCAGTAGATGGGAGCAAGAACAGATACGGAAAGGAATCAACATACCTCAGGCATGTATTTCATTTGAGCTCTTTTTGGTTTGTTTCTGCTATGCTGGATAAATTCATTACAAACTTGGGGAGTTTACGGAAGGCTGTTTTGTCTGAGAATACTAGTATGTAACTTCTGATACTCTTTAAAAAGAAGTGAAAGGTCAGATTTCAAATATCTGGTGGTATCCATTTCTTTAGTCTCTTTGTTCTTGGTAGATACTGATCATGTAAACAGCATTTATTTGCGGCCTCAAAAAGAGCGAGAATAATGATGCTTTGAAGAGACCTCTGTTCTTACTTACCAGTGTTTTTTTTTAGTCTGTGTAAACAGTATGTGCTTCATTGCTGTTTACGTGTCTTCTGTTGTGACATAAACGGAGTTGGAATTGGTAGCAGGTTGTGCCATATGTTGTCTGTACAGTCATAGTGAATTGTCACTCAGTTGAAGATAATAGTGTTTCTTATAAAAACATTTCAGCAAAATCAAAATCAAACACTGATTCTAATAGATGCTCTTAGCAAAATGAGTGCAGTCCCAAATACTTGGTTGTTGTAGGCTGGTTAAAAGTGTCATTTAGTAACTTGCTGTAAGTATAAATATTTAGAAGAATAATGATACTAAGACTGTCCATTTAAAAAGGTGTTTCTGAGAATTACATTCGTATGTTTCTGTCTACATCTTGCACTTTGTAAGCTTTGAGATGTGAAACAAAGTTTCTCCCTTCTTTAACACAGTACAATCATGTCCTCTTCCTCTAGGTTCAACCAAGTCAGCCTGCTGAAGTGAATAATCTGTACTACCAGAACACTTACCAGACATTGTCTTATGGTTCGTCATACGGCATTCCATACACTTACGCTACGTATGGATCATCAGAAACCAAGTCTCAAAAAACAGATAATACAGTTCCTTTCAAAACACCCAGTAATGAGATGACTCCTATTACTATTGATTTGGTAAAGAAACAGCTTAAAGACAGGTAGGACAGACCATCTTTTTAGACTTAAAGACCTGTCCCCTAGCTTTCTGTTCCTCAGGCGCCTTTTAGTCTTGGTGAGCAAACACAGAGTTTCATCGCTGGAAAAGTACTGACTGGCACATCCATTAAAAAAAAAAAGGCAAACAAAAAAAAGCTCAAAGTGAAGATGACATTGACACTTTGTTCGAAAAACTCCTTGGATTGCTTCTCTGGAAGTGAAGCTTTAAATATGTGACCATTGATCTTGTTGAAGACAGGTCTGAGTTTCATCTTCTGGACACTACACAGTCTTATAGTCAAGAATTGACAGGCTAGTGAGGTGTTTAGCTTGTCGAGTTGCAGTCTTTTAAACAGTAAATCAAATTTTTACCCTTCAGTAGATAAAGAATTTAAATTTTTAATGTAAACATAGATATTTTTTTCTGGTTTAAACATTGTGATCTGCTTGTCAGGTACACAAAATGTCCTACTGAATGAACAACCCAATTGCAGTCAGAAATCATTAGTTATGAACAACTTGGCACTCTACACGTCTACAGTATTAGTTTGTATGCCCAGTGCAGCGTTACAAACTCTGATAGTAAATTAAGTTAGTAGACAAAGGCAACTGCCTTGTAGGAACTATAGTTCCTACGTATACTTTTTTTTTTTCTTTGTTGTTCCGTAAATACCTTTTCCTTCCAGTTTTCCTGTAGGGCCGGCCTTGCAGTATTCTGAGTGCTACATCTCCTTGTAAGAATTACAATTGAGCTGGTAGTACAATGCGCTCAGCATAGACTAGAAAATTAATTTAGATCATTAGTCTTGCTGTTTATGTAGAGGGGAGAAAGGGACAAGTGAAAGTTAGAGGTTGTCTCTTTACAATATTTCCATATATATACTTGGTACTTGCACTGTCTAATATCACAACAGTCTGAAATATATAGACTTTTGGATGTAAATTTGTTATTTATCCGTTGCCCCTCAGGTTGGACTCTATGAAAGAATTGCACAAAGCTAATCGGCAGCAATATGAGAAACATCAGCAAAGCCGAGAGGACTCTACCAAGGCAATTGAAAGATTAGAAGGGTCTTCTGGGGGTATTGGTGAACAGTATAAGTTTTTGCAAGAAATGCGAGGGTATGTCCAAGACTTGCTTGAGTGTTTCAGTGAAAAGGTAAGGATGCAAAAACATTCATCTTTTTTCAAAAAAAAAAAAAAAAAAAGGACTCTTAGTACATGCCAAACACATCTCTGTTTTTTCAAAAAATCCCCTGAGAACATACTCTCCTAAAGGTTTGGTTATTCAAATGTTGAAGAGAGAGCATGATGAAAAGCGAAGGTTGTTATCAAAGACCGTTATTTCACAGTATAACAGATTAGTGACTTTAGATAAGCTAAAAACATTTTTAGGTTCTGTCTTTTTAGATTTATGGCTTTTCAAGGTTACTCAGATGCCATTTTTTGTTAACCTGATAGTCAACACATGCAGAAATAATGACGGAATTACAACATTGCTAGCTCTTTAAATGCTTTATCAACACAATATGAAAATTGTATTTTGTGCTATTACAAACTTCCTCCTGTCAGGCAGTGTCACATGTTTGGTAGTGTTCTAGTGTCTGAAGGAGTTAAAATTAGTGTAGCAGTCTGAAAACACCCAATCTTTATTAAAAAAAAAAAAAAAACTACCAAAAAAAAACTTATATAGTATGATACTCTCGTATATTTCTAACTTGAGAATTTAATTCTTTTACCCTGTTTTATTCATGCTATATTTACTTAGGTTTTTTTGTAAACTAAGAGAAGCTCCTCAATACGTACGTGTGTGTTTATACATGCGTATGCACACATACAGGAGCTGTAAAATTCACTTAGCGGTGCATAGGCTATTTCTTTGTTGCCTTCTGACTTTAATACAATAGCATGGTATCTTCTTATTACCCGAGTGGTTAAAGCTGCTGCTTAGCTATCTTGTTAGGCGTGAGAGAGGAATATAGAAGCATTCTGGTTGCTAATCAGTTAGACAGTAATTGTTCGGCATTTAGTTGTCTTCAGAGATTCCCATCTTCAGTCCTGTAAGCTGGAGAATAACTATCAGTTATGAACAAGCCCAAGGAAGTGCGGACCAGTTAATTCACCCAGCTAACTGATCAGTTTTGTAAAGTGTTGTTCACTGAAGAAGAGGAAAAACCAGGAAAGTGTACTGTTAACTAATAGTGTAACAATTTCAGTTGAGTTTGTCTGAAGGGAATTGACCTATCTAGCTATACTAGGAAATAAATTAATTCCAGCTGTGATAAAGCAAACTAGCTGCTGATAGTTTATCAAACAGGCTTGTTAAAGTTGCTTTCTTATGATATATCTTTGTTTTCCTGGTCTTCTAAAGATTCTACACCTGGACACCCGACTTTCCCAAAATACCCCACATACCAGTCCCTTGAACTTTTAAGGTGTTACTTTCCATCTCATGCTTCTTAAGTCAGTTTCTGTTTTCAGTTAGAGGTTTCTGTATGTACAGTGAGTTGCAAAATTAGGATGTGACATGGTCGGTTTAACAGAGGCATATGACGTTAATTATGATGTCCTATGTATTTCTCTGTTCTTTGGCCAAATAGTCTGTTTCAGAATTCAGTGCTTTCAGCATGACAAAATTACTATCAAATTGCAATTGTTTTTTTTTAAAGGGGTGGGAGGAGGGAACAAAATAAAGTAGTAAAATGATTGTCAGTTTTCATTTCAGTGAAATAATGAAATGCAGCAGGAAGATAGATTCCAATTTTTTGAGCATAGAGATAAATTGCCTTCAACTTTTTTGTAGGAGCTGTGGCCCTGGCTACTTCATATTTAAAACAAGTACATGTATGTGTGTTTATAATATATAATGAATATAGTTATTATGATTATAACATATAAAAGCAAAGAAAGTGTGTCTATATGTAATACTGTGGATGTGTGTCTGTATATATGCATACAAATATATACACACGTGTGTGTGTGTATATACATATATATAAGGACATATCCCAAATTTGTATAAAACCAGGGCTCCCTATCCTTCCAAATCTGATGCGCTGATGCTTTCTCTTTATTCTGTCAGGACTAGTCAGGGTTATTAGTCTAATTCACATTGTTATTTGTCTGAATGAAAAAGTTGGTTGCTGAACAATCACAAATGAGTGCACAGTGTTCTTGTCCAGTGCCCTAGAATTCCTATGTATGTCCATTGACTTAGTTTTGGAGAACAAAAAATAATGTCATAAGGTAGACCTTCGTCCTCCTACCACCTTATTTCTGCACCTATACACCATGCTCAATCCCTCGTGACCCCCATGCAAACAAGACCATTTTGCCTGTATTCTGGTTTTGAAGAGATACTGAATGTTAGAAATGCTTTGCTGATTGGTAAGGTGCAATGGAGAGTACAATGAGGCAACTTCTATGAGAAACTTAGAAACAAGCAACAGAAGTGTCAAATCCTATATGTTTTTTCCCTTAAATGATAAAAATCAGTGAAATGGAAGATGCTTGCATGACTAGTAGTTCCTTCACAAGTACTGATTGTCAAAATCATGCTTACTGAGAAGGCTAGAAAGTGGGAAGGTGTCTTTACTTTTTGAACCTGAGAAAATACAAGGGGCACAGAAAAATCAAATTCTTACCAGCCTACCTGTGACAGCATGATTAGATAAGCTGTTATTTTACATGCAAAAGCAATTTATCAAAACACACTGTGTGTATCAGGAAAAGGGGGAATGTAGATTAAAATTATCCTTGTCTTCTAAATGTTCAGAGAGCTTTCCAGTTTTCTTCTCACGCTGTTCACAGTGAAAATGTGGGGGGAAAACGGTAAAATAAATAATTGAATTTAAGGTAATGACTAAACGAAGCAGTGAATGAATGAGAGCTCTAACTTTGTAGCAGTCAGCGAACCTGTCAGTTACTCATCAACCACAGCATTGATTATAGAGGAATAATGGCTTTTAAGTTTCTTGCATTTTAAATGGGAAATAATTTGAGTGGATTCACATATACACATACGTAACTGTTTGTTGTTTTTTTTTTTTTATCCCGAGGCAATTATAGAAAGAACCTGTAGGGATGCTTCCAAAACCTTTCATTTAACTTTTCAGTTTTAGAATTCCCTTGACACACTTAAGGCAAGAAGCTCTGTTTTCAATGGCAAACTGCAATAAAACTAGTTTTTTGTTGTTGTTTTATTTTTAAATTATTACGTGGGTTTTCAAAACTGTCTTGAATTCAGAATTTAGACTTCCAACACTGGGTTATTCCTTCCCCTTCTCATTCCCTCTGCTTTGTTTTCCCTAAAAGAGAGTTATATGTATGTTGAGTTCCTTTGATTTTGATCCCTGTAGACCAGTTTGTTGTAAAGAGCTAAAATTTCTTTCATTGTAATGTGTCCTCTGATGTGTGTGTCATTCTCAGCTGAAATGGCCCTGCAGCTATAATCTCATAGTTTTAAATTTTACAGGAGAAGGTTGTTTTTTTTTAATAGCTGCTGAGTCACATTCTAAATTACATCAGGAAACAATTTCTGATTTTATCTGTTTTGAAAAAAAAAAAAAAGTAATCCTGGATGGTAGGCAGCTATGAAATATCTGAGCTAAAAGGCTGGAAGACTATGGACTAAACATATGTCTTGGAGGTAAGGAGGATACAGCATAAGTGTTCATACCAAAAGCAACTGATTCATGGGAGTTGCCTTTCCAAATTAGGAGATGGTTAAAAATTCTGTTTTATATTTGAATATTTATGATGGTCTAATTTTAACTAGTCCCAGGAAATGAAGTTCCGCAGAAGTAGGCAGTGATCTGCTATTTAATGTCAGGAAATTCCTAGCTGTTATCTATTTTTGTTGCTACTGAAATTCAGTCCACTTTTTTTTTTTTTGTGGCAGGTCTGATCCAACTAAGTCTGTGTCTTTCAAAGATTATACTTAATGCAGAACTCACACGCTTTGTGTGGTTTTGATTCTAATGATAGACTAGAATAAAATTTTTAATGATTTGAGTTACCTGTTGGCATAATATGTTTAAGCATAGTTTTACTGCATTTCAGTGATACTTCCATATATGCTAGTGAAAGTTATAGCTAAACAGTAGCTGCTGGCTTTAGGAGATTTAGGTAGATTGATGCTTTGTTATTTTTTTTGTTTTTTCTTTCATTGTGTAGAGTCAGGTTCTCATCTAACTATAGAATACTACTACATTGTTGTTTAAAGATAAAGTGGAAACAGGGAGATCGGTGAATTGTAAGCATTGTAGCAATATTCAAGTGCACTTAGTAGAGAAAATAAGAGTACTTTAAATAACATTTCACACACTGGAATTACTGTCTTACTGTGTAGTCTCATTCAGTCAACAGAAATGACTTTCAGAACACTTGCTATGGTTGAAAGCTGACAACATTGTTGAATGCATGCGTTTTCTTCAAGTTGAAATGTTTACTGGTCTAAATGATACGAATGGTTAAAAGAAAGTGGCTTGTGCTGCTAGAAGTGCAGTGACAGCATTATACTTCGGAATAGTATGGCACCCCAGAAAACTAAGCACCTGAAGAATTTGATATTACGTAGTGTGTTGTATTTTTACAGGTGCCTCTGATTAACGAACTTGAATCTGCAATGCACCAGCTGTACAAACAGCGAGCTTCCCGCCTTGTCCAAAGACGACAAGATGATATTAAAGATGAATCTTCGGAGTTTTCAAGCCATTCAAGTCAGTCCATCTTGAAGGTTTTTATTATTCATTAAACAACCTTGTTTACTTATTATGGCTAGTTTAAATGTAAATGTTTAAAAGTATGAAACTGTCTTGAAGTTTATCCTTACTTTTCAGATAGGTAGAAGCAAATTTAGATTAAAAGTTCTCTAATCTGTTTTGGTTTAAACTCAAAGCCACTCTAACTGACTTCATTTCTCCTTTCTGTTGCTCTTAACTGTATTTTCTCTTTCCTAGCACTTTAAATGTATGCATGGTGGCAGTGACAGTAGTGGTAGCATGTGACTCCAGATTTTCCTCTTTTGTCAGGACATATTTTTTTTTTTAAACATCCTTGAATCTGGAAATTTCCTGCAGCATCTACAGTTAACTCTGTACAAAGCCATGAAGCGTTGGGCTAGAGCTGACTTTTCTCTCATGCTCTATTTTGTAGGTGGCATAAGTATTTCTATTCAGACACTTAACTGCTAAAGCTAAGAAACTGGAAGAGATTATTGCCATTGTTAAAAATCAGACTAATACAAAATGACTCTATGTGGATTACAGCTTAAAATTAGCCAGTTACAATACCAGTTTAGTGTGCGTGTTGAGATGGGGGTCCTCACTGAGCAGTTTTCTTGTGGTGATCACTTCAGTATGTAAAACTCTACAAAGGTCCAAATGTTAACCTGCATGAAAACACACATTCCTTGGAGGAGGTTTTAATCTGCATGTTAAATGATTATTAAAATACATTAATAGTAGTCATCTTTCCACTTTGAAGAGTGCCCCATTTTTTAAAATGTCTTTCTTGTCTGTCCTATTGCTGGCCTAAAATCCTATAGTACAAGCCACTTCCAATTCTGTCACAGCGTGCCCAGAGAAGAAATGTTGGTACCATTAGAACTCACTGAGTATGATAAAGCATTAGGGCATCAGAGTTGGTCATGTCTTTACAGAGCAGTCAGTGTTTGTATTCCTTTTAGGACTTTATTTGGAGCCGCAGGTATCACATGTAGGCCTTGCAGTTTTACCATAAAAGTGCTGTGGTGAGAACTACAAAACTAGTGTACTGTAAATGAATTTCCTAAAATAAACCTAGAATGGACTATTTTGGACTGGTTTTAGATGGTGAGCAGGTAATAGTGGTCATTGTCAAGGTTGGGTTTTAAAGGGAGATCTTATTTAGTATCGGGGAGTTTTGAGAATCGTCTTCCCTGGGTTCTGTGATAATGTGAGGGACGGAACTGAACTATTTCAAGACACAGTGAACTGATGCCAGCCTTTGATTTGATGTGTGTTGCGGACGTGGACAATTTGCATTCGTTCATACAGTGTCAGAACACTAACGGGATATAAGTGACCTTAAATTTGTCTGCCCAGTTTTGTTTTACTTCATTGTAAAGACAAATAGCTCAGATTTGAAAAACATCCAAAAAAATGAATAAATGATGATTTCATCTGTATTTTAAGGCTCTTAGTTCTGGTATGGAATTGTAATATGGACATAGATCATCATTGGTATTTTAAACGATGGATAAGTAAATGGATTTAGTTAGAATATGTAAATTTACTTCTGAAATTTGGGTAGGCTTTTGTTTAGATTTCAATGTTTGTATTTTAGTGGGTAGGTGAGCACTGGCTAACACTCAATTCATTTCTAAAGATTTATCTGAAAAGAATGATCTGGAAGCATTCTTGGATCTGTCTGCTGGTTGCTGATCAATTTCACTGCTTAGCTGTGCTATTTTCCATCATTGGGAACGTCTTTAATGAATTGTGGCTTACAAGGAGCTGGGGGGGAGGATTTATTTTCCTGCTGATTTTGATGCATTTGAAACTTGAGGTGATGTCAAGAATATATGCATAGAGACTCTAACTAGAACTCTGGCGTAACATATATTCTGACTCAGGTCACTCTTCTCTGCCTTCTGTTTTGTTCATTTTATTTTCAAAAGATACACGGTCACATGTTTATATAAGGAGAACTGTATGCCTTGGAATATTCAGTTTAAGAAATACCTGTTAAAACCATTGACTTTTATATAGCTGTGCTCTGTGTGAGAGGGACAAGAGTGAAGTATGGTGAAAACAGTCTTCTGTTTGACATTTAAGTGGAGATTTTTCCGAACTCCATTACTTCCTCTTTTAACCTCTACACTTGCGGATTCAAGACCTCTGGGTGTATCTTACACTTTCTACTTCAAATTACACGTAGTTTAAAGTAGGCACAGGGCTCTTGTGAGACAACCTATAACACATTATATAATCATAGTTAAACGTTTTAATTTTCATCAATGTAATTTTACAGATAAAGCACTGATGGCACCAAATCTTGATTCTTTTGGACGAGACAGAGTGCTCTATCAAGAACAAGTAAAGCGTCGGACTGCGGAAAGAGAAGCTAGAAGGTAGAGTACTGAGATTTCTTGGCCATTAGGAGTATTTCCTACTCACAGAATACTGTTACCCAGTGTGACATACTCACTAACATAAATAGCAGTGTTTCTTCCTTTCCTGTTAAGGGAAGAAAACACGTAAGCTAGTACGCTGTGGAGAGATGTTCCTAAATATCCCAGCTTAGCATGCAAGCATACAAAACAAGTGACCATTAGATGATGTTGATTTAAAAGTGCTAAGAGAGTATAAGCCTGTTCAATATATATGTGTGTTCTGCTGGTTTCTCTTCCACTGCTTGAGGAAGCAACCCAGTGGGATGTTTGAGGTAATGACATTGTGGAAGTTCTTTTCAACCTGAATTTCCTCGCATTAAAAATTGTGACAGGCTTAGGCCACTATGCTCATTGTGTAGGGGGAGAAGTATAATTGCTTTATTATGCTGATGATCCTTTCCAGAGCTCGTCGTAGACAAGCAAGAGAGCAAACTGGGAAGATGGCAGATCACCTTGAAGGCCTTTCCAGTGATGATGAGGAAACTTCAACGGATATTACAAACTTCAATATGGAGCGAGGTTAGAAAAGCTACTGAAGCCTTGTGCAACCAAATATAGAAAATTTGACCAAAAAAAAAAAAAGCTTGACACCAATGCAGCCCTGTACATATATTTCAGCATATTTTGGAGAAAGTTTGAGAACTGTTCCTTACTAGATTATGAATATGACCAACAAGGTCTCTTATGCCCATCTGTTTTGCAGTTTGCAGCTAAATAAATAGCCACATCCTTAGAGAGATGCTTTTTATTTAATTCAGGTATTGTCTTGTTAGTGAGCAGTACTAAGCCTTCCTTCCAGTCTGGAACGTGATTTATCGTTCTCCAAAATCTGTTGAGAACTGATTTTATGTTAATGCATTATTTTGTTTTGTGTGTAGAATTCTGAAGACCTCAGTGCTTTCAAAACTACTTTTGCTGATAAGAAGTATTTTCCCAAGTTTTGCATAAGTGTCTAGAAACGCAAGGACAAAGCTTTTGTAGGCTTTTATTACTGCCTGGCAAACTTTGCAGGTGACAAAGAACAATGTTGACTGCAAACATTACAGAAAGTTTCTATGGTATTGACTGATTTGAAATTCCTCTGTAATTTTATAATTGGTTTGCTCCAAGTAAATCTTATTATGCAGTTATGCATAACCCTAATCATACAATGAATGGCGTTGTAAGTTAAGCTGATGCCTATTAAGCACTAGGAGAACTGTAAGAAGCTTGAAATAAGAGAGAGTTTGGTGGAACAGTCAGCTTTTACAGCAGCAGTTAAAAGGCAAACAGAATACTAGAGGTTACTATGAAACCAGTAGCAAAGTAGAACATTACTGTAATAATCCTGTTACCTTCTCACCTTGAAACTGAGTACAATTATCACTCTTATGAAAGAGAATTTAATCAAAATAGAAGAAATGTGGAGAAACAAAGCAGTAGGGACCACATACATAGAATAGTTTATGTGCATATGAGAAGGGACGAAGCAGCCAGGAGAATGACGTTGACTTTTTATGTCGTTAGAGGGACATGAAGTGATTGAATAGGTTTAAAGTAAACAACCCACATTTCACAGAACGTGTAATAAAAATGCTGAAGTCGTTACCGTAGGTGGTTGGGGAGACCCAAAGTATAAACAGTTAAAAAACAATTAAACTGTCTAGCAGTTGGGTCCATCAGAAGTGCAAACAATCTCCACACCTTCAGTTGCTGGCCAGTTCACCAAAATTGAGGATACAGGCAGAGAGCTCTGATTGAACAAAGGTTGTTATGTGCTGTAATTCACTTTACTAAGTTAAATGATCAAGATTAATAATTCAGTGTTGTTGAATTGTCTTTTGTAACTCAGCACTCCTAAGTGTACAAAAGTCTTTTGTAGAAGTTGCATCCGTTTCTGAACATGCGTAGGATTTCTAAAGCTTTTTCTTCATCCATATCACTCTCATGATAGTCCAGAATGATCAGTGGGCCATATGGAACAGAGGATGCACTTTGGACCTGCTAGCTTTATTTGTAGCATTTTTTTCAGTATCCCTGTGTGAAAAGTATTTGTATGACATAATCTAACTTTCTGTTGGCCCTCCCTCTACCTGCTGCATGTACTTGTTATTAGTTGTGTGCAGATAACTACTGTAACAAAACATTTAAAAGTGCGTCTGTAGCAGAAATAGCTGATTATTTCCAGGGTTTAGTTACATTTTAGAAGAAATTAGAAGAAAATAATATATTGAGAAAAAGGTTTGGGCTGTTCAGAATACTAGTGCTGTAAATACAAAAAATACAAGGAACGTTCTGAGAGATTGTAGTGGTTGCTCAGTGCCAACAGCCATGTTATATCCAGCAGTTGTGTTGTCAGCCAGGTCCCACTCTGTCTGAAGTGCTAATTCAGTTGGCTTATTTCAGAGATGCCCTGTACTTACACTTGGATGAAGAAAGTTGTAGAATAATTTGAGTTGGAAGGTACCTGGAGATCTGCTGTTCCAAACTTTGGTGCAAAACAAGGCCAGCTTTGAAGTTAGGTCCACACTCTTCTCTTACCTTTGTGAAAACAGCTCAAATTATTGCTAGTCCAGTAGCTGGTAGACTGAAAATCATTGTATGATATTCTTGAAGTAAGGATTAGATGGTATGCCAGAGTGCTTACGGTGTTTTTTTTGTTTGTTTGTTTTGTTTTTAAACTTTGTATATTTGAGGCAAAAGTAGTATAACTTTTAAGGCTAAGTTTTTTTGGTTATGTTGGTAGGAGTTGGCTTATGACAGTCAACACTGAAGTTCCTCTTGAAAGAGGTATTACAGGGAATAGTGATTAATGTACTGCTGTATTTTTCCTCCCCACCAGATCGTATACTGAAAGAATCCAGCAAAGTTTTTGAAGATGTTTTGGAAAGCTTTTACTCAATTGATTGTATTAAGTCACAGTTTGAAGCTTGGCGTTCAAAGTACTTTGCTTCTTACAAGGATGCCTATATTGGCCTCTGTTTACCAAAGCTGTTCAACCCTTTAATCAGACTTCAGCTGCTTATCTGGACTCCTTTGGAGGTAAGGTCCTGTGCAGGCAATTTCCGCGTAAGCTTCTGTATAGTGTGGTTCTTTCACACATCTGTAGAACAAAGTAAATTGAACCTTTGATGTGTGCTTCTCATAAAAGCGTGTTCTAGGCATGCAGTTTAAAATGGGCACCTCTCTTGGGGTGGAGTGCTTTCCTAGGAAGTTCCAGGACTACTGTCTTCTGTGTTCCCAGCAGGTCAGAGATGAATTCAGCACATGCCGATACCTTCTCAGGGACCAGAAAGTCAAGCAGTGTGTTAAATAATGCATGTGGGTTTTAAAATATTTCAGAGAAAATTGTGATTCTAGAGAAGGTGATTCTTCAAGAGAAGTGGAACCAAGAAGTGTGTTTTTCAGTGGACTTGTGATCTAAGTCCCTACATTATATATCTTTCTTTCTCTCACCTGTCCCTTCATACCCCATAGAACTCTGGCTGGCAATTGTCTTCCATGTAGTACTCATTGCACAGTAATTAGGTAGGGAGCATGGGAAAAGCAGGACAGCACAATTGCAGCATAGTGGCACTGGCACACATTCATTGTCCAGGCTGTGTGTGTGTGTGCTGACATAAGTAGCCATCAGGACAAACAGTTCAGGTAACTTTCGACTCCCATTGTTCTTCCTGGCAGTGAAAGCTCTTGTAAGGTATTTCTGCAGCAGTCAAGTGCTTGTTTTCACAGTACTGGTAGGAGCTTGCTCTTTTCTGCCATGTTGGCTTTTACTGGGGAATGGGAGGCGAGTCAAGGCACACAATGCAATTGCATAAGCTTGTTTTGTTAGGAAACTAGGCTAAGAAAGAAAATCGTCCTCTCATCTTTCAAAATGTAGTTCATCTACAGCACCTTCTGCAGATGTGTCAGCCTCTCCCTCAAATGACTGCATCTCTCCTTTCTTCAGAAATGTTTTTTTTTTTTTTTTTAACTACTAAGAGGATATTTGCAGAAGGTGATCTTCTGTCTCCTCTGCTCTGATTGCAGAGAGATTCTTCTTCTGAGAGCATTCAGAGTATTTACTTTGAATAAGTGGGAGAATCTATGAAAGCTGCCTTCATTAAATTTAAAATTGTTTTTGTGAATTCTCCCTTCCTCTATGCTAGTTTTGTGTGAGTTCCCAGGCTGGCAAAATGAAGCTTAAGTTAGTTGGAGACAAGGTGTAGAATTCTCAAATCTCTTCATTTTTACTATTATGCCTTACTGTTCCTGTTATATTAGGCATCTTGCTAAGTTTGAAAAATTACAAGGCATTCATGAAAAGAGATTTTCTTAATCCAGAAAACATCATTTTGTAAAGCAGCACAAATGAACTATACTTCTCACATTTGCTGGTTTTTTTTTTTCACTCCTCAGGTGTAATTAGAAATTTTTAATCTGTAGGGCAGCTGCTGCCCAAAAAAAGCAGTCTTTCTTCCACCATTTTCACTTTCATTTGATCTAGTGATTGTGTGGTTGTACAATGGATTAGTTCATTTGGCTGATTTATGGTAAACTGACCATGCTCTCCGTCCTCTTTCAGGTTTTGGTTGGGTTGGGTTATCCATATACACTAATTTGTCTCGTAATGCCATGATTAGTGGTGTCCAGGCAAAGAGGAAGAAAGTTTTCTTCACTTCTCGGGAATCAGGTTTGCCTTTGTTTCTGAAGGAACTAGTATCACTGCTTCAGGAGTAGGTTAGCCAAAGCAGGAGGTGAAATAATTTGCCTGTCCTTACGCCAAATCAAGTTACTACTTGGTCATGAGGCACCATATATATTTTTTTTTCTTCCAGTAGAGAGGGGTACCCGACATGTAGAGGAAAAAAGGACTACATTTTCATGTTTTTACTATGCTCAAATGCTGCTTACCCTGCTTGCTTAGAAAACTTAGTAACCTATTTTAAAGCAATTTTGTTATAGTTTTCATGTGTGTTATACTTGCAGATGTATTTTTTTTATAAAGTGTTGACTGCAGATCTCTGTTTAGGAATCTGACCTCTTCTCTTTTCATTTTATTAGGGCAAGTGTCGTGATTTTGAGACTATGTTGTGGTTTGAATCATTGCTGTTTTATGGCTGTGAAGAACAGGAGCAAGAAAAAGATGATGCTGATATTTCACTATTACCTACCATTGTAGAGAGAGTTGTTCTTCCGAAATTAACAGGTATAGTCTTAGAAAAAATGAAGGAGGGGGAGCACGGATGGGGGTGGAGCAGCTAGCTGGTGGTTGTTCGTGCTTTTAGATGTTACTGTTTTGTAAATGTGTCCTATGTGTCTGAGTGTCTTAGTACCTGTATTTGAGTATTTGCAAAGTGGAGTAATTCTTTTATCTCTTACAGTGATTTCTGAAAATATATGGGATCCTTTTTCTACAACACAAACATCTAGAATGGTAGCGATTGTACAAAAACTAGTAGATGGATATCCTTCAGTGGTGAATGCAGAAAACAAAAATACACAAGTAAGTTGTTTATTCATAAGTATCTGGGATAGGTTAAGGAATTATATTTTATAAGGTTATATAAGGTTTATAAGGTTATTATATAAGGTTATATTTTTAATACACTATATTGGAAACCACAGCATGTTTAATGAGAAACAAGAAGATTTTTTTCACTTCTTTGATGCTCCGCTAGCTAGTTAGGGAGAGTCAAGCATGATAATAAATGAGGAGAAGGAATTCGATGAAGTCTCCTCAAAATTAATGGTAGAGACAAAAAGAGATACCAAATGTACTGTGACTTCTTGGTCTGCAGTTTTTGATTTAAGGATCAGCTAAAAATAGTTACTTTTCTTTATTTAGACTTTGTAACCTTTCCAAATGTATTGCTTCATAGTTTCATTGTTTTGCTTGCCCTCTATGATGTGAGAACTAATGTCAGGAGTACAGATTCCACGTGTAATGCAGTGTCCATGCCGCCTTTAGAATGGCGGGAGATCAGCCAAAGTGCGCATGTATAGGGAAGACAGCAGAAGGTTAAAATTGACAAAAGCCCAGGCTTCACTGTAGCTCATTGTATAGTGAAGCTTAACAATAAAGGAATTCCATTGCTTTCAGTTTTGTTTTTTTTTTTTGAAAACGTCAAGTTTTACCTCTAACCTTTATTATAGACTCTTTAAGACTCTGCATGAGTGCTTAAGCGTGCGTGCCTTTTACTGTTAGGGTCACATGTGGTCTTTGTTGTTCTTAAAATCAATTTCTGAGTGGTTAATGAATAAGCAGTGCTTTGACAACTTGCTAAGAAAAATTAATCTGTTTCAGATGCTTTTAAAGGCATTGTTGCTAAGAATGAGGAGAACACTAGATGACGATGTATTCATGCCCTTATATCCAAAAAAGTAAGTTTGCTTTCAACTATTAGACCTCTCTGTTGGCAAGTCAGTGTCTTCTGTCTGTGGTTGATAGGGTTTATACCTCTGTATGGTTCACTGGCTAGATACAAGAGCAAACTAATTACTATGCTGTGAGGAATTGTCAAAAACAAAGCAGAATTGGAATAAAAGAATATTTATAGAAATGAACTGTGTGTGGGAAGGAGGAAGTCAGCAAACTCCAAATAGAGGTGATCTTGGTTACTCATTAAAGAAATCTCTTACTTTCCAGCATCTTAGAAAACAAGAACTCTGGTCCATATTTGTTTTTCCAACGTCAGTTTTGGTCCTCTGTTAAGGTAAGTCAGTAAATACATCTGATAAATCTTTGCTGTAGTCAGTGTAGCAATGAAATCCCCTTCATTTTTGTGGAAAATGGTAGATATAAAATTGCCTTTTCTTTAGTTGAAAGAACTCTAGAGTAGTAATCTTAGCCTTTGATAGTACACTGCCCTCTTCAAAAGATTGCCAAGTGTGAAAGCGTTTTTACTTATGCATTGTGGGTTTACTTGGCATGCTCAACAACTGTGTGTTTTTTTAATGCCTTTTTGTTTGTCAAACCATATGATTATTTTATTTTACTTATGTGGTAATTAGAGCTTTTGGTTTGTCTCTCTTTTTTGTATCGTCAGAATTTTCATGAAAATAACTTGGATAAACAAACAGTTTTCTAACCCCTTTTGGAAAACCTGTTGCTATTTGTAAAATGTGAGAACTATTGTAAACTTAGTTTACTTGCAATGATAAAGAATGTGAAAGGAATGTCTATGTGGAATGTGCAATACAGTGTTTTCAGAGGTCTGCAAGAAGCTGTAGCTGTTGTAGGTTTTTTCTTCGCATCCTTTTGTTAGAAATATTAACTCCCAGCTAAAGAGGAAAGTATGAGACATGGTGATTGAACTGTTGTTCTCTGTGGTCGTGCAAACAGATCTTTTGTCTGGAGTTTTTGGTATAAATTGTAGCAGTGAGGGAGGCCTTATTCTGAATGGGTTTGCAATTGCATCGTTTACTTAAAGTATTTGACACTGAATTCTTTCACTTTGAAGTAAAGTCAACTTCTTAAATGCTGTCTAGAGCAAAAAGTACATAAAGCTCATTTATTAAAATGCAGTTCTTAAGAGCGACACTGAAAATTCACTTACGGCTTGTGTCTCATACGACTGAAGTTGCTTGCTTCTGGCAATATTTGTTGGAGCCTGGGCAGTTTAGAACTATGCATGCTCTTATCACTGCTCTGTTTTAGAGAAGCAATAAAAATACAGCTCTCTTGCACTAGCAAGGCAGTTATAGCGTCACAGAAGAGCAGAAATAGATGCTGGGAGGCAAGTGCTCATTTACTATTTCTTGATGATCTGCCTCAACAGTAAACTGCTGGCTGCATTCATTTGTACAAGGCTGGCAGCAGTTCTCCACAGGCCATGTGCCACGGAGAATAACAGCTGTACAGTTGGCTTAGCCAGCACTTCCCATCAAGCATTTTCTGCGTCTTTTGTTTCAGCATGCCTTGGAAATAAGGGTATGCTGATAGCATGCCTGCAGATTTCATTGAGAAGAGGCTGTGAATTTGCCCCTATATGGCGTATGCTAGACCTCACTTGACATCAACATCAAATTTTGAGAACAAGGTGTCTTGAAACTTATTTTTTTCACTGATCCCTCTGGGAAAACAAAAGCAAACAGAGATGATGATTGTTGTTGTATGGGAATTTGCAACACCTAAGCTAATGTTTTAATGGATTCTGGATACTTTTGGAGCAATCAGAAGGCATATTTCCCTTGCTTTACCTCAGCTGTATTGCTGCATTTGAAGAGTCTTTAGAGTATTTGACTAACTTTTCAGTTTCGTGTCACTTTAAATAACTACCTTGCCTATATTGTGTTTTCAGTTATTAGGAAACTTTCTCCAGTGGTATGGAATTCTTTCAAACAAAACTCTCCAGGAGCTGTCAATAGATGGTCTGCTAAATAGATATATTCTTATGGCTTTTCAAAACTCTGAGTATGGAGATGACAGCATAAAGAAGGCTCAAAGTGTGAGTAATATCCAAAAAATAAATAAATGAACTTGAGGTTACCTATGAAATCTTGACTTTGATATCTTCATATCATAATGTCAGCGAACCAAAGAAAGAACATTCTCTGGCTCATACCTGTAGATAGTTCAGGTATAGTGTAGGTTTCCGTGCTTTTGGATTTTTTTTTTGTAGGTTTCCTGCTGTTTGACTCAGTTGAGTCTTGTAACTGCAGTCTTACCTGGCAGACTTAGTAACTCATGTTGGATAACTTTACATTTTTGTTGCTTTGTTTTTTAACTTTCTTTTTCCTTTTTCGTTTAGGTAATTGCTTGCTTTCCTAAACAGTGGTTTGCTAATCTAAAGGAGACAAGACTATTTCTCAGCTAGAAAACTTCTGTAGATACCTTGTTCATCTGGCTGATACAATTTATAGAAACAGCATTGGTTGCTCTGATGTAGAGAAAAGAAATGCAAGGTAACTTATTTTGAGTTAATCAGTTGCAATTCGTGTGCTTTGTGTTATTTGCTTGCAAATATAGGTAAATATCTGGATTCTCCTGAAAGTCTCCCGAAACTTCTTTGAATTCAAACTTTTTTTTTTGTAGTGGGATAGTAGATGAGGAGATTTTAAAGGTGGTTGAAAACAGCAGCTGCTGTTTCAGTTAAACACTCAAAATGTTTCGCACTGCTCCTTCGTGTCCTTCACTCTGGCAGATTTTGTAGTTACTAGATTTGGAGGGCTCCACCTCGTAAACCTGTTGCAGATTCCTACATAATGGCTTCTAAATTACAAATCCTGCTTTTCTATATGTTGCAAAAGTTCTGGCTATGTTTACACAACCAACTGGATGAACCTGTTTTCCCCTTGATCAGAGTCATTTTACTTGTATCTGATAACCAGCATAATTAAAAGCTTGGATTAGATGCATGAATGCTACTGCTAGCCAAGTAACCCACGTATTGGGTGGGTTGTTTTAATGATAAATTTAAAAATCAAGTTGTTGCACTGATAAACAGGAACATAACGAGACTGGAAGAGTATTTATTCGTGTGCTGTTGCATGGGGAGAGGTTGCAGGGTCAATAGTTCAGTTGTTCCAGGAAACCTGCTTAAACTGAAACTTGGAATCCTTGCTGCTACCTTCATTAGTCATTCTTGATACCTGGAATTGCCTGAGCCATTGCTCAAGTTACTTTTTTTTATATATAATTTACGCATGGCACTGAAATGTAGGAATTTCCCTTTAAGTGTAGCACACGAATTCTGGTTAGGAGCTTTTTCGTGTGTTGGCTTTTTTTTTTTTTTCCAATTGCCATATTGGTTATTGGCACTTTTCTGTCTTCAGATTCACTTCTGTCTATGACACATGAATCATCTCATTTTCAGAGAACACTGAGCTTTGTGCCGCACTGGGTTGTACTTAATCTACTCCTTATCCTCTCCCAAATTATGCCTTAGAGCTTTGTGTCTGAAGTATGATAGCAATGACACGTACCAATTTAAATTTCCTCGTGATTCAAATTCAAAACAAACTCTTTACTCAATGAAATTTACTAAAATGAAAATGTCTAGCCTAGCATGATATTGTAAATGAAACAAAAGAGTTGATAGAGAATCCAGCAGAGATTAGAAACAGGCTAGCGAAAGAGAGTTTAAATTTGAAACAACTTTTTTTTTTTTTTACCAGCTGAAATAATTTGGTAAAAATTTGTATTGGAACACTGGAAGAGAAACACCTAACTAATCCTTTTTTTTTTTCCCCATAGTAAATTCTAATTTAATTTTTATTGTCTGGAATTCTGCTTTTTTTTCAACTTCTAAAACTGTTCACATTTTCTCTGTTAAGCACATAAAATAAGTCTGTTGCAGATAGGTTACTTTCTGTAACCTAAGGATGTGATGTCTGTTCATGTAAAACCTAGTACAACTGTTTGAAAGAAAAAATCATTAATTTCTCCTGGGAGCAAAGTGTATCTTTTATCTATGTCTGTCAGTGGTAGTTTGCCAGATGTTGGGTGCTTTTTTGCCAACCAGATGCTTTAATTTTTAAAATGAATTTTGGACATCTAGTGTTTTTTTGTGGGACTTGCTTAAACTTCATGTCCGTGTTCCTTGTGTGATGCTAGGATTGCTTTTGACAGCTGAAGAAGTACAGTTTTCTCAGGACTAGGATCAATCTATTGTGCAATTTGTTGGTGGCAAGCTTCATATTTTTTAAGGCATGCGTTAAAACATGCTGTTTTTTTCTGCTCAAACATTTTTCGTCAAGAGAGCTGTGACTCACTGCACAGTACCATAAGTAATCCAAGAGTTTTTCTTGAGAAATACTGCATCTAGTATTAAACCATATATATGACTAATTCCTACTCTCTCTTCCTCTCTAATCCAACACAAGATTTTCAATTTTACTACAAGGTTGATAACCAACCTATTTTTTATCAGACTAAGCAAGTGGAGATGATGTGAAGCCATCTGAAACTGATTTGCTGTACAGAGTTATAACATGGTTGTCTGTTGAAATATTAACGCTTCTAACATGATCATTCCATTCCTGCATTGACTTCCCCTTCCTCTTCTGCTTTTTTTTTTAGGGAGCAAATAAAGCAGATCATAAAGCTTCTGGCAAGTATACGAGCGCTGGATCATGCTATGACAGTTGCAAATGATCACAATGTAAAAGAGTTAAAAATTTTAATAGAAGGAAAATAGACTTTTCCGACATCTCGTTATGAGCTTTAAAACCATTCCTGATGTGTAATTTATGTACATATGTAAAGTTTCTTAAACTGTAAAGTATTGATCTTTGTTTTAATACAAAGTGCATTCTTATATACAGCATCCTTAAAAAAAAAAGTAATTCTAAAGTTGACTTCTTTAGAAGCAAAAATGAAATCCCAAGATTGTGATTCTTCCAGAAATCAGACTTTGCTTAAAGTTTCTCAAAATCTTGTTTACAAAAAACACTTTATACCCATGATTAGTAGTCATCTACTCCTCCGTTAATTGTTCCGTGGCTAACTGGAATGTGTATAATATATTAAGTGTAATGCAATATTATACATATATTTATACCACCATCTTACCTTCACACTGGATATGGAGATCTTTTACTGTTGAAAAAAGTTTTTCATTTGCTAAAAATCACTTGTTTTGAAAATAAAACAATCGTATTATTGGTCAAAAGGGCTGGCAAAATATTAAAATATGTGAAAGTCGTTCAGCCTAAATAGTAGAAAGACTTTCAGATGGAACCTGACCCTTAAAAAGCCACTGTGGTTCACTCAGATTGGAATAACAAAAAAGTATTTGCATTCAAATATGGAACTCTAAAGACTGTTCTTAGAAACAAAGTAGAAATGAAAACCCAAATCAATGCTTAACTGTTTCCTTAATTCAAACAAACAATGTAAACTCGAGATTATGGTGCAAGTTTATGTGACAGTGTTTCCTAATCCCCAAACACCTTATATTTTCTAAGAAAACTAGTTCACCTGTGAACTCTGGACCCTCATTCCTTGTGCAAGGTGGTTAAGTTCACTGTTTGCATTCTTTTTTTTTTTTTAATGACTTCATACTGGGAACCTCTTTCTTCTGATTGGTATGGCTAAAGATGTAAAGCTAAATGAAAGTGAAGAAAAATTTATATCTGAGGATTTGAAGTGTTTGTATTGTAATAAATGGTCAAATGTTTCATTTCCTGCTAAATACCCTCTAAGAATACAGTCCTGGAAAACAAAGCATTTAATTGAGCTGTAAATTAAAAATAAAACCCCTTAAATATATGATGATCTACGTTGGAACACCAGTGATTTGATGTTGGGGTCCAAGGCATGCTAAGAGCTGTACTAGCCTTGGATTAAGAGCTATTTCCCAGTGTGCCCTACCTTTTGGGGGAATTGTAGCAATAAATTGGCGTCCTGAACAACATAAGAATCACTGTATTTTAAGCTTATGTCATGTGGTATAAATGAGTATATTAAAAACGTACAATTTGTAACATGCACACTTCATTTGGACACTGAACAATTGTTTTTCTGAACTGTTGGGATTGATGGAGTACATTCAGAGTATCTGCTTTTAAAAAATGTTTCAATAAACTTGTCTGTCAAGGAGCTGTTGTAGCTTTATTCCTTTGGGAAACTTGTAAAGAAAAGAATATGCAAGCTGGCTGACTGTTCCAATATATCTGGAGAGAACAGTCCATGGACAGCAGATGTTTGGAGTGAGCCAAAGCATCTTCACTTTGAAAAAGCAATGTGACAAAGATTACACGCTGGAATTCAGATCTTGAAGATTAGGAAAGTATTTAACCAGGAGCTGTCAGTATTTGGATTTTCAGTGACCAAATGTATTAAACTAATAATTAAAACTATTTAACTAAATTAGTATTAAACTAATAAGGAAGGAAGTATTAAACTAACTACTAATGGAGCTCCAATGTTCGAGACAACTTTGTTAACTACTGTTATTAAAAACAGGCATTTTGCTCTCATTTGGGTTATGACTAGAACACTAAGGAAGGGGTAAAGAGAATATCTTCCTTCTAACCTCATTATAAATTATAGCTGCAGAGAAATATTTTTCAAGGTAGTTTATAGTCATTTCTTAATTAACTGCCTGGAAGACCAGTTATATTATACTTAGCCCATCCTCCCTCTCATAGAATCATGCCCTGTGACTGGTGTTGCATGTTAGAGGAATTTCTCCTTCTTATCCTTACACAATATGTCACATTTGGAGAACAACACACAGAATCTTGCAAAGTTTACTTATGAGTGATAAGCAAAGTAGCTTCTCATTTCGAGCAACCTTTCCTATGTATAAATGGTTAGAATTGTATTGGTACTTCAAGGCTTTATGCAAATACTTTTACCCAATTTTATTTACAAACAACCACTTCTACACTTCACTCATAATCTCATTTATTGACCCAAATTAAATGTGAGTAGCAAAGCAGTTCCACTTTATGCAATAATCTTTAAACAGTGTTACACAACTGCTGCTTGGTTAGAGTATGACGCAAGAACAGGTGCTTTAAAATGATTTCTCCCATGGTTGACCATGTGTATCTTATTGTTCAGTATCAAAATTAACAAATATAGTAAGAGGCTGATGTCCTAGATGATGATGAAATCCCACAGGAGAAGTTACTAATATATTAGTAACTAATTAGTTATGTGACATGGCAATCTTTTCTGCTCAGAACTCTACAGGGACTGTTGAGAAGGTCTAGTAACTTCTTTAGCAGCTAGTAATTTCTGGCATTGTCTAGAAACAGGAAAGATATATAACACTACATGAAAACACTGCATGTAAAATTGTTGGTCACTGGAAATTTTAATGAACGGCATAATATGTTACAGAATGGTTATAGTTACTTTATTAATAACTACTTTGTTATACAGGTGTGTTTTTTCTACAATCGCAGGTATTACAAAATTACCCTAAAGCTCATCAGTAGCAAAGGAAAAACCTTGTCCTTTGCTATAACGGAAGAAACAAATGAAAGCTAAAATTTGAAATGGAGAAGTTTGAGGAAGATTTGTGCAGATATGTGGAGCCATGTGATTCCTCTTTCTCCTCCTTTCAGCTACATCTCATTTTCTGCAAAAGTTTGTTGTCCGTGGTTCTGCTTTCAGTTCTCCCTAGGTTAGTGTACAAACCCCACGCTTTTTAGAATGAATTCTAAATATATATTTATATGTATATATAGTATATATGCTGGGGGAAGGGATATGCACCTGCAATTTTTATGTGGTGTACGTTTGTAACTTATGTTTGTAAGTTGCCACAGTAAAAATTAAATAGCCTGTGATCTGACCATTAGGCTTTCCCTGTAAAGTCACAAGGAAACCATTCCTGCAGGAGTTCGTGTGGTACGTACAGAAAACAGAGCTCTGAGAGAGAGAGGCTTCAGAAATGATTGCTGAAAGGAGGATGGATGTGGTTTTCTGAGAAACTCGTACTCAGCCATCAGAATGGAGCAGAGTCGAGTGATTTTACCCTGCATGTGGTGCTCCAGACAAAATTTTTGATAGGCTTGCAATGCAATTATTAGTTGGGTTAGTCTGTCTGAACCATGAAATAATGTACAGTTTTTTTGCCCAAGAATACTTAATTTTTGTATGTAACTAAAGCTCTTGACCTAAATATTCAGAAAATACATGAAGAGGGATAAAAAAAATATTAAATGGAGACAAACTTACTTAGTAATACAAGGGCCTACAATTCATGGCTCTTCTCCAGACAATGACTTAAGCATATACTTTTGTTCGTATATGTGAATGGTCCCATTGACTCCACTTACATTACTTTTGTGCTTTATGTGCATATTTGAATGTTTTCGTAGCACAGAGACCTGGAGTAAAGCACTGATGTATCTCCAAGATTTGTTGTGGTATTCTTATACAGTCTCCTTGCTGTTCTGTGTGCATAAAGTGAAAGACCAGCACAAGGGCATTTTCATGGCTCTCTAATTCCTTATCTCAGTTTGATTTGTTTCCTTCTTTGCTTAAAGTATAGATAATAATCCAGTTACATATAATTTATAACATTTACTAGCCCTTACAGTAAAAGAAATTAGTCTACCAGGTTAACTGTAAATGACGCAAAGGAAAGACATATTCTCTCTTGCCTACAGCATGAAACAGCTAAAAGTTGCTAGAAAGCTATAAAGCACAGCATGCTAAAGTAACAAGGAGCACATTCAATACATTCCATATCTGTGAAATTCTCTTTACACCCTGGTCCCGTGGTCTCTTTGAAAACTTTTCTATTACACCTGTTCAGCTTAATTGTTGAGGAGATGTGGCACGAAGACATCGCAATTGGGAGAAAGAAGGATGTGAGATGAGGAAATTTTTAGAGCACATTTAATACCAAATCACAGAGGCATGCCTCACTATTTCCATGTATTTAAGGTTTGTGAGATTCTGAAATTCAGTTGGCAGGTGAAGAAAAACTACCAAAACCTTTTATTATTCAAAAGTTAGGAATAAATTAAACTTTGTTTGTAAGATGCTTTGCTATGTTACAAAATATATTGGCAATTAGAATCAAATATTCATTCTCATTTTCCATAAATTGTAAGTGGTAGTTTTGGAAATTGATAGCTCTATCAAAATTCCCACTAGTGGATAATAATACTTTTTTTTTTTTTTTTTTTTTTTTTTACATTCTCAGCTAGATTGCATTTTCAACTGATGCTCGTTGATGTTTTGAAGTCTTTCAGCAAATAGTGGAGTATTACATTTTCAACTGTGCCTTACTGTTCAGCTATCAGAAAAAAAAATATATATATATATATTACCCTGAAGCAAAACATGTGTCCGTAAGAGAAAGAAGGAAGGAAAGGAAGGAAGGAAGGAAGGAAGGAAGGAAGGAAGGAAGGAAGGAAGGAAGGAAGGAAGGAAGAAAAAGAAAACAAAAACACTTCATTTGAATTTCTTTTATCTCTTGTAAAAGATGTAATCATGCAATATCCTAACTTGTAAGGGACCCACAAGGATTGTCAGGTCCAACTCCTGGCTGCCTGCAGGACCACCTCAAAATCAGACTGTGTCTGAGAGCATTGCCCAAATGCTTCTTGAACTCGGTGCTGTGCCCACTGCCCTGGGGAACCTGTCCCAGTGCCCGACCACCCTCTGGGTGCAGAACCTTTCCCTAACACCCAGCCTGACCCTCCCCTGTCCCAGCTCCATGCCGTGCCCTCGGGTCCTGTCGCTGTCCCCAGAGAGCAGAGCTCAGCGCCTGCCCCTCCGCTCCCCTCGTGAGGGAGCTGCAGGCTGCCACGAGGCCCCCCCTCAGCCTGCTCTGCTCTGGGCTGAGCAACCGAGGGACCTCAGCTGCTCTTCACACATCTTGCCCTCCAGACCCTTCACCATCTTTGTAGCCCTCCTTTGGACACACTGATAGTTTTATGTCCTTCATATACTGTGGTGCCCCAAACTGCACACAGTGTTCCAGGTGAGGCCACAGCAGCACAGAGCAGGACAATCCCTCCCCTCGCCCAGCTGGCAGTGCCGTGCCTGATGCCCCCCAGGATACAGGCGGCCCTCCTGGCTGCCAGGGCACACTGCTGACTCATGCTCAAATTGCCATCGACCAGAACCCCCGATTTGTCAAGATCTCTCTGCAAGGACTCTGCCCTCGAGGGAGTCAACAGCTCCTCCCAATTTAGTGTCATCTGCAAACGTACTCAGTACACCTTCAAGGTGACCTGTGCACATCCAGGTCGTTTATGAAAACATTGAAAGAACTGGCCCTAAAATGGAGCCCTGGGGAACCTCACTAGTGACTGGCCACCAGCCTGAACCCTAATGTAACACTTTGAGCTCAGTCTGCCAACTGCTCACCCACTGTATTATGTATTTATCTAGCTGCAGGCTGGACATTTTGTCCAGGAGGATACTGTGAGAAGCAGTATGGAAAGCTCTGCAGAAATCTGAAGAGATCACATATACTGGCTTCCTTGGTCAGCTAGACGGGTGACCTTGTCATAAAAGGAAATTAAGGACTTGGTGAATGCCACGTCTCTCTTGATTTTATCACGCAGTTCTCGAGCCGTCCGTAGTCCCTGCAGCTTGCCATGCACCAGCAGCACGGCACAGCAAAGCCCCTGCCGAGCAGCGCTGCTCCTCCTCCGCTCGCAGCCCGCACAGGCTGCGTGGAAATTTCCACGGAGAAGCCTGGGGTCTGCGGCTAAAACTTTGGCGGCCCGTGAGGACGAGGCAGGCTGCAGCCACGCACCAGTGCCCCACGCCGTGCCGTGAGCTCTGCCTGGGCGCCTCGCTATTCACACACACACACACACACACACTCACACACACACACACGCACACACACACGCCGGTTTCCGGCGGCGGGAGGCGCAGTGCGGAAGGGACGGCGGGGCCGTGGCGGAAGGGAGGTCCCGGCGGCTGCCGGGGAGCCGAGCCGAGCCGGGAAGGGCGGCCGGAGGCGGCGGCAGGGCCGGTGAGGGGGGCGCCGGCGGCGGCGGCTCGGGGCCGGGCCGGGCTGGGCGGGCGGCGGCAGCGGGAGCCCGCGCCCGGCGGCGCGGGGCTGCTGAGGGCGGCGGGCGGCACACAAGATGGAGGCGCTGTGGGCGCCGCGGGTGCCGGGCTGCGGCTCCTGCCCCTGCCCCGGAGGGGGTGGGATGGGATGGAAGGCAGGGGGGGTCCGTGTCGCCCTCAGCCCGGGAGGTTACCGGCGGGGAGCTGGAGGGAAGGGATGGGGCAGGCTTCCCAGCAGCTTCTCACGCCGCCGTGTGTTTCCTTAGCTGAAGCCCTCGCTGGTCTCTCGGTGCTTGATTTCGCGTTGCTCTAAAGGAGGACCTTACCTTTGTGGCCTGTCGGTGGTTTCGCTAGGACAGGGCTGCAAGGTTTCAGTCGTCAGCTGCTGCAGGGGAGGGTTTCGGTCCAGACAAAACCCTGCTTTCGTTTATAAAAACAGCCCTCTCCCCTAGTAGGTTAACGTTTTTCTATGACATACTAAAACCTCTTAACACTTCTACTGTTTAAAACGTCCTATCTTTTCATATAATGTCAAAATTACTAAAATACATCCATAAATTGAAGCTGGCCCAGGCTTCTCGTCCTCTGCATTTGGCATTGGTTTCTGATTAAGGTAGCTGCTGCTCTTACATGTTTGTGGTGACTAAAGGTGAACCTTATTTTCAGTTTTCCTAAGAAGAAATCTCATTTGTTTAAGTACTGTGAAACAAATTCTGGTTGTCATGGAATAGATCTTAAATAAATCCTTTGTGCTGCTCTTGGTAATTACATTTTTGAAGCATCTGTATGTTATCTTTAGATAGTCCCTATATTGTTTTGAAACATGAGATAAATAAGTCTCATGACATAGAAAGAGTGAGCATGTCTTTTTTTTTTCTCTCTCTTTCCCCCCCCCCCCCCCCCCCCCCCCTTTTGTTAAACCTGTAGAAGTCTTAGGAAAGCATGGAAGTCAGACCTGCTTTGCAGAAGGTATCTGGAAGCACAAGAAGCTTTCACTAACATCATCTTGTGTTGGACAGGACCGCCACCGATAAAGGCAAAATGGCTTTCAGTAAAGGATATCGTGTCTATCACAAGCTGGATCCCCTTCCATTCAGTGTGATAGTGGAAGCCAGAAACAGAGAAGAATGTCTCATGTTTGAATCTGGAGCTGTGGCTGTCCTCTGTAAGTCGATATGTTTTGATAACTACAATGTAAAAAGTTGGCAGACTTGACGTTGTGTAAGCTCTTTGCTTTTATTTATGAAATATACAGAAGAAACAGTTATTCTGTTTTTATTTGCTGATGGAGAATCTTCTGATGTAAATGAAAAAAACGCTTCATATCTTTAACTGCTGAGAGGGAATTTTACAAGTTTAAAAAGGTTTCATTGTGAATATGTATTCTCATGTATTCTAAATTTTCTTCTAATAACGTTCAACAACATCTGCTTACCTTTGGTTCTGAGCAATCTTCTGCTTTTGAATACACGATGACTCATTAGGAAGCTAAATCTATATGTTTTATTTCATAATAAAAAGTTCTATATTCTTAAGTGATACATCATCTTAATTTGTTTATCTCAGTTTGTGTCATGACTTTTTGATGGCTTTTTGACTTTTAGCTTTATTTTGTCCTTGTATTTTCAACCTATCGCCATACTGCGTGTGTTAGTTGATCTTGTAATAAAATAAGTAAATAGTGGGAGCAAGGTGTCTTGCAAAGTCATTTTTACATATTTTCAGTGATATATAGAATGTTTCTATTAAATCCTTTTTGTTTTAAAGTCATAGTTTAGCAAGGACACTAAAACGAGAAGTGCAGGAGAGATCCTTGAAGTCTATAGATACGGCTTAAAAATGTAGTTCAGTTTGTATTCTTCAGTACATAAATCTGAGCACCTGGTTGCAGAGGGTTTCTAGGCTTGTTTTGGATTTTTACAGAAAGCTTGCATACTGTGGATGTACTTCTTTTGAATCAGTAAGTTTTTGATGAGTTAACCCTGATGCCTGCTTATGGTTTTGTAATCTAGCTATTCTGAGCAGCCGCTTGGCAGAAAATGGGAGCCTTGATTTGTTGCCTGCAGCATGAGAGGGCTCAAAGAGCGGTGCTGCTCAGGAGGGTGCTCTGTCTCCGAGAGGATGGAGTGGGCTGAGAGGGGCACGTTCCCTACTGCAACAAGACTCAAGGTTAGAAGTGAGAGCCCCAAAGATGAGTGGGGTTTGAGATGTGTTTCTTTTCTTTGGTTTCTGCAATTGGTTCTCCTGTAACTGTGTGTGCTCCTTGTCTGTGGCATTGTCTCTCTCTGAGGCACCTGACTGTCCCTGTGTCCTGTTAGGTGCTTAGAAGTCGGGCCATAGTCATCTGTGCTGGACAGGCCGAACGAGCAAGTGCTCTCAGGCATGTGTCTTCATCAGCATCTTAGTTACTGTGTGATTTGAACAAGCTAACTGTAACTAACTGTTAGAGCCCTAGCAACGGGACGTGCTAGGGTGGTGGACATTACAGCTGAAATTAACTTGTATTATCCAGGTGAAAAACAGTACGTGCTTTTCTCCCATCTTGTGAGAACTGTTTTTATCTGATACGGTTCCTTCTTAGTATTGAATTTGGCTTTGGCAGCAGTATTTGAATGGCACTTCGTGGTGTGGATTGGGTTGGAAATAAGTGTCCAATCACAAAGCTAGTGAACAGGTTTAGTGAAGTCAGTAAAACAAGGGAAAAATGTTTTTGAAGATTTGTGGAAAACGTTTATTTTAGCACATATTTAGTAATCACTGCACATGTTTAAGCTACCTAAGGAGGAATGTATTAAAAATTTATTCATGAAAGTTATGCTCAAAAAGTATAGAGAGTTAATCATTTCTTGTGCTGTGAGACACTGCAGGTAGGTGGGTAGACTTTCCTCTCTAAAATTTCAAAATCTATAACCGTACTGAAGTTCCTGCCCTCTCCTGTGCCTTGCATTGTTATCGGATGGAGAAATTAAAACCCAAAGGAATTTCAAAAGCCTCTCTCCTCTTGGGTTCTGGTTTGTCCTTGGTATTCTGATTGGTAGGTTGCAACATGGTAATTATTTATGCCTAACTATAAGTAGTTGCTCTGAATACTGTTTTCAGTAACCTCAGCGTGTAAACTGCTTACTCTTTCTATCTGGTAAATGGGCTTATTTTTCCAATACTGTGGTAGTTTTAGTTCCTTTTTCTTTTTTTTTTCACTTAAACTCTTTACTGAATAATGATTTTTTCTAATGGTTGAAAGGTCACAATTGTGTGCTAGATAGCAGAAAGGGGCTAGAATTTCATTTTTCAGATTTTTTTCCCCTTTTATTTTGCTTGCTGTTTGCTTATGGTACGTATTCTTTTTGGTACGTATTCTTTTTAGTACATATTTCAAGGAATACAATTATTGGTGCTTGGTTATGGTTTGTAAAGTACTACTCCATTGCTTTAGTCATGCCACCGAATCTAGTCAGAAGAACCTAATCTGTAGCCCCACAAACTTCTGGGTGTTGGTACAAACATGGTGGTAGGGGGATGGTTGGCCAGATGATCTTGGAGGTCTTTTCCACCCTTAATGTTTCTAATGATTCTGTGAAACCTAATTTCAAAGCCAAAGTTAATGAAAGACTGGTCCTTTGGGAAGTTCCCCAAGACGTTTTTTGCATTCTGCATACATAGGTAGAAAAATGGTCAGATCAAGTATGTGTAAATGCAGAGCAGCATCACTGCAAACTGTTAAAAACTTTTTGTTGGTGGTGCTAAGTTCTTAGGGTCTAAAAACTAATGAGACCAATCTTAAGCTGTTAGACATTTTTCAAAAGATTTTAATAAATATTAAAGATATGTTGTTTAGCCTTATGCCTGATCATAGTTCCTGTCTGTATGTGGAACATGTGACGTACGTACAACCTAGTGAAATACATTAGAACTGGAGGTGGATCATGCGGCTCGCTTCTGAGAGGCTTGGTGAACCACATCTTGTGCAGTATGCACTCACAGAGAGGGTCTGTGTTTGAACTGGACTGAGAGAAAGGAACAAAAGCTTGCTGATCCTTTAAATGTCATCTTAAAGGAAGTCCATCTGTCATTTTGCTGAGGGAAGGATAATGGTATTAACCTTCGTCCTCTCTACATTCAGTGAAGCATTGCAAGATAATTCAGAGGGTTTCGTTAGGCTCCTGTATGAAATGCTGTACAATTCGTATGTTTTGTGTTTTTTCAGTGCGTGTTTTATTTGTGCTGAATGTGTTATTCAAGTCAACAGAGTAGGACGGAAGAAAGAAGAGTGTGGACAGGGCGGTTCGCAGAGGGTTGTTGCGTAATCATTCGGTCTTAACGTGGAAGCTGTCCAAGCCGTGCTTCTGCTGGAAGTGTTCTGTGCACTGCTTGTGACATGGATTAGTTAGTGTTACTGTGACCAAAACATCTGAGAAATGCTTCACTTGCCTTACATAAAAATATGAAATACCTCTTTTATCAGCTCGTTCCGAGTATTGGGTTAGCACAGGGTATTGAAGTCTGAAGGGATCCTGCCAACTTGCTTCTCAAGGCCTCGTAAGACATTTGGTTTTAAATGTCAGCAGCCTGACTGCTTCTTTGTTTAGAATTTAGTTGGAGGATGTCATGGATTTTTTTTATTATTATTATTTGACATATGAAATAGGCGGTATATTTATTCTCTGAAATAGGGGCCTTTACTGAGCTATCTTACCTTCAAAGATTTCATTGACCGAGCGGGAAGATGTTCTCTCTCCCTGTGCCTCTCTGGTGAGTCATAACGAAACGAGTGGGAAGCTGTTTTTACTCCTGTCGCCTGTGATGAGTAAAGGAGAATGTTCTGTCATTTGGGAAAATACTGTGCCCCGAGTGGAGACAGAGCTGGAGCTTCGTGCGCATCCTTGGACTTCAGCCGTATGCAAAGCTGACAAGAGAGCAGGTGTGAACAGGAAGAGGCACTGTGCCCACCCTGAGCTTTCTGTAGAGCTGGATAAATTAAGAGCCGTAATAACCTACGTGTGCAGCAGACATCCCAGTATTCATAGTCTTGTTTAGCAACGCCATCACCCATTCACGCTCCATTTCTAAGTAAATACATTCTCTTAAAAAGAAAATCTTGATACTGCATCGCTGGGGCGGAGGAAATAACAGATACCCCATCTGCTAGTGTGGACAGATATAGCATATAATCATTTTGCAAGAGGCTTGGAGCTGATACGGTGCTTTAGCAAACTTAGACACCCAGAAAACAAGCATATGAGCACCACATATATGTGCATAATCTTGAAGGAGGGTAACATTCTGTATACTCACAACCTGCTACTGTGCTATTTTTCTCCTCTTTTATTTTTTTTCCCAAAATGATGTGTATGCAGCATTTTGAGTGGACTCGCATCCCTTAAATTAGGGAAGGAGAATATTTCAAAAGAAATTTCTACATGCCGTTTTTCATAACGGGATCCTACAAAATAAGCAAAATATTGATATTTCCCTATTTTATATTAGTGTACACATAAATGTATGTGTGTGTATATATATATATAGTAATAATAAGAATTAAAATTCTTCAAGCAGTAATTTATCCTCTGAAAGGAGTGTCTGTATTACAGAAAAAGGTTAAATATGGGCTGTGGTAGGAACAGTTTTTGAACGTGCTGTGATACAATATTGTGTTCGTATGAAGCCAGTCTTATATACCAATGTAAAGGGACTAGGATGGATAGAGCACATAGTGAATTCACCCTACCATGGTCATTACTATTTTGACTAGGTGTCATCTTCTGGGCTACACCTACCCATTAAACAGTATCTTAAAACATTTTGGAAGCCTCAGGGAAGCACCAGCTACGGTGGATGCTGAGTGTAACTATGCTGGTGGAGGAGGTTGTCATCTGTCCTCCTGTCATCAGCTGCCATTTACGGAATTCCTTCTGAATTTACTGTCCTTTCAAATCTGCTGGGAAGGTGCTCAGCTCGTTGCTTTCCAGGCATTTCCAGCAAAATCACGTCATTTAACAAAGACAACATGTGTTAGCCTAGCACCCTGTGAAAAGTTCAAGAAGCCCTTACCGTAAGAATTTTCCTGGGAGATTTTTGGAGGCAGTAACTTTTGCCTGAGAGGACTATGACCTGTTTGAATGGCATAATGGAGCTATGAAAATTTGGTCCACAGCTCTGGAAATATTAGGAAGAAGGTTGCTTGCAATAGAGTCTGAAAGCTCTTTGCTTTTCAGGTAGGCTAGCTTTACAGCAATTGTGAAGACCATTCCGTAACTGTACCACAGCCCTGTGCATGATTTTACGAAGGGATTTTACTGTGAACAAATAACTATGTCTGAATATTCCCTTCTCAGTTCAGTAGATTTTCATTTTTATGTTAGCACAGGAGTGATAGTAAAAGGCTTGGCGTTTTCCCTACTAGGCACCCATTGAATCATAGCTCTTGCTAATTAAATGTCTGTTAAGAAGGTTAGTTTGCATACTGGAATTACTCAGACATTGTTTAGAAAAACCAATTAACATCTCTATATTTGAGATAATTTGGTAGCCTTTCTGTATGCTAGCATGTATTTAAATTGAAATTTTTGTGATTGTAAATTATATTACAAATTAATCTGCATAGAACTTGTACAGGCAAAAAGTTGGTACTCATAATTCATATGGTAAAATAACTTAAAACGGTATTAGGAAAAAAGCTTTGTATATTATTAATACTATAGATTTTTTTTTCAGTGAAAAACATGTACTTGGGTCAGAAAGCAATAAAAATGTGCTTGTAGGCTGTTATGTAGGGCAGCTTTAATTTGTTTTTGTTTTTTCCCCTCATCAGTATTGTTAGTTAAAAAGATACGTTTTCTGAAGTAACCAATAGTATGTTTGCATAGTGATGAGACAGATTTTTAAAGCAACCATTCATTTTACCTGCTCATCTTTTACTTTTTTGTTTTGTTCCAAACAGTGTTTAATTTGGTGTGTTATATTTAAAGTACAGTTGCTAACATCTAGAAATGTCTTTTTTTTTTTTTCTTATTGCTGAGTAGAGGTGAATTGTTATTTGGTGGTTCCTCCCCTCAGTCTTAAGATATCTGTAGATTACAGTAATATTTAAACATGTATTTGAGGTGAATAAATATACTTAATAATTTGAACTAGCCAATAAAATGAAAAAAAAAACAAAACTACTAATTCCAAACAATAATTGTATGAAGTATGGCAGCTTTAAATATCAGAGTTCTTCCAGTTTTGTTTGCATCTATTTTATGTCAACGAAGTATCGAAAGTAACAAAATGGTTCTTCAGTTGGTTAACTTATAAATGAAAGTGTTTGCTCTGACTTTACTGTCTCTCCTATGTGGCGATATTCAAGTGTTAGCTTTCATTTAAATACCGAAATTTTAACTGTTCTAATTTGAGAAAAAGGTTCAAAACCTCAATCTTAAAAGCTCAAGAAATTGTAAAACACAACAAAACAAAAAACTTTTCAGATTTTAAACATTTGGAAGTGGCAGTAGCATGATTTTTTCTCTCTTCTAACTTAGATGAGAGTAGTCTTGTCTCTGAAGGAGCTATACATAATTTTGGGATGTGTCCCGTGTTCTACCTGGGAATTGCTACCAGCTCATACTGAGTCATGATGCCACCTTGTGAACCCACCAAGAAGAAAACAACTGTAGAAAGCCAAAATGATAACTTCTAATGTGATTATAGCTTTATAATTCATGTAAAAATTGTAACACTCGTTTTTAGCTGGGAATTAAACAGATTACATTTTGAACCAAGCTGTTGCGAAGACAGGATTTTTAATGGGGTTCCCTTTGTATAACAGTAAGAGGGCTGACATAATCCCTCTAAAATAATTTAATCAGTCACCTTTCTTAAGTGAGTCAGTGACTGATAAGGTGTGATATTACAGATACACGCTTGTGATTTAACTTGGAACAAGTGCAACATTACCATTTAAAAATACTATGGCCTATTAATTTTTAATCAACGTTGACTTAAAATTATTTTATTCTTTTTTTGCTGGACACTGCAAATGAGGCTTGCTGGCTTTCAACCAGAACACATTACAACTTGACCTGAAAACCACATTAAAAATGTGTTGGTGTTTTATTTATTTATTTTTATTATTTGGACTGCCAAATAGCAAATTGTTATCTTTGTTTTAGAAATGAATCAACTTGAATCTAATTAACGTAATGGATTAAGTTGAAGGTGCTTTTCATTTCTTTTCTACTTACTGTCTGAACTCATGCAAAGTAATGGAGGATTGTGGCCTCATAATATTTTCTGTCCATCTTTATACATAGACACGTGTATGCTTGCATTAAGTCTCCTGTTTAGTGCCCCATACATTGTAATTTCAATCTGTTAACTCCAGTGTTATGGATGAAAGTTGTCATTCTAGTTGCTAATTTCTGTCTTTACAAGTTGTGTGTTTTAACTCCTACTTCATAGCAATTGTTTAGCTTTTTTTTTTCAAATAGCCTCAATTGTATTTGCTTACCTCCAATTATTTAAAAATAAATAAATAGAAAAGTCAAATTTTGAAGGAGAAGTAGGTTCATTAATTTGTATGAGTTTATGCTTTTTTGAATGGATATTTATAATAGCTGTGCTTTTTCAAGGTATAGAGCTCATAAATCAAAAGGGCTCTCCTGTCTGCAGGCCAGCCCACCATTCCATGAAGAGATGTTCACATTCCTAAAGAATGTTACAGAGGAAATGAGGAAATGCTCTTGGAAATGCCCTCTCCTCCTGTCAGGATTACCTTAGCCTTGCTGTGGTTTAACTTCTAAGCTGCAGTTCACCCAGCTGGTAATTTCAGCTGTTCACGGAGGAAACTGAAAGTTGGCTTTGCGTGTGCTAGGTATAAGGTATTATAGAGATGAGGTCTTAGCCACATGTTTTTGTAATTTCAGCTGCTTTTGCATATTCACCTTTATCTGAAGACGCCGTGTGCATCCTGAATGAAGTGAGAGGTGGCAGATCTTGATGAAACTTCCTGCTCTGGCAAGGAAGGATCCATTAAATATAATAGATACGGGGAGAATCCGAATGGTTCCAGAGCACTTAACGTTGTTCCTCACCCTGTTGGTGCTGAGTGATATGAAAATCCACAAATTTCTTTGGTATTATCAGAAATGGGAAATGCCACGTGCAGTGGCAGTCAATAATAATTCCTGTCTGGATCTGCTCTGGCCTGGGAGTTTCTACTTCCATCCGTGAATGAAAGGCATCCCTGTGGCTAGTACTGATGGAGAGGCTGGTTTGGGAAATACATTTCCTGTAAATGTTTGGAGGCTGAGTGGATTTCTGGTCTAAACCACCAGTACAAACACTTTTCTATTAACATTGCAGCTTGTTCGTGCCCCCACCAGCCCTGCCTGTCCCTGCCCACCCCTGGGGCCTCCCCACAGGCCCAGGCCCTCACATCAGCCTCAGCAGGGCCAGGCTCCAGCTCCCCACAGCCCTGCCCGGCCCTGGGCCCACCAAGACAGACTGATGTCCCAGCCCAACCTTGCCAAATCCCTGTCCCCATGTCCCTGGACATCCCGGAGCTGTGTCTGACCACAGTTGCTCTCACCAGGCCCGATCCTGACTCCTTGCAGCAGCCTGACATCATGGCCTGTCCCACCAGGAGCCTGGGGCTGGCTTCCGGCCACCAGGATGCTGCTGGTCCTGCAGCTCGAGTGGAAGAAAACAGGAGGGAGCATGGCTTAGCTGTGTCTTCTTCCTGATTTCATCTTGGCTTTTGCAAAATGCAAGTGCTAATCCAAAACATCCCTGGGTAGCCTGGGCCTGGTGCTTCTGTGGTGGGGAAGTGATGCAGTGCTGTGGAGCTAACCCTGAAGGAGTGTTAATTGTTCCCTTTTCTGCTGTCAGTACTTCTTATGGCTGCCTTCTTTTTAGCTCAATTTCTTCAGGAAAGGAGACTTACTTAAAAACCGTTTGTTGGTTTGCTCTGTTGGCTAGTATCAGTCATCCCCAATTCAAAATTATTTCAGATTTCATGGATGCTCAGACTGTGGGAAGGTTCACACTGTGTTATACATACTGTATCTGAAAACCATGAAATGAAACCTAGATGCTTTTGGTTGGTGCTTGGGAGCTTGGTTGAAAGAGTAATAATTGACTGGCTACAGTAAGTTTTTCTATTTCTGTTTTCTGTTTGGTTTTGCCATGTTATTCTGCTTTATTAGTGGCCTTTTTTTTTTCTTTGTAGATCTGAATTTGCAAAGCCCACATTACTTAATTCACTTCAGGCATTTATTTACTAAGGCTTAGAAAGGATAAAGGCGTTGTGTGCAATGGGAAAAGCAGAATAAATCCGCAGAAGACAGAAAAGCCGTTGTTTTAAGATGTCATTAAATGTTGCCGGGCACCCTCAAGAAAAACCCTGCAAAAAGCTATTAGATGGAAACAAAACCTAATCTTTCATTAATAATTCGAAATGTGGAAGAACAACACGGCAGTTTTCTGCTTACCAAAAGTTGAGTTTAGATGAGTGTATTAATATCATTAAATGTGTATTGGAAAAACAGATTGGAAGAACCACACTTTGAGGTTTAGAAGGTGTTCTTTCCACCCTGTTGGTTATCTAGTTAAGCAAAATACATTTTGGTGATGCTGACAAAATCGCTATATGTAAGCAATGTGTTTAGATTAGCTGGGAGTTTTAACACTTGTTATGAATGATGACTTTGGAAAGAATCATGCTGTTATAATTCTCTCTTTCTTAGGTTCGAGATTACAGGAATACAGCGTATCAGATAAATATATTTTTTTAAAGTTTGTTGTTTTTTTTAAGTGCATTTAATAACATCTTGAGTGAGCTTAGATTTCAGGCTGGTGTTAAGTAATGGTTTCATCTATATTGGAGATTCTGGTCCACTTTAAGAATAGACCTGGCAGACGTTTGAACAGAAGGGATAGACTTGTACATGGACAGCACTGGGCTAAGCTTAGGGAATTCTCACTAGAAAGACTTACAATAGCCATTCTGAAGGAAATATAGCTAATGTGATGCAGAACGCTGCAGAGTGCCAAAGCAGTAGGTGTTTTGATTTACAATATATGTCAAACTGTTAGTCCAGCATCAAAGTGAAAATTAACTATTTCTGAGGAGGGAAAAAGCACTAATCATTGTTGACCCAGAAATCTCTATCTTCATGGACCAGTGGCACAGCTGGAATTGTTGGTCCCTGTGCTTCAGGTACAATCTCAGTCAAGAGCAGAAGCTCAGGACTGGCCGGATCCTCTTTCTGCTCTGTGGCATTGCTGTCACCTGGATCTGCCATCAAGCTTGTTTGCCTGGTTTTTCAAGACCAAATCAGAGTTCTAAAGTGTACACTAAAATTAACTCCCTGGTAAACAGTGGTAGATATACTTTAATTTCTTCTAAAATAATACAAATTGATTTTCTTTCACAAATTTCTATTAAAAATTGTTTTCCTAATGTATGACGTGAATTTTAAATACTGTTATGTGGCCCAGCAAGAGTTTAGATTGCCCTGGAATATAGCTATAACTAGATAAACTGCACTTGTGATACTGTAGTTTAGTTATCTGAAAATAATACTGTCACTTCATGGTTTTATCCTTGGAGACAAATTTATTTATTTAGAGATCATTTAGCACTACTCTAATTTTAACTAATTACAGAACAGCACTCTCATGGAAATAATTCACGTGTTTTAGATGCTTTTCATATTAGGAGGTGATATTAAAAGTGTAAGCATTCTCCTTTATTATCACTTGGAGATTTTGCAAGATTTTCCCTTTTTTGTTGCCTAAAAACATAGCGTGACCATACGCTGTAATAAAATCAAATACTCATTTTCCATTATAAAAAGCCATATGCTTATACGTTCTGATTTCTTTCTGGCAAGTTCATGTAAGCGCTATAGCTGTACTCTTGGATTTTCAGTTCAGAGTGGACTCATTCTCCCTATCATCATATACAGTCTTTACCGTCATAACATCTTGTGTTTTCTCTCCTCAGCATCTGCAGAAAAAGATACAATCAAGAATACCTACTCCAAAGTAATGGATGCATATGGGCTTCTAGGCGTTTTAAGATTAAACCTTGGTGAGTAAACTATCTAAAACCTTAATTTTTCGTTTGGGAAAGAAAATTGTGCTGCTTCTGTAAAACTGCACAGCACAGGATCTCCAGAACAGGAACTGTGCTTTTTTTTTTTATTTTTTGACTTTGTAGAGTAACTTGCAAGTTTGGAGCATTCCCAGAAATGAGGGAGTAGACAAAAATAACTTCCGTTTTTGCAATCCCTGTTATTTTCAGCATCGTTTCTCCTGTTTGTGTTTCCTTTTATTCTGTTGAACTTGAAAATGGCTTCTTGATGTTGGTTATGCTTTCATTTTTTTCAGCCAAATCAGGTTAAGATTATGCACATTTAAGAATATAAATACGTCAGCATCACAGTCTACTAAGATTCATTCTCTTACCTTTGCCTTTTCTGGTTTCACAGGAGACACGTTGCTACATTATTTAGTTCTAGTAACAGGATGCATGTCTGTGGGAAAGATTCAAGATTCTGAAGTCTTTCGAGTTACTTCCACTGAATTTGTATCATTACGAATTGATTCATCAGATGAAGATCGTATTTCAGAAGTGCGCAAAGTTTTGAATTCAGGAAACTTTTATTTTGCATGGTCTGCAACTGGTGTCAGTTTAGATCTTAGTCTTAATGCTCACCGCAGCATGCAAGAGCACACCACTGACAACAGGTTTTTCTGGTGAGTTCATAGTGTGTTTTATCAGACATTATGTAAAATAACACATGCCTGTTCAGACTAACCTGTGCCAAGTTTTTTTAACCTTGTCTTTATCAGCTCTTAAATGTATGCCCTTGTCTCACAAATGTTGATGAGCTAGAACAGCATTATTTTAATTGTAAGGACATAACTTTTATCTTAATGATGCAATGTTTCCATGGCCACCTGGAATTTCTTAATTGGAAGAGACAGACTTTTTACTGCTTGTGATACTATACTTTGATCTGAACAGTTGGTCGTGATGTGTTACATTTCAGCTTCGGTGTCTCTTAATTCTTCATCAAATCTGTCAGTTTCTTTAAGTGAGTGTGGGCATGGAACTTTAAAGAAATTTTTCATCTTTTGAGTATTCTGGCTTCTAAAATGGTGTGCAGTTTATATGTAGTTTCCAAATGGGTTTCCACAAATCGAAAGGATTTAAAAATTTTATTACACGGATAATAGCGTTGTCGCTAATTTTGTTGAAACAGAGTAGGTACGTTACACTACAGTGCACGTTGCTTGGCTGCTGAACTTACTATCTTTTTACAGAATATCTTTCAATAAAGCCAAGTTTTTGACACAAAATTCTTGAGGAAAAGAATACTCCTGTTTCTGCCAATAATTATCTTAAATAACCCCAGAGATGCATTCTGACATTTAGGGAAGGAGAACAAATTCTAATCCCTTATTTTCAGCCTTTGTTAAAAATGGAATATGTTTCCATAACCATTGGAAAGGTCCTGAAGGTTCAGCAGTAGGTTGAACAGGTGAAAAGCTACCTCTTCCCCCTCTTTTGTTCATTATGCAGGACACCAAAACACCTCTGGCACACCATTGCCACTGTTTTGGTCAGATAGAGGAGTATGATCTGATTACTACGTAAGACCAAATATGTGTATTAGGACAGAAAATAAGCTGTAGTTTTCAGAGACTTATATCTTAATGTAGATATACAGGAATTATGGGAACCTAGTTATTTATGTCTGGAAGAAGACTGAGCTCCATCTTAATAGGTCAGTATTTCAAGGCTTGAAGTGACGATACCTGCTGATCCTATCCAAATCAGATTGGCCTTGCATTTTGTCCCCTGTTGCAAAACTTCTTAAGTTACCTGGCTTTTTTTTCAGTAAGAATTGGCCTCAACAGGAGGAAGATGTAGTGTCCCAGATTCCAAGATCTAGAAATGTAAACACTAAAAGTGAATAATAGACAGTGTTCTGCTTATGCATTTCAGTAAGCTGTCTTGGACTTCTATTCAAAAGTTCCAGTCTCACATTTTCCAGGGAAGAATGTTGTTTACTTTCTCAGTCTTCTATTGTAATGCATTTGCGTACCGTTCTGTGAAATGAATGCATTCATCTGATTTGAATCTTCATTAATGAGTATTTTTAAAGCAGCCAAGGTGTTTGATGAATTGCAAGTATATATATTTTTTAATTAGAAACTTAGAATGAAAAGGCTAACATTAAAGTAAATAGCTTCAACTATTAAGCCAAACATTATTTGAAATTATGATAGAATTTTCTGGGCAGTGATGAAACAATTCCCTTACTAGAGTTTGCTTTTCTTTGCTATACAGAAAACTTTACTTCCTTTTTATACAATTGAAGCAGATCAAAAGCCAAGTCCCAGTACAGTGAGGTTAAACAAACAAACAAAAACCCTCACAAAACCCAACCTTCAGTCTTATTTATTTTCTTCAGTGTCACTACTTAATGTGCAGGTATATCCAGATTGTGGATCTTTCTTTCATTTGAGCAGTAATTGGTATTAGAGTTGGGTATATGTAATACATAATGTACCAGCACTTAACCCTGAAACTGGTATTTTCAGAAATCTGAGAATCAATTGGTTATGAATGTATTCTTGGGAATATAAAAAAAAAAAAAAAAAACCTTGAACTTTTGTGGTTTTTTTGCTAGGTGAAGAGCAGAGGCTGTGAGTGTTGGTTATTTTTTTTTTTTGAGATCATTACAATTCATGGCTACACCCCCATACTCTTCCAGTGCCGCGATCAAAGCAATTCTCTTGGGACCTTTGCTATTTCAAGTATATTTAAATAATAATTATATCATGAAATTGTCATACATGATGTTCTTCTCTTATCTGTAGTAGTGGGCATAAGATCTAAGAAGTTAGCAGCTGGCTTAACAAATTGAGCTGTGTTTTATTTCCTTCCCATTTTTTTTTTCCTGATAGGAACCAATCACTTCATCTACATCTGAAGCACTATGGTGTGAATTGTGATGACTGGTTGTTACGGCTCATGTGTGGAGGAGTGGAGATAAGGACAATTTATGCAGCTCACAAGCAAGCAAAGGCTTGTCTCATTTCACGACTAAGCTGTGAACGAGCTGGGACCAGGTTTAATGTTCGGGGAACTAATGATGATGGTCACGTTGCAAATTTTGTTGAAACAGAGCAGGTATGTTAGTTACAGTGCACATTCACTTGCCTGATGAGCTCAATATAAACAAGCATGTGGATAGTTTTTTGCCCTAACTCAACAGATTGTGAGTCATTTATAACCAAAGATACCGGAATAGCTCCTTTGCTGCTGAATAAGGAAACTAAGTAGCTTACATAATTCGATGATCTTGGTTTTTAGTGTAGCTTGAGGTCAGGGCATGCGTGGGTCTGAGTTTTAGTAGCCTAAGAAGTTGCTACACATCAGCTGAACTGCTGTAGGTGGCCATATTTGCTCTTAACCTGAGCTGTGAGTGAGCATGTACTACTTTTAGCTTGAGCTAATTGTAAACATCAGCAAAAGAGATTTGGGCAAATTCGTGTTATATGGTGGTTGGGCAAAGATAAAAGCATTCCTATGGTTACTTAATATGGCTCAGCTAAAGGTAGTCTTTAAAGCCACTGTAATTCCACTGCATTTGATTGCCCTTATTATAGAGAAATATACAAAGCTATTGAATCATTCTTTGCTGGACTTTCTTTGCTTATTTCTTATGATAACCTAGTTATCAAGGTGGTGTTCCTGCAACTGTATTCATGTGAGTAGGTATCTTTGACTGACTGACTCCTGCAAAGCCTGGGTGACTTCAGCAGGATTTTATCTAGATAGGGCTCTGTCCATACACATCCGATTTTAGGAGCTTAGTCAGAACGCTGTCGTTACAGTTTCTCTGTCCAAGTTTCCTGGCAGATAATGTCACTAGATGACTGTGGCATATCATCCTACTTAGTTTTCTTTCCTTTACACACAACACACCGCTGTATTTTGAATTCTAATGCACAAAATCTGTGCAGGTGTTCTGAGTAGGGTGCATTGTTATTTTCTATGCATAGGTTTACATCCCAACTGTTATGGGTTTTGTGCTGTAAGAAGCAGAAAACATACAGGAAATTCTTACCAATTTTTTAAATGTCATAGTACAAAAGTCATTCAGGCGATATTAATAAAATCTTGACGTATTTGCTTAGACTTTCTGAATCATGGTTTGGCAGGAAGTATAGAATTGCCAGAACTTCCTATATGAATTGTTCAGAGTAGGGAGAGGAAAAAGTGTGGGGAAGACAACTGGTATTTTAGCTTACACCGTGGAATAGGCAAATGTGTAAATATATTTTCTGTGTGTGTAGCTAAGGCTAAGAAAACTAAAACTTTCTTATACTCCCTAATGCCTATTAATACTATGATTTTTTTCTCAACAGGTGATATTTTTAGATGATTCTGTGTCGTCTTTCATACAGATTCGAGGATCTGTTCCATTATTTTGGGAGCAGCCAGGCCTGCAGGTAAGCAGGAGATGGCTCTAATTATTATTCATGTTTTTTTAGGCATCTTAGAGTAGTGTTTAGGCTCTTCTGATCAGGATGAGGTTGTCCTTTGGGAGCAAGTAGGTGCTATTGTTTAATACACGAAGCCTGCTACTCTCGGGTCTTTGAATGCTGTTTTGCATCCGTTGGATGTAACAAACATCCAGTGCTTTGAGATGTTTTGTTTCTGAAATTGAGTTTTTCTATTTTAATTTAAATTGCTGTTTCAAAATAGGTTATCTAAGGGCATACAAAGAGACTCGTTTCTTTTGAATTGTTCTCGAGTACGAGCCTTTTCAAGAAGTCATATGGATCAAGAGTAACTGCAATATAATTACATCCCAGTTTTCTTGAAAGAGGGATTGTATCAGCAACTACTGTTGTGATATATTTTTATAGGGAAGATTCTGAAAAGTTCATTCTTCATAGTTACTGTAGGTTCCTTCAGCTAGACATATGGTAAGTAGAACCACTAAAATATGTACATACCTTTTATTCAGAACAAGAAGTAATTAGATGATGTGACTAAATATATTCAATCAAAAAAGTTATTCTTAGAAAAATAAGAGGAACTTAAGAAAAATCAATAAAAAGAATGCACAGTGTAGCATGTAGAATAAATTTGGGGGATTTAATTTAGGTAGTGAAATGAATTTTTAGGTCACATTTAGGATTAAGAGGTCTTTGAAGAGTTGGTCAAATGTGTAAAGACAAATAATTTAATGTAATCTTCATGTCATAGGTGGGATCCCATCGTGTCAGAATGTCAAGGGGTTTTGAGGCGAATGCACCAGCTTTTGACAGGTAAAGTGATGTCTTGGCTTTTTGTTAATGTTCTACAAGCTATTACTAAGTGATGCATCAGTGTGATGGATATATTATTTCAAACAGGAGGCTTTGCTTATACAATACTGTGATTCAGCAAAGCAGTGAACTGCCTGGGTAGGTTTTTCAAACTGCTACAGGTTTGTTTGCACCTCTGAGTGCTTTGTTGAAAAGTTTGAAGAAAATTTAAGTGTGTGAATACTTTATTAAATTGAGAACAAAAATTGTAATAGGCTTACATTGAATAATCTATATTTGTCAGCTGCTTTATAAAAGTGAAATCTGTATTTCAATTTTATTCCCGTCATGATAGTTCAGTTTCACAACCTTATGGTTTTAACTAAACGTATTTTGTTAAACAACATTTTTGGTGCTGTTATCCTAATTAAACATCAGTCAGTTGATAGATGCTATCATTCAGTGATATTGGCTTGTTTGGCCATGATGTAATAAAAGGCCTGCAGGAATTATTAGAGTAGCCAGTACATTTGTGTAGTGTCTCAGTCAGGGTTCCACCTGTTCATGTTAATTTTCAGCATGCCAGAAAATATGTGGAATTTTTCTTCTGTTAACAGGCATTTCCGAACTCTTAAAAATTTATATGGCAAGCAAATTATTGTAAATTTACTTGGGGCAAAAGAAGGGGAGCACATGCTCAGCAAAGCTTTCCAGGTAAGTACAACCATTCTCGCACTGTGCATATCCTTAAAATTTGCGTGCTTGTTATGAAGCTTTTATATAACCTCTGAAAAAATGAAATAGGTGTGCTATCACCTGCAGCATCTACTGCTTGGAATTAAAATTGCATTTATCATAAAAGTACCGCTTAATATAAGTAACATGAAATTATTTTTTTTAAAAGCTAGATTTACAGTTATTTTTTGATTCTCTTCAGATTTGTTACTGAAAAAATGTAACAGAAACAGACAACATTGAAAAATGTTCAGTTATTTTCATATTTTATGCTTATAAGTAGCCTATTTATAAAGGAAATCTTTTTTGCACAGTAATGCTGGCAATTGATACTTCATGGCATTTCATACTGTGGCATTTCTTTTTAAAATCTCGGCATTTCTGGGTATATTACTTTAATATTTTTTTTAAAAAAATCACAAATTAGTTTTGCAATTTGAACTTAAAAGCTGCTTTTTGATTAAATAGGAGTATTTGTTCAGAAGGTATTGACTGTAACTGGCTACTTCTATGAATTCCTGCTAGGTATGTTAAAGATAACTGTCACGCTGTAGTCCGCAAATGCTGACAATTTGAGAAGCTCTGTTTGAAGCCAGAGAACATGTCAGCAGCCGTGTGTTGTTTCCCTTCCCCTTTTTCCTTTTCTCTTTGTATTACAATGGGTGAATATTTTAGGTAATTTACTAGCAACTTTTATGTATCCAAGCTATCCTGGCGGGAGACATTATTGCTCCCATATGTGTATCAATGCCTAAAACTGCTTATAGCTCTACCAACAAAGATTTTGTGAGCACTTTTAGGATTTTTCAGGGAATAATTGGGGAAGTTTTGCTCAAACCACCCTCCACAGCCTGAAAATCCTCTGAATTTCTTTTTTTTTTTTCCTGTAGTTTATGGAGTATTTAGTCAGTCATCATTGCTGGCAGCCATGTCTAAAAGGGCTTCCACCGAAACAGCTCTTTGCAAGCTGAAGCATTTTAGCAGAAGAAACAGCTTTCATATGCATACTGTATTGGTGACCCCTAGTATTGTAAGCAAAAAACCTGACTTTGATTGTGGCAAGAAAAAACACAGGCAAAATATTAATCAATTCTGAGGGACTTATTGAACTATAATAATAATAATGTTTTCTTCTTTTCATTACAGAAAGCATGTAATAGATAAACATTTTTAAGGCAGTTCTATTAGTTAACCTCGTATTTAGCCTAAGCTGTTCTATGTTCATTTATTGGTATATTTATGTTTTTCTTGTGTTTAAAATATCAGAGCCACTTGAAAGCATCTGAACATTCAGCTGATATCAAAATGGTGAACTTTGACTATCATCAAATGGTTAAAGGTGGGAAAGCAGAAAAACTACACAGTGTGCTTAAACCTCAAGTCCAGAAATTCTTAGAGTGTGGATTTTTTTTATTTTGATGGAAAAGAAGTTAAAAGGTTTGTGTTTTTTGTAACTTTACTCAAATTAAATTATGTTTTTAGGGTACTTGTTACCCTGTAGCAAGAGGATAAGAGGAAAAATATTTCTAGTTATTTATGTTGTTGTATTTTTATTGTATACAAGATGATGTTCAACAGCTAAAGTATGAATTGCTTATTTTATTCAAATTTTGTCTCGTTCTGAATATGCTCTGAAAGTCTTGATGGAAAATGAGACATTGATGGTGTACGACTTAATTTTCATCATTTTGGTGAGAATGGGGAATTGTCCCTTTTCTTGGGTGTACCCATAGAGGATTAAAGAATGAATGTTTTTCCCTGTATAACGTTATTCATAATTTCTTCAGCAATAGAGCATACCACTTTATGTTTGTTGTGAATGTTATGTTCAGTACAGTCTTCCTCAAAATTTGTTTGTCTGGATTTTCCCTATTGACAGATTCAATTTTCCACAAAATGAGTAACTCACAATAGCCACAGAAGTTTAAAATGTAATGAGTCATAATACCTTCTTATTGTGAGATCTTTATAGAGGCTTTAAAATAAAGTTTTTGCCACTTGGGAGAATTATAATTACAAAAGTATCTTATCAAGGTGTGTGCAAAAAATATACATTGAAATGTCCTTGTTTAAAAATGTACAAGCAGCTGTTCAGTAACCTTGAAGACAAGATGTATTACTTAATTTTGATCAGCAGTCTGTGCTTTTTGCAGTTCATATAAAAATACATCATCAAAGTAACAACTTATTCTAATACAGCTAGTTGAGGAAGAGGAGACAAAGGTAGTCTAGAGAGACATTTTTAGCAGCTTATGTTTGCTTTAAGTCACGCATTTCCAATTTTACCAAATTCTTTTTAGCTCTAACTTCTGATAGAGAAATTCTTTCTAGTACTTGTGGAAGTGTTGAGGATTGCAATGGGCAGTAAACTGTTACCATGGCAGTAACTGTAATTGTAGTTGTTAGCAGAGCTCTGGGGGCCTGTACCTCTGTGGTAGCAGGGATGTACATTTTATCCCCTGCTCTGTGCTGCCCAGTCCTGCTGTACGTGTACTTCTGTCCTTACTTCCCTATCCCTTTTCCTCGAGCAAAGGCTGTGCTTATCTCAGCAGGAAAAGAGAGGCAGGGTTAGAAATAGGCAACATTCCTGTTCTACTCCCTTTCACACCCTTCCTCCTTTTAATTAACACCAGAGCAGAGCTGCTGTGCGGGGTTTTCCATGAAAGGAGAATTGTTGAGCAAGGGGATGCTGCAGTGTCCTGGCTTCCATCTTCTAGTGCTGTGGGAGGGAAGAAGAGGGTTACAATGCCACTCTGTTCTGACCTGGCTGTGGGATTAAAAACCCCAGCGGCAGGGTTTAGTAGACCTGTATGAGATTAGATTTAGTGGGAGGGCAGTTAGGTCCCATAGCCACCTCAAAACGCTTCTCCAAAAGCGTTATAAACTTTTTTTTATACCATAAAAATGGTATACTCCCATCCCTTTGTGGAGTGTACTACTTGGTCTTGCTGGAGTGTCAACTGATATCATCCGATAACAAAATGAAAGCGGAATGGGCTGTGACTTACGATAACTTTAAGAATTGCTTGGAGTTCATGGACTATCTCCTTTGGAGAATGTAAGTTTTTCTTCTAATACTGGTCTTAAGCTGGTTTCTATTTCAAATCAAACAGATAGTAATGAAATGAAATAATCTTGTAGAAGGTTTTTCAAAATTTTCAACACTTTTCTGATTAGATGTTCAAGTAGAGTTAAAAAAAAAAAAAAGTAGATGTCCAAGTAAAGTGTGATGAAGCTTTACTCACTTAATTGGACAAAGCATGTAGTGGGAATGTTGAAAGACACAAAGTGTAAATCACTGGGAGAACCATCAGAAGTTCGTCCTCATAGCCAGCCAAGAACATGGACATTGCCTATTGTGATCCTTCTGAGAGCTTTTTAACATGGATTGATGGGCTTCTTTCAAAGAAAGACAGCACTTCAGGGACCCTGAAGGCCTCAAGCATCTGTTGAGCTGAAGGGAAGGGGTTTATTTTTTCATGTTTATTTGGGGAGGAAAGAGAAAGTAAAGAGAGGTTGAAATTCCTGTTACTCTCAGTTTAATTAAGGAAATCAAGCAATTGTCCTAATACATTCTTAGTTTTGTTTTCATATTTATTATCTTTTTCCTCTGAAATTCTTGTGAAACGTGTTAGTTAGATTCTTTGAAAATAAAACTTCATCTTGCATAATACCTTAACCAAGAAAGCAAGGAGAAAGGCAGAAAAAATAAAGTCAGTCTTATTTTATTTGCAGAAAATAAATTACTTTTGCGTAATGAACACCGTTGCAAAATTCCCTGTTGTTATTTTAGCTAACCCTCTATTGCTGATGCATTTATAAACGTACTTGAGATGACAGTAACAATGCAGCGACAATACCCTGATTTACTATTCTGGTTCAGATCTTGATGTCCCTGTCTTTTGGTGATGATATGTGTGTTAAATGAGTTATTTCAGTTGTTTTCTCTCTGTCTCTCGTTGTCCTTGGCACAGATCTCAAAGTGGTACTGTCAGAACAAACTGCTTGGACTGTCTGGATAGAACAAACAGCGTGCAGGCTTTCTTTGGCTTAGAGGTAGGAAAAATTAACATGGATTTCGAGATAGAGTTGCTCCCGGTGCTTCTGTAGGAATCAGGTTGTAAAAGTAGCTGTGTGTTCTGTATGATAGCTGAATTAGAACGTAACATTGGTTGCCGTTCAATTTATAGCATGATACTCTTCTTATTCTGTGGGCAGCCAGCTCTTAGTAGTTTGCAGAAGCCGTTGCGATTTCACTCATCACTGAGCTCCATTCCTGATGTGTTTTGATAATAACAAACACGTTGACCTCTATTACTCTTTTTTTGGGGGGGAAACAAGAAATGTTCTAGTTCTAAATTATTTAAGTCAAAAGACTTGAGAACCAAAACCAGATCATTTTATAACTAGTGATTTTTTAGAAGAAAATATTTACAAGTCAACTACATAATTCTTCTCCTATACTGCTACTTATCTTTAAAAGAAAATGAAATGCTGAAGCTAAGGTTACAGGTACAATTCAGCTCTATAAACATGACAAGGTATCAGTTTGTTCAGAATTATATATATAAAACAAAGATTTTTGGGGCGGTGTGTATACGCTGAAAAGATATATCTTTGAATAAGTATTTAAAGATTTCAAAGATCTTCTTGCAAATGTTGCTTTCAATTATTGCAGATGCTAACAAAACAGCTGGAGGTATTAGGATTAGCAGAAAAGCCTCAACTGGTTACTCGCTTTCAGGAAGTTTTCCGATCAATGTGGTCTGTCAATGGTGATTCTGTCAGTAAAATTTATGCTGGAACTGGAGCCCTTGAAGGAAAAGCTAAGGTAGAGTACATTTTATTTTAGAACTTGAGCAATATTCAATGTGTGCGTGTTATTTTTTAATTCTGTCATGAATTTAAGAGGGATGAGATTTTCTTTTTTTTTGTGTGTGCTTTTGTTGTAATAAAAAACAAACTAATGGGAAAAAAACAAACAAACGTTTAATGAGAAAAGTTTGATTATGTTGATAACCAGATCTTGTTTCAGTACATCCTTTATTAGTCAGACTAATGCTTCCCAGATAATACTATTCTGCAGGAAATGATGAGGCTCAAAGCTTTTATTTCTTTAGATCATATCTATATGTATTTTTTTTTAAAAAAAGTATATTCAAATCAGCTTTAGTTTCTTTGAAAAGTTTCATTTTTCTGCCTTCTGTTGTTTCGGTTTAATTCAGATCCTTTTAATTCTCCTTTCTTTTAAAATGTATACCCCTGGACATTGTTGATCATGCTTCTAGTGTTTATTAATAGTGCTAAAATTTAACAACTTATAGTTAGGTGTTTTTCCTTTGCATGCTCATTCAGCTATTTCTTTTTAGTTCTGCAATTGCTGAAGAAAAACAACCAAATTCTGTTTCTACCTTCCTTTTTAATATTACAATAACAATTCTGTACTATACTGCAAATGTAATGCTCTGTTTCTCATCAATTTGTTTTGTCTATGTTGATGCTTGAGTGGTTCAGATTTCCTAATGCTGCCTCTTACTTTCCTTTTTAACAGTGTCACTTTTCTTGTTTCCATAACTCTCTCTCATCAGGTGATACCTGTCAAGACAAACAAATGTTGAGCCATAGTAGTTTTTGCCCTTAGTTCCTTCAAGAATTTTTTTCATACCATTGTTTGTATTCAAGAATACAATGCTCATTCCATGATCTCTGTTTCATTTGTATATGTACTATATACTCATAGTTGGCTATTTTTTTTCCCATCACTTGTTCATTCAAACCATATCAGGGTCCTTCTCTGCCCAAGTACAAGGCATCACAGTAAGCTACATTAAAAAGAAAACAAGTAAATAAGCTTGTTGCTGATTCTGCCCTTACTTGGTGCATACAAGACCTTCTCACTTGGTAATTGCTTCTATTTTAGTATAGAGTGGAATTTAGTTAAAAGTATTTAGTTTTATTTTCTTACAAAAATGTCACCCAGACCCTCAAGAAAACTACAGTAAGTATTTTTTGGGGTGTTTCCTCTTCTCCTGACTTTCTCATTCAACCTCACTTGTTTCTTCTCCTGAATTAATACGTTCCTGACATTCATTAGACTATTTTAAATTGTTACTTTATAAATTGCATTTATTGTATTTACACTTAAATTTTTAATGTGTAAAATGCAGAGTATATTTACTCTGCTGTTTTTATAATAATGCAGAATAGTCAATTGCTGTGCTAGGGATCCTTGCCCTGGTACAACTGTTAATGAGTACCAAATCTCATAATGCAAACACAGTGTCCCTGATAAAAGTCTTTGTGTCCAAAAAGGATCTTTAATACTTGCAAAGCCATACATTACTTGTATTCTTCCAGTGCAACTTGACCAGGTCACTAGTTCGTATCTTCAAGAGCATTCTCCTAATATATTTTAAAATGTGGTTTTTAAGTTGTTATTCTCATTTCTCAAATACAAAGTTTGATGTTTGAAGTTCTTCCATTTCTTGCTTGTCAGTTTGATTCTTCAAAGTCCAAGAGTACTTAGAAGTAAAAATATGGAAATTTAGGAGAGGAGAAAAAATATTTTAACCTTAAATGTGTTAATGTACGTTTCTATACTGAAAAACAGTCCTTTAAGAATTATTATACTAATTACATCTAACTGCTTGCCTACTCTTTCTTTTGCTTTCTCTGGGTTCCTTTCAATTAATTGCCTGATATGTGAATGGTGAGTGTGTTTTTGGATCATGTCTTAAGTTATACATTGTCTGACGGAAAGCGAGCAGCATCCTATTAAAATTCTATTGCAATAGTATGCTCCCCAACGCTTCATTCACATTATCTTACAAAATCATGCTGCAAATTTGCTACTACTTATCCTTGACAAAAGAGTAGTTTCTCTTCTTGTTATATAGTACAATTAATTGAAATAAACGATGGATGGCTTGGGTTTGTAGTTTTTTTAAGCTTGTCGTCTTTCCTATGTGCATTTAAGAGACCTTCATGAACGATGCAAGCTGTAAACTTAGAGCGTTTTTAATAATAATATAATACCATGCAGCATCCCTGATAGATTATGGTCTGCATTTCATGCACATGCCATAGCATGTGTTTATGTATGCTTTGCAGGCAAAGTAAACTTGTGTGCATAAGACACACTAAGCCATGTAATCAATAAAATGTCTTTGTGCCTGGGAAGTCATTGTCAGTGCTCTGTACACAGGTTAACGCTGCAGGTTTTTGAATCAATTAGGAGACTGCATGGCATGTTGATTACGGTATTCTCTAGCTGTCTGACCCACAAGACTATCTGTAGTACCAGGGCATCTCTTGGAGATTCTTGCTGAGCTACTGTTGTAAGACTGCTCTTTCAGAGCACTGTTCTGTTGTGCCGCTGGTGTGCAGTGTGTGCAATGACAGTGCCTTGGTACATACGTAGCTATAGATTAGTGAATATGTTCCTTCTGGGATACTGCATGAGACTTGCATGTTATTTTAAAAAGTTAAGGAGTCTTAATAAATTGAAGCTGTCCCTTTTGTAACATGGGTATTTCAGAACGTGAATTCTGAACTAATATGCTCGTATGTGCATATATGCATACATATTCATGTATCATGACATTTGGACTCAAGTGCTTCTTCATCTCACTATTTGGGGAAATGCCCAAAATCCTGTATCATGGTCTAAACATGGCATTATATCAATTTAATTTTTGAAGACTAAGGGTTTAGGAAAAACTGTTATTCCCCTTCCTGCAGTATTTTGTTTAATTTAAATAATTTAAACTGGAACAATCTGGTTCTTAGATATGTCTTGAAGGTATTAGCATGTTGTTTAGCATTTGAGGAAAAAAAGCAGATGTAGTACAGTAAGCTCAGGAGACTTTTATTTAACACCAAAGGAAGGAAATTGCCTTAGATATTAAAATCATTATTGCAGTTTACAAAAATGTTAATGAATATTGCCAATGTTTCTGTGAGCAATGTCCAACATAAAATATTTTATACGTATTCCTCCCTAACAGGCTGGAAAGCTGAAGGATGGTGCTCGTTCTGTGACCAGAACGATTCAAAATAACTTTTTTGATAGCTCCAAGCAGGAGGCCATTGATGTTTTGTTATTGGGAAATACCCTAAATAGTGATTTAGCAGATAAAGCACGGGCTCTCTTAACCACCAGCAGTTTACGCGGTATGTGTCTTTCAGGATTTTAATCTGTCTCATAACTATTTAATATAAGAAAGCTGTATGGAGTCTGTTTTCAAAGCAGTATTGGAAAGTGTAAATGCTATTTTATATTCTGTTGGCTTATTAAAAGATAAAAAGATACTTCTGCTTTACTAATACTACCAAACTAACATGCTGCAGTCATTTCTTTACTGTTTGTATTTTGTTCATACCTGGTGGTGTAATAGGTAAATATTTGTGGAGCGTATTTGTCTGAACTTTAAGTTAGATGCATGTGAGCTATGGTTTGTTCAGTTCTTCAAATCTGTTTATAGCAAGTGTTAACCACAACAATTACTTGCTGAATTTTGGGGGAAAAATATCCTGGTTTATTTTAAAAATGTCTTTTTTGATAAAGGTTTTCCTTAACTTGATCTGTTATGTCAGTGAAGAACTTCTCATTGTGGTGTTAAACTAGATGCAAAGCATTTATTCTTTTCACAAGCTCAAGAGGGCTAGTGTTTGTCATCATTCTGGTTTCTTCTACCAAGGAGCTAATGGAAGAAAATTTCAGATAACAGGAGCTATGAGAAAATTCCTGGTAAATGAGTTTCCATCACAAAATTAATTTTTGTGTAAGAAGCCTTTCCCAGGAATGTGTGCACCACCAAAGTTTGTCAGGCTGTGGGTGAAATTCTGCATCTAAATTGGAGAGAGGTTTCAATATGGAGTTCTGCTTAGGCACAGTCTTGTGGGATTTGGAGGGTCTGACTACCTCGGTCTAGCGCACCTGATCAGAATGGGGCAGTGAGCCACAGAAACCTGTGTTTCCAAACAGAGACGTAGCCTACACAGTCCCCAGGAGTGCCTAGTTGTGTCTCATCCTTCTGGAGCTGTGACAGGCAGGAAAGCAGCAACTAATCCAAGTGTAGGGCTGTGTTTAGACTACTCTCCTGGGGTGTAAGAGAGAAAGGAGCTAGTTCTTGAGCAAGGAAGAAGCTTAAGCTTGAATCTTCTTCCCAGGATCCCAGGTAAGAATGTCCAAAGCGCTGGGTTATTGCAGTTTTTAGGGATGAATAACATTCTTGACTTTTCCAGTTTTTTAACCTTTTTCCTAGACACTTTCTAACCTGGAGTGGTAAAAATGTGTTAGAGCTTCAGTGCAAATCTGTGGCATAAGGAAAAAAAGATCTTGCCCAATTGTAGCATTCATCTTGCGGGAATGAATTTATTACTACATGGAGTCAGGAAGATTGTTTTCCTCTCACTTTACCACAAGGTTTCGTGTTATTGTAACTATTCCTGTATCTGAAACCTGTTAAATCCACCTTGCCTCAAAACTAGTTGAAAGTCATTCTTGTTTATTCTCACTTTCTCTGTGAACGCAAGCTATCCTTTCCATATTTGCAGCACTTGTCAGCTGAGGACCATGAGTTTCTCTTCACTGAATGTAGTGTCTTTGTGTTGTCTACTAGGTGGGAACTAACCAGAGAAATACTTCAACACACCTAAATCTACTACTAGTTGAGCAGGAAAGGGGACTTTGTTAACACTGTTGTGAAACTCTTTAGATTTTGCAGCATAGATGATGTGTTTTAACTGATCTGAACAGTTACGTGTAGTAAATTGTATATTGTAGCATGTTCTGTCTGATTTTTTTTTAATTGCTTATTTGACTAATCTTTTCCTTGTTTCCTTCTTACTGCATCCGTAGTTTCAGAGCAATCATTACAATCAGGTATAGTATAGAAAATTAAGCTGTAAATATCTGAGTAGCTCTTCTTCTCTGTCTTTTTTCTTGTGCCTAGTTGCATAATATTTGGTTGCGGGCTCGCGTTTTCCTGGTACTGTTTGGGCCTGGCATTCATCTGCCACAAAATTCCTTAATCTGAGACAGGTTCTTTAATACAAGAGAAGTGAAAATACAAGAAGTGAAAAAGATTGCAGTTATGCTTGGTGAATTATGAAGAGACAGCCAATACTTTGTGTTTTCTTTCTTGTAGTTTTTGTTTTTATTTTTGCAAATGCTTTATTCTCGCTGTAGAGGAATTTGCTTTTTTAATCTGGTTTGGGAGCTTCTGTATTTTTGTTCCGTCAAAATGTTTAATTTAGGATATCAGGTGAAATTTCTTTAGTACAATTTGTAACTTCATTGACTTGGCCATTAGAAGGCTTTACGTTTGTTCTTGCATGAGACTGGCTGATTTTGTAATAATTTTACAGGAATGATCTAAAATAATATGCTGACACTTGTTTTCTTGTGGAGCAAAAGTACAGTCAAAACTACAAAGATACAGTTACTTCTGCATGCAACGTGGAAGTACTAGAGCATCCATTTAGGTAAAATTCTCACTGAAGAGGGGGCCTGGAGAAGGGAACTATAATCTTTTGAGACGTGGTTATGTCTTGAATGCTGTTTGATGGGCTCAAAATGAGACAGACGTTGGGCTTAAAATGAGACGTTGGTATTCAGCAATACCATAACCATGAAGAAGTGATGATAAGAATGCACAGGGATGAGTTAGATATAGAGGAAAATGACGTGAAAGATCTATGCATTTTAAAAAGCGTTTGAAGACTCCTAGCTCATGCTATGCCTTTGAACTTTGTTTTCAGAAGTTTCTGATTCTTAGTGGAAGTTCTCCTTTTTGTTGCAACTTAAGCTGTTTACATGAAGTTGCTCCATTTGAGGAGATTTATACATATTGCACGTTTTTAGGGAAGACTGTGAGTACTTGTCAGCTGTTCAGCACTTCATCTCCTTGCTCCCAGAAACTATTAGTTAAAACAAAATATACCTGATGATTGTATGTTCAGATTTTACTATGTGTTGAGAAAATTTAAACAGCGGTTTCTGAGCTATTGTCTTAATAGGGTTCATTTTTACTGCATTTTAGAAGTAGTTTTAGTGAAACCGGATCAGATGCTTAGTTTCTAGGTGAGGGGAAAAAACTACATACTTAATATCTGGGAACGTAAAGGGAGAGGAGAAGAAAAAGAAAAAAGGAAGCTATTAATAGTTGTTCAGACTATTCTCCCATTTTAAGGGAATTGTGGGGTTCTGCACAGTATCCCCTGTACTTGTATGCTCAGATACTGCAGATTGATTGGGGAGGATCCTTGGAAGAAACTCTTAAGATTTGTTGTTGACTAGATTTTTGTTCAGATACATCTGAAGTGTTTGAAGCTTTTTTTTTACTTGTAGAACCGACTCAGCTGCAATCTGTATTTTTGAACATTAAATGTTTATTCCCTTTAGATTTATCTCAGCTTTGGTCTTTCTCTCTCTTTTTTTTATATCTACTTTTATTGAGTAATTAAATAATGAAATCAAAGTCACAGGTAACACCTGAAATTAACTGATTCATTTGCATTTTGTCAGTATTAAAAGCTGATCGTTGAAATACATAGTGACATTGTTATTTTTGGTGTTACCATCTAGACTGTATCAACCTAGTTTATAACTCATTAAGTCACAAACGTCTTTTTTTTTTTTTTTAACTTACTGAGGTAACGTTTCACATTGGACTTCATCCAGATACAGATTGTATATGCTGAAAATTACCTACAGTATTTTGGATTTTGTAGCCAGAGTTCAGTCAAGTTCAGTGTTATAGAATTTCCCACCAAGAATTTTAAATTAAACCTCCCTTTGTAGAAATGATTTTCAAATATCTGCCTGCCTAGTGTGAACAGCAGTTAAAATATATTTGTTTCAAAATAACACAAAATTCAATTGATTGGGGTCGTAATGTTGTAGAGTGAGACAATTTTTTGTCAAATAGGTGAATTGGTAGAAGTGTGTAGTAAAATAACGTATGTGGGAAGTTCAGGAGCTCTTAAAAACTATTGGCTCAATCAGTATTTTGGAAAATGAGTGTTTTCGGAAAATCTTTGTAGTTTCAAGGTATCAACTTAATGTTTGTAATTAGCATGTTGTCCAGTCATTTATAAAGTTAGATTCTATTCTGGTAAGATTTTTCACATTAGGGGCTCATTACAGTGACAGAAGTTAAGTAAGCAATAATTCATTCCTTCTTGAAAGGAAATATGAAGTATTAGGAGCAACTATTTAAGCTGAAGGTTACTACCAGAAGGAGGAGGGGCTGAAGTGAACAGAATCAAAGTACAATACTCTGCTTTTAAATTTCCTGAGAGTACTGCAAAGACTAATCTGTGCAGGTCTTTAAAATATGCCTGTGATAGTATTGTGGATTCCTCAGGTTCGGCTCATCCTTTGGATGATTTGGGTACTTGCATGCATCCTGGCTACATTTCTTAGATTGGTTTCTCTTCAGTGGTCAGGTGCTGGGGTGGTTTCTGTCTTTGACTCTCGGAGTTTTTTTCTGGCATTTTATAGCCTTGTTGACTTGACTGTTGCTTAGTGTGTAGATACATCCAGTAGTATACTCAGTATGTGGCTCTCTTCTTCAGGCATAAGGTATTCTGTTGGATCCTTACTGCTCTGTTGACTTCATTTGCCTGGATTATGATAACAAAATTAATGGAGTGATCCAAGCATTCTTCTTGGTACCCCAAGAAGACACCAGTCAATTCATTGGCTTTTGTATGCAGTTGCCACATATAGATATACAGGTGTACGATTAGTTCACCAGAGAAATTGTTCACAAACAACAAATACACTGTATTTTCTTCGATTGGTTCCAGTTTGTTTTAAAACCATTAGGGCTAGAGAATACCTGATTTTTGTTTTAATTGGGTAGCCAAGATTCTGGAGCAAGTTTAAAGGTGGTAAATATAAAAAGAATAACTAAGATGATGATGAAAACCCAGATTCATAATTATCCTATTTTGGGGATTTGAATGAAAATCATTTTGCAATCATTTGCAAGGCACCATGCAGTGGAGGGAAGAATTACATCTAATAGAGTTTCCCTGATTCTAATAGAATTATAACCATGGGAGACTTAAAAGTAGGTAAATTGCTATTACCTGGATAAAGGACAATGCAAATGATAGTGTTTACACCTGATTGATTTTTTTCCCACTGAGATGAAAGAAAAAAGTGTAATTAAAAAAAAATTCAGATCTCTTTGCTTGAGGAAATATCAATATCCAATATCAATATTATGCAGCTGATCTGTGAAGGGTCTTTAAAAATCTTTGTAACTCTAGTGTCTAAGCATTGAATAATCTTTTTTTTTCTCCTTCTCATAATGCCCAGATATTTACAAATAGGTCATTATCCTTTTTCCCATCTAGCAGATAAAAACAAGGCACAGAAAGGCCGGTGTAACAGAAATTAGTTTAATTGGTTTGAATCCTAGCTTACTTCCTTCATTAGTGTAGAGCTTCAGGAATTCAACTGAGTTAAAAAAAATAATTCAGATTTGTGGTTTAAAAAGAACATACTCTGATATGGTAATTTACCTTATCTATTTTAGTAAATGTATTTACTACATTTACTACATTTACTGTATTTACTACAGTCTTTTTTACATTTCTAAAAATTAAAATATCTGTAAATTGTTGTGCTTTTTTAATGGAGATTGAATTTCATAAATGCAATCTGTGAAAATGAGATAGAAATCTGTGCTGGCGTATATTAAAAATAACAGTCTCCATAGAGAATCACAGATAGGTGAGAGAATGGTAGATATTTATAAAACAGAAACTGTTTGTTTTAATTTTATATGTGTATATCTATATATATTACTATATATAAAATATATATTACTATATTTATATTACTGTGTGTAAATATATATATATTTTGAACAAATTACTGCCATCTTTCATTCAGTCAATATCCTACTTAGGCAAATAATACATCTGCAACCGTACTTTCCCTGGCAAAATGCTGCATCCATCTTGCTTTCACAGTTTAACTTTCTGTATGTCTATGCATGGATTTATTGCCTTTTTTTTTTAAGGGAAGATGTCATTGCCAGATTTTCTGGAAAAAAAAAGAATCCTATAAAAAAAATAACATATCTTCAAATGTTTTTGCAGCATCTGTAAAAGTGCTAAAGAGTATGTGTGAAAACTTTTATAAGTATGCAAAACCGAAAAAAGTTAGAGTCTGCGTTGGGACATGGAACGTCAATGGGGGGAAGCAGTTTCGAAGTATTGCCTTTAAAAATCAGACCCTCACTGACTGGCTTCTAGACGCACCAAACATAGCTGGTATTCATGAATTCCAAGGTAGGATTTGTATTCTGTCATTTTTTTCTTGAAAACTTTGATTTTCTTAATTAGGTCATGAACAATAAAATATATATGAGGTCTTGGTTCTGAAGTTAATTGTAAACAACAAATAGCTTTTTCAATATTTTAAATGCAGATCGAAGAAGCAAGCCTGTAGACATATTTGCCATTGGATTTGAAGAAATGGTGGAGTTAAATGCAGGAAACATTGTGAATGCAAGGTAGGTGATAAAATTGCTACAAAATTAGTTCCACTGGTAACCACATTTTTTGAGTGAAATGTTATTTATTTGTTCTCTCTTTAATTGTAATTGTTGGGATTATTCTATATTATTTTTTGACTGTATTCCAGTTCTCTCTGCCAGTTTCTCTGCCAGGACTGCAGACATTTTCTCAGCTTTCCATAGCAAAGCTGTGACCACTCACATTACTTATAATGTAATCTCCAGCATCCAAACAGTCAGTACTTGGCTATGTTTTGGATTGCACCTTCAGTAGCTCCTCAACTTTTTCACTCACTTAACACTTGGAAGGAATTTCTCTCTGATGGTAGTGTTCTGCAGTCTCTGTGCCTTCCTACTGCTGAGAACAGTGAGTCCTGTGAAATTCCTTCCAAAAGCATGTTTTGTCAGTGTGCCTTTATGTAATGTCTTCCATCAGATTCTGATCTTTATAAAACAAGTATATCCTTCCATACCATCAGTTTTCACTGTCATTAAGAGCAGAAATAAAATTTGATCATAATTTGATCTATTTGTAGTTTGTATTTAGCTCTATCATTCCATACATTACATGTATATATTACCACGGAGTGGTAATATATTATTTTTTTTCCCCTCTGTGGGGTATGAAAATACACTCTTACCAGTGCTGGGTAATACCAATGATGAAGTCTGTGCGTAATCCTGGGATTGTATTCACTTTGTCGGTTGTTTTATCTGCCTGTTCTGCATGTTTTGTGGCGTTTCTCAAGCTTTAACTCACTGGAAAAAGCATCTAAAGCCTTTTGTACTCTTAGCCTTTGCACAGGCTTTTGTCGTGAGGATAAAGTGGCAGTTTGTGTCATCCCCTAATTTCACACTGTCTAGTTAGCACTGCTTCTAGATCTGTTATTTTTCATGTATATCCAATGCTAGTTCTGAAAACCATACTCTATTATGTCTTCAAGGAAGTTTCTTCTTGATCTAAGACCACAAACATCTGTTTTCCGAAATTATCTGAGCTCTAGGCCAGGAGGTAACTCCTGAGAAAAGTTCTTCAGTTTTGCTCCTCTATTTTAGCCTTGGAAGTACGTCATTCGTAGCTCGGGTTTGACTTACATCCCCAGTGTTTGGTTAAGGTTATTGTATGAAGATTATTCAAGTAGATCAACACTTTTCGATACCTGCTTAATTTCTTACATTTTAAAACTGGCATTTTTAATCCCACGGCTAGCACAACGAATCAGAAGCTCTGGGCTGCTGAACTGCAGAAGACTATATCAAGGGATTACAAGTACGTGCTGCTGGCTTCCGAGCAGTTAGTGGGCGTCTGCCTGTTTGTGTTCATCAGACCCCAGCACGCTCCTTTTATCAGGTCAGTGAATGCACAGCTGTGCCCAGGCTGGGTCACCTGCAGATTACTGGGTATTGCAAAATAATATCCAAGTGTACTAAGAAGGAGGTTGGGTCCAAAACAGCTGTTCTGTCTTCTGGGGAACTAGTTGCTTAAATTCTTTTATCATAGTTTTTAAATGCTGTATCAGTTGCCTAGAAGGCTTGAAAAGCTGAGGTGTTATATCGTTACCTGCTTGATAAATGTTAGCATCTTTTTAAAATGGTTCAGTGGCCTTCCTGCTGAATGAACAATGTGAAAATGTCATATCCCCAAGATAATGCCATATTGTTATCCTATGGTTGCTTTACAAAGCACTCAGTGATACAGCACTTCTCAGGCAGACTTAAAGCTGTTGACTTCTGTGCCGATGTATTTGAAGGTTTAATAGTTGTTTAACTCTTTTAGGGACGTCGCTGTTGATACTGTAAAGACTGGCATGGGAGGAGCCACTGGTAATAAAGGTGCAGTAGCAATTCGGATGTTGTTTCATACATCCAGTCTTTGCTTTGTCTGCAGCCATTTTGCTGCAGGACAATCACAAGTTAAAGAGAGAAATGAAGACTTTGCAGAAATAGCTCGCAAGCTCAGTTTTCCGATGGTAAGCAACAGTGTTCAAATTCCTTAAAAAATGAGAGATTAAATCCTTTCAGCTCCAGCAGTGTCATCCAAAAGTTTTATTTATTTTTCTCCCCTCTCCAGATGCCTGCAGAAATTAAATTTCCTTGGGTTAGAGGTCTCAGAGATAATTAAGTTCCCATAATTTTTATTAAAGTAGATGACTGGAAAAAGAACTGACCTTTCCATTGCAGTGACTGATAGAAGAGATGAAACATAAATTCACTTGCATCAAGGATTTAGCATAGGAAAGAGACTTTCTAGGTTCCCGACAAATGGTAGAACTTCTGTAGATAATAATCAAATATGAGGGGGAAAAAATAACCATAGGAAACAGCACTGCTTTCAGTACATAAGAATGATTTTTTTTTGTTAACTCATCTTAAGTTCTCATTAATTCATTTTCATCAAATTAGATCATACAGTTCTGTAGTTTATTCTCATAAGGGGTTTTCAAAAACCAAATAAATATTTGGTGATCTTAACACTGCAACAAAATGCTTGCTTGAGACTTGAAGCTGTCTTAAATTGCACAGTCAAAATGTACTTTCTTAGCCCTGTGGCGCTGTACAGGATATCTGATTTTACAAGGTTTCTTTTTTCTAAATTTTTCACCATGGTCCTGTTCCAGCTTTTCTTGAAAGTGTTTTATTTTTAGGGTTTCCAGAAACTGTTTCCTAAGTGCTGTTGTTTTAATCTGTCAGTGTATCTGCTCTGGGCAGATCTACTTAAGGACAATGGAAAAATCAAAACAAAGTAAAAGTTCTCAATTTAAACCCTAGGTTTTCTTTGAACTAAAAGAGCCCTTCTGTCTCTTCCCAGCCTTGAAAATTTTATATAACTGAATGAACTGAAAATTTTATGTAGCTGTAGTCTTCAATTAAATCTGAATAATAAAGCCTTTAATTTGCAGTTTGTCAGGGTATTGTGCTAGAGAAACGCAGGATAGTGTTTTGTTATTCTCCTTTGTAACTTATTTGTGATACAGGTAGCAGTCGTCATCTTGGAGCAAACTTCTAAAACTGGTGCAGAAGGAAGAGGAATTTTTGGAATCCAGTTCAGATGATTCATGTTTCTTTAGAAATGCAAACAACATAAATGTTATTTCTTCTTTCATGTCGTGGATGTGTGAATACCATACCCTTGGCTATGTGGTTCTAATCATATGAATGCTAAATACTAACACATACTTCAGTTGTCCTCATCAGCTAGAAATGATGAATATTTTATAATTAAAATACAAAACAAACCAAAAAAAACAAAAACAAAAAAAACTAAACTGAACTGCACCTGTAACTAGTAAATTTCTGTCGTTTGATTGTTTTTAACTTCAGTGTGTGCTTGTCTTTTACAGGGAAGGATGCTTTTTTCCCATGACTATATCTTTTGGTGTGGTGACTTTAATTATCGAATAGACATTCCTAATGAAGAGGTTAAGGAACTAATACGACAACAAAACTGGGATTCCCTTATAGCAGGAGACCAGCTTATCAATCAGAAAAATTCTGGACAGGTATCTTAAAAGTGCTACTGCATTTAAGAATACTTGGTTTTTCTTTTTGGCTTTAGAGAAACAAGTTTCTGTGGTGCTTCTGTAAATCTATGATCCTCAGAACGTTTTATCACTTCTGTCAGGGCAGTAGTGTGGAAGGGTGGGTGGGTCACAGCAACATTTCATAACGTACTTGTAACTGCCCTGAAAGAGGTAGCGATACCAGTACAATGACTAGTTGTAGGAATGACAACTAGTAGTTTGACTACAACATGTAGTCCAAATGATAGCTTTTTACGTACAAAGAAAAAGACTGTGGAATAATGAAGTCTGAAGAAAGCTTCAGATTTAGATTTTTAGGGCTTCTTGGGGAGGCAGTATGTAGCAGTTAAAGGAATATTTGTAATGAGTCAAATTTTGTGCGAAAGTGTATAATCTATTTTTCAAGCTTTATGTGGGAATGCTGTAGATGGTAAAATGAGAGGCAGTCCCGTGCTTGTTTTGTCTGCTTGCCAGCACTTTGATCACAAGCAGTGTTATTCTGAAGTAGAATTCTCTTCGATTCATGTTCATGTCCTGTGCAACAGAAGAGGAGGGAAAACATTGATAAAATTGTTTTTATAGCCTAGTTCCTAGAGAAAAAAATATGTAGGTTCAGACAGACAGCATGATTGCCTGTTCATTTGATCCAAATGGGAGAGGTTGCAGGGGCACTTAAGACACACACAAAGCTGGAAAGAACTGTGGAAAATAACAGGATATGAAAAAGACTCAAAATCATCTCCTGGTTGGGGAGAAAAAGGAGGGTTGTTACTGCACTCTCAGGCTGATACCCCATTACTGGGAGGTGGCTGGCTGGGCAGCAGGGCGATGCAGCTGGCTGTCAAGAGGAGTGCTGCTGCTGCTGCTGCGTGTGACTCTTAACACCCGCACAGACCCACGTCCACACCCAACCATGTATCTGTTGTTCAGGAAAGGCATATACACAGCACCTCTCTTAATAACTGTAGGAAGTGAAATAATTACCCAAGGCAAAGGAATTCATAAATTGTCTCAGAAGTTGTGGGCGATTTGACAGTGATGTTTAAATTGACTGGATTTTGATTTATGTTTTCAACTGGAAAAGAACTCTAACCTGGTGTTTGATATGGACTTGGCTATAAGATCTAAGTTAGATTGGTACTTTATAGATTTCTGACCAAGTAAAACTGCCTGTGCAAGATTAAGCTATAGACTGGAGCTGATTCAGCTAGCTAAAGGATTTTAGCTTATGTTTAATTTAAACACGTCAGGAGCGAGCAAATCTCCTGGCCTTCTAGGGCGTTGTGTCAGCCGGCTGTATCTGTTACACTGGGAAATATCGAACAGGGCTTCAGAGTTTTTGATTACTTGCAATTGATTCTGTTGCTCTAAATTCCCTATGTACTCTTGACAGATAATTTCACATCTGTTTTTTATTCTGTTTTTCTTTCCTCTTGAGAAGAAAGAGTGATAGTATTTCTTTAATATTGAAGATCATGTCAAATGTATTGATTTTAAGGACTTTTTTAAAAAAATTTTTCTTCCTCTTAACTCCTATTAATTTACTTGTGGGGCACCTTGCCTTTCTGGGAATGCTATGTGTGTTCAGACAGGTACATAAAATATAAACCTCAGTTCCCAGCTTTTGCTGACAAATGAGCAGCTAATCAACTAATTAAAGTGTTGTGGACAGCATCTGTCTTCTTGATGGCCTAAAGTTCTGCATAACGTTGGAAGAACAATAGGTTGCTCAGGAGTCTGGGTTTAAAGACATAAATGTTGACATATTTCTATTTAATGATGATCTGTCTGGGTTGTTGTTTAGTCATAGTGGCAAATGTAGAATGCTTCCAGCAGATAAAATTTGGAAAAGGATTCATACTATCAAATGACTCTTTTTTGGAGATGTGTATACAATTATCACAGTTAAAAGAGAGTTCTGATTAGTTTCAAGCTGTTTCCCATCTGTTTCTGTCTTCTGGCATGACATATAATTGCTTTATTTCTTACAGATTTTTAGGGGATTTTTAGAGGGGAAAATTAATTTTGCTCCTACGTACAAATATGATCTGTTTTCGGATGATTATGACACCAGTGAAAAATGTCGCACACCAGCATGGACAGATCGTATTCTTTGGAGAAGAAGGAAATGGCCTTTTGACCGATCAGGTTTGAGTGCTTCCTTAAGCTGTTTTAAAGATTCTTTTAACTGGCTTATGGGATCTATTTAGTGACATTCACAGTGCCAGTGATTCTGAGCTTCTGTCCCAGACAGAAAGCTTATAACAGTCTTTGATAAATAGAAGCAACACTGAACAGGAGGTTCAAGAATCAGACAGCAGTTACTGACATTTCACTAGTTCAAAAGAAACCTTCTTTTCTGTACAATGCTTGGTTTTGGCTTACTTTCTTTTTTTTCTCTTTTTACAAATGATTTTTTCTTTTAACATGTTCCTACAATCATTGTGTCTTTCCCATTTTGTTGTCTCTAATACTGAATGTAGCTGAAGACCTGGATCTTCTGAATGCTAGTTTTCACGATGACAGTAAGGTCCCTTATACGTGGAATCCTGGTACATTGTTGCACTACGGAAGAGCGGAGCTGAAAACGTCTGATCATAGGTTTCAATTTTTTTATACAGTCCTTCCTCATCATTGAGGATTTAATATTAATGCTTTTTATATTTTGTTCCTCAGATATTCTTGCTTACAGGTGTTTCTTAATTTGTTTTTCAAGGCCTGTGGTGGCATTGATTGACATTGACATATTTGAAATTGAAGCAGAAGAGAGACAGAAAGTTTATAAGGCGGTGATCGCAATGCAAGGACCACCTGATGGCACAGTAATGGTCTCCATCAGAAGTTCTTCAGGAGAAGAAAGCTATTTTGATGATAACTTGATTGATGATCTTCTTCAAAAATTTGCAAGCTACGGTGAAGTTATACTTATAAGGTTAAAAAAGACTTCTTATTATTAATCTCTATTCTATTGTTCCCATCTATTTCTTAATTGAAATTACTTTTTTAGTGGGTGTTTCAGTTCTGCTCTGCTTTATTTTTAACATTGTTTTCAAGTCTAATTTTAATGTTGAACAATTACAGTTGAAGATGCGTTTTATATACCTACATGTTTCAGTTTTCAGACTTTTCCCATGTTTTCTTTATTTTTGAGAGATTATTATACTTTGTCAGAAATCAGACTTAAATCTAATAGTTGTATGATTTTTGTACAGATTTGTATTCTAAAGTTAGTTCAGTAGTTTTAAATGATCTGAAGTCAAGAGGATCCCTGTGAATGTTGTGTTTTCACAAAGCTGTTAATGGAATAAAAAGTGGTGTGTGCTTTCTGTTGTTGTTGTTTTCAGAAAGCTAAGAGCGTAGTCCGAAGCACATAGTTACATCTAATGTGGAACACCTAATACTGATATATAACTTGTAGCTACTCAATTAATATTGAATGTGTAACTGTAGCTGCAAAATTTTTGAGAGGACAGTGATTTCTGTGTGCTGTTTGCCTAGTTCTTTTGCCTTTTTTTTTCCCAAGGATGCATTCAGCTAAAGCTTATTAGCTATTTTTTTATGTATGCTAATGAACTTAAAAAGCCTTTCCATCAAGCGAATCATTGAAAATCTTTTAAGATAAGAAGATTCAAAGGATAGGAGGTAGGATAAAGTATTTTAATTATCATTTGCAAACTACTTATCAATGGACTTTACAGGTTTGTGGCAGACAAGATGTGGGTAACCTTTTTGGAAGGAAGCTCTGCTTTGAATGTCCTGAATTTGAATGGTACTGAGGTAATGTAAAAATTACTGAACTTCTGAATAGCAAGGGAAGATCCAAATTTTTAAGCAATACTTTGTTTTGATTTTTACAAGGTTTCTGTGTTCCATCCTAGACTGCATTTAGTCTTTTTTTTCTGCTTTTGATAGCCTCATAGCCTTTATGTTCTCTTTCAAAAACCAGCTGAAGGAAGTACCAAAATAAATTTCTTTTTAGGAGAGAGACTGGTAAGAGAAATGAAGATTCCAAGTTGAGGGGGATCTTCATCAAATAAAGGATTATTTTAATTATATGGCATAGTTTTTAACTTGAGTTTGTAGTATGAACTAGTTCATCACTTTTATAGCCTGATACTATTAAGAGTTCATCATTCCCGTATTGAAATTTTCACGTTTCTAAGTGATTGCAACTCTGTCATTGATTTCTGTAGGGCCAGTATTTCATCTGTTAAAAAAAAAAAATCAGGTTTCATACTCAACTTTTTACTTGAGCTATAGACCTGTTAAGACTTAGATTCTGTAAGGTGATATTTGCAGGTGGATCCTCGTACCTGTTGAGAGTTTCACTGACAGTCCATGCATGATAGGGGCTCAGTGTCATGTGTCAGCCTGCAGAATGAAGGCCTGTTGTTTTATCAGTCTCTAATAATGACTTATTAATGTAGTTCATAGGCAAGTCTGTTTTCCTTTACAAAGAGTAGCATCTGTGTCAGAACAAAGAAACCAGAAACTTTATTAACTGGAAAGAAAAATCTTGTTAGACATGTCTGTTTTTCTGTAGAAAGTTATAAAGTAGTTGCAGTTAATGGTTTAAACTACATAAATATACCTAATTACCAAAATGAAGCGACCATATTATTTTCTGTGACGAGTCACTGTCATTGTTTGGTTCCATAAATTCTAATAACCTTACTTGTGATATTTTCAGTAATTTTAATTTTTTGCTTTATTAATCTAGAATGCTGAATTACAATTTTGCTATTTTTAACAATTTGTTTTGTGCATCCCTTTTTGACTGTTCAGCTACTAGGAAGGATTATAAACATAAGCTTGAAAAATCCAGACTGGATCAGAAGTTTGGAAGATGAAATGAATCTAGAGAAGATGAATGTTGGGCTGCCTTCATCAACAAGCTCCACTTTGCTTTGTGAAGATGCTGAGGTTACTGCAGACTATGATATGGAAGGTTTGTTGGAAAAAAAATGTTAAAGTGATGTTTTTGAAGTGCTTATAGTTCTAATTAATCTAGTTAATATATATACTGATAGTACAATTTAAAAAGCATGTGCCTTGCTGAAACAGGTAAATTGAAAATCTGGTAATTTGCAACAATATCTTGACAACTTTTTGAGCTGTGTCAGCTTTGTTGTCAGTTTGCACTGTATGCCTAGGCTTTACTAATTTGCTCACATTTTGCTAATTGCACGTTTTACTAATTTGCTCATCATTTTCATCTCGTTCTGTGATGTCTCAAAGGTTGCTTCGTTCAGGCAGCTTTTACTATTTATGGAGACACTATAAGCAGGATATCTGCAGCCCAGAAAGCCAACAGTATCCTGGGCTGCGTCAAAAGAAGCATCGGGGGAGGTGATTCCCCCCTCTGCTCTGCTCTTATGAGACCACACCTGGAGCACCATGTTCTGCTCTGGGACCCCCAGCACAAGAAGGACATGGACCTGTTAGAATGAATCCATAGGAGTGCCACGGGGATGACCAAAGGGCTGGAGCACCTCTCCTGTGAAGACAGGCTGAGGGAGTTGGGGTTGTTCAGAAGAGAAGGCTCCAGGGAGACCTTACAGCGGCCTTCCAGTACCTAAAGGGGGCCTGCAGGAACACTGGGGAGGGACTCTTTGTCAGGGAGTGCAGGGAT